>NC_085067.1:5088397-5407147 GCF_963662255.1 Cinclus cinclus
TCCCTAAGTGGGTCAGCTAAGTAACACCAAAGAAGCCACAGTTGGATGCCCACCATAAGTGCTGCTATAAATGCCATGAGCCATACATAAATAGCAACCCACCACTCTTCCAGTCTCCAGGAGAAAGATGGGACAGAAGTTTACACTTATCCTAATGTTAAACACAAAAAATTGTCAAACTTATATTTGAATTACCCAAGGGTCTTGTATTCCAACATATCTTGTAGCCAGTACTTACCATCACCCCATTTTATATGTGCCAATTAATAACTGTGGCCTTATAATTGTGCACCTCAAAGATCAAACTGAGGAGCAACATTAGGATTAGCTTACTCTTTCTTTCCTTATATTGCTTCTCAAATCACTTTGTTCACAGAATTATTCAGCAATCTCAGCTATGATCTTGGCAGAACTGCATTATTTCACATAAACAAGAACAAATTATGCCAATCATTTTTAATTGTTTCAGCTAAACAAGAACACAGAATTAAATGATAAAACAGTATCTACAGTACATTTTCTTCCAGGCCATGGACACAAGAGAAGTGAAGATGCATTTAGAGCAGATGGCAGAATTAGAGGATGCATCTTAAATTATGTTCCCCCAACTTGATTCCTAAAAGTTCTGGAAGTCCAAAACCTACAGCACTGATTTAAACAAGACAACTTTAGGTTCAGTGCTTCCTCCTAAACTGTATTAAGTCTCATGCCCATTCAGAAGCAATGCAACACAAGTCTTCCACATTTTGCTCTGGGCTGCTTACAAACATTCATGATACTGGGAGAACCAAAAGTCCACCCAAGGGGAATGCTGCACGAAGGCAATAATCCCTCCCAATCAATTTTTATTAGTTGACAGGAAGTTTGTATTGCAGATCTGTGCCATGGGGTAGAGTCCTATTACCTTCTAACAAAGTGATTTACTGCTGACTCCAGAAAACCCCAGAGACAGTCATGCCTCAAGAGCTCCCAAGGATGATTCCTCCAGGATGTTGGGTTTCCACTCAAACCAAAGCCAACACTTTCAGTGGCACTGAGTCATCCGTACCAGGTGGAGAACCCTTCTCTCCTCAGCAGAAGTTGCAACTTACTGTGGAATATGGATGTGTCCCTCTGGCCAAGGTAATTATTGTACCCAAATACCTGATTTCTGGGGGGCATTTTTCTTTATCCAAGTCCTTCAGTTATTGTAGAAACTGCCTGACTGCCTTCCTTTAGTGGTACTATTAATTCTAAACTATTTTCCCATCAGAACTTTAATTGAATGGAGTCTTACTTAGACCTTCTTTTTGTTTTAGTTTCTCTTTTCCTCCCCAAGACGTGCATTTTTCAGATGTTCTGCAATGGTGCCATCGGATGTTTTTTAACACAACTCAGTAAAAATTGGTCATTTGGTGAGAACCTGGTCATGGTGTCTATAAAAATCTACAAAGAGAAATTATTCAGAGTATCTTCTTACCTCTCTAAATGAAGTGTTACTGCATTCATACATTCCACATACATATATTTATTTCACTTCAAATGAGTAATCACAGTTCTCAGGGCAAAGTAACAGTCTCAGAAGAGTCGAGAAAATTAAAGGCCCTTTCTATTATATGCAGGGGAACCATGTTTAAAAGGAACAGTTGCAAGACAGACATTTTTGGGGCAAGAGACACCACCCCGGGTTGCCAGTTCCTCCCCTCTACCATTTCTCCCCCAGATATTAAATTATCACGGATATTACTCAGGGATAACACACAAACTTAAAGGAGAAAAAGGATGAAAAGAAGACGCTGGGAAAATAAAACTACCTGTAATAATTTCTACCACATAATGAAAGCGTACGCGTTTTCTTTGGGCAGTGAATCATGTACTCGCTCCCTGCAGGGTGAGAACTCGCCCTCTCTGGTTTTGCCAGAAGCAAGGATCTCCAGCCGGGAGTAGAGGCAGAGAAAGAGGCGCAGCCCCGTCCCCGGGGAGCCCCCACGAGCACGGCCGGCGAGGGGCCGAGGGCCGGGCCCCCCCTCCGGAGCGCTGGGCATGGGCGTTGTCTGCGGCGAGCCGCCCGCGCCTCGCAGCCGGAGGAAGCGCGGGGCCGGGGCCGGGACCAGCCGGACCTCGCGGCGCCGTGAGGGGCAGCGGGGTCTCTTTGTGGGGCTCCCTGAGGCGGGGGCGGCTCCCCTGCCCCCCCTCCAGGACTCGCCCTTCGCGGCCGCCATTTTATTCCCGGCTCCTGCCGCCACCGCCCCCCGCCCCGGGCCCCGCCCCGGCCCGAGACACCCCCTCGCCCAGGCCCCCCATCCCCGCTTCCAGAGGTCCCTCAAGGCGCTCCCCGTCGCCATTTTGTGTGCGCCCCCTCCTCCGCCCCTGCCCCCCTCCCCCGCCCAGCCGCCATTTTGTGGCCGCTCCCTCCCTCCCTCCCTCTCCCTTTGGCCGTGCACGGCCTCCCGAGCCCGCGCGCTCACCATCGTAGCGCTCAGCCTGCTCAGCCAACTTGGCCTGATAGACGAGGTCTTCCCGATCGTCCATGTCCTACGGGCGGGGCGGCAGCGGGGACTGCGCGGGGCGGATGGCAGCCGATGGGTCCGGGGGGCTCGGCAGCTACCAGCTCGCTGCTCTCCGGGCAAATATGGCGGCAGCGCCTCCTCCCGCTGCATCCGGGCACTCCCGCGGGCGGGCGCATGCGCGCCGCCGCCTCCCATGGCAACGGTGGCTCCATGGCAACGGGCGGGGGGCGGGGTGAGGCGGCGTGAGGAGTGTGAGGAGTAAAGCGGGATGAGGCGGGAAGAGGGTTGTGAGAGATGAGGGAGGAAGCAGTATGAGAGACAAAGCGGAATGAGACGGGATGAGGGATGAAGCGGTGTGAGGCGGGATGGATGGAGCGGTGTGAGGGGTGAGGCGGGATGGATGGAGCGGTGTGAGGGGTGAGGCGGGATGGATGGAGCGGTGTGAGGCGGGATGAGGAAGAACGCGGGGTGAGGGATGAGGCGGCCCGGCAATGGCGGGGATGGATCCGCCGTTGCCCCGGCTGGCTCTGGCGGGGCCATGACCGGGACATGGCTGCGGGCCCGGCTGCCGGTGGTGCTTCCCTCAGTGCGGCTCATTCTCTCCGTGTTTGTGCTGCCCTCAGACGCTGACAGCACTGTTTGAATTACCCTCTCTCGGTATTTTGGTACAAATCACCGGGTGTGCTTCACCTGGAAGGGTGGATCTGTGACCAAAAGGCAGACGGTCAGATACAGGTTTCTGCAGCCTCTCCAGGGTGTTTGCTCAAAGTATCACCTCCAGTGCATAGCACGTGGTAGTTTCAGTTTCAAGAGGCTAGAAAATCTAGAAAGTAAAATTGAATGCTCTACGAGTTCCTGACAAAGTACTTCTGAAAAAACAAAAGTAGCATTCACTTAAATAACTCAGATAACGCCTTGATTTCTGAAATCAGAATGGTTTTAGAAAACTAAAAAGGGATTATGTGCAGCTGGCATGAGCTTGGTCTTCAAAGATCCCAACCCCTGGAAGTGTTCAAGGCCAGGTTGGATGGGGCTTGGTGCAACCTGGTCTCATGGAATTCTCTCTGCCCATGGCAGAGGAACTGGATTGAGATGAGCTTTAAGGTCCCTTCTAACCCAAAACCATCCCACGATTCTGTGATTTGCTCAGGGTAGCTGGGACTGAAGTCTTGTCTCTTTTCCCAGTGTCTCCTTGGAAGTGCAGGCTATGGATGCTCAGCCCCTTGTGATGGGAGAAGTGCACAGAGACGTTTGCAAGTTTTGACAGCAGAGACAGAGCTGGCCCTGGCACCTCCTGGACACACAGTCAGGTATCCCGTTTATTGTATTGTGCCCACTGAAATGGGCTCCTGATGGGTGACTGAAGGCACACACCTTAAACACCATTCAAAGCACATCTTTTCAATGGTTTATTGCTGGCCTTAGGTTTTTCAGTTGATGAACAAGAGTTTCACAGTCTGCAAGATCAACATAACCTTATGGTTTTCTTAAAATAAGTCTAAAAATCTGACAGAATTATTTTTGTATCACTTGCTCAGAAAATCAGTACTTTGTTTTCAAGGGATATTTTCACATATCAGGATCATCTAATCAGGATTTATTAAACACAAAGACATCAGTAACTAAAGTGAAAATTAGGTAACAAGCCCAGAAAAATAATTTGCTTTATTTATTTGAAATAAGATCAGAAAATGATGTTTTTTCTGAAATCTGGAATAATTTGCTTCTTGTAAATTGTAAACCTTCACTTCTGAATTGCTGGTAAATACATGATACAAAGTTAGGCACTCAAAAGGTCCCAGTAGTGCACAGTCACTATCTCTTTGCAAATTTTTAAGACTTGCAAATAATTTCTGCACTTCATTGACCATAAAAGTCTATATTGCAGCAGAGACTTGGAGAGCTGTGCACAGTAAATTAGATTTGGCTCAATTTAGGAATTTTTCTGTGATCCTTGTGTTCAGCATGCACTCAGGTTGCAGAGAGTTCAACAGTATCAGTAAATCAGGACACTTCAAGCAGATTTAGCTGCCAGAAGTGAAGTGCATTCTTGGTACCCTTGCTGAATAATAGCATATTGTCTAAATACTTTAAATTCTTCTGAATGCACTCATTACAGATGGCATTCAGATATTTGGGAATTGTTCACGGATTTAGCAAAGCATGAGGAATAAACAGCCTAATCCAAGGAAATACAGCACAATTTGCTGATGCAATCCTTGCTTGCCCTTTGCCCCCTGAACTTTCACATGAATTCATACAACCACTGCTTCAGCCAAAACCCACAGTTGAAAGGAGAGGGAATGGAAAAGCAGCTTTCTGCATGAGCCCTATGCTCCATCAGCTCAGGGGGGCTCTGCAAACTCCAGGGCAAGGTGAAGCAAAAGGGGACGGCTGGCAGGGCCCTGGGGAAGGGCAGGCACAGCCTCTTCCTTTTGGCTGCAGGGAGCTCTGAAATTCTCTCAGCTAATCTCATTAAAAGGCACCCTTGCATTGCAGCTCTGCAGTGGGTGAAGCATTGGAACAAAGCTGGGGGCTTCTACCTACGAAAAAGTTAAGTTCTTTTTCAATCTGGAGCTGACAGAATTATCCTTACTGTGTGGAGGCACATCAAGAATCTTATCCTTGGGGCCTAAGGACCACTGTCCCCTTGCAGATTTTAAGGAATAGCGTGGCAAAAGCAGCTTTAATGCAGATTGATGATAAAAATGTTGCCCCCATGGGATCCTGGTCCCGATTTTCTGTCCTTCAGCCTTTGACAGCTCCTGCACACCTTGGCTTTCACTGAATTAGTGCTCTCACACCACCACACAGAGAAACAGCTCTTCTGAACCACCTGTACATTCCTGCAGAACATTCTTGCTGGTATTCATTTGTGTAACTTTGTTTTCACTGATATTTCTAAAAATATAGAAACAGCTTTTTATCTTCCTGAACACCCCATCCAAAGAATCCCCAGACTATTCCCTGACACACTTGTGTAGGTAGAATTGAGAGCAAGAGCTACAAAATCTCATTTTAACATTCCTCGCAAGTTTTTTGCTTTGGTTTTTTTTTGTAATAAGAATATACAATTTCCCCCAACCCCTTGAATCATTTAATTACAGAAAGTCACCTTTTTCAAAAAAAGCCAAATTTTCTAAGTTTGATAAGTTAACTTAGTTACCTTGGTTTCTCTTACTTCTATAGTGTTGTGTTTAATTATTTTCATACTAACATGGCCAATTAAAAATGGCCATACCCCCTCCATTTTTAATTATTAATTTCAAGTACTCCAAGAACTGATTGAGAATGACTCCGAGTCAAAGTTTTGGCTATACTTTTATTTACTTCACGTACTATGAACATATACATTACATGCTACAAAAAAATAAAAAAACACCTTTTAACTGCCAAGAAAGTGGATAGTGTTATAATACAATGGCACATGTTCATATTTTTCTTCAAACAGGTTTGGTTAGAATCCTTCCCCAAAACCATAAACAAAAAGGAAGTGTTTTACTCTTAAAGATGATTAGAAATATTTGCATTATTAACAAATACAATTCAAACAGATTAACAAGATTTAACCAGGTCATATATTAGTAAAAAGGCTGGGGCTTACCAAAATGAAATATATATTAAAAAACCATAGCAGCCAGTTGCACTTTTTAGTGTGATATAACGTGTAAATGCACCAGGAGAACACAGTGTAATTGAGCATTCTGCTTTCATGGTGTATTTCTAGAAATGATTATTCTAGTTCTAACACCTGCCTATGCACAAGAGACCAAAACCACAGCCAAGGAAGAGACAAAAGATTGTGACCAACATTCTGAGCAATGATTTTCTTGCACGCATCGGGGAGAAGGGAGGGAACAAACAGAAGAGGATAAACAAAGGCCACAAAAGGATTTCATCTACATGTTCATGAACATAGGTTCTACCTATTAGCCTTGAAGAGCCTGACAAGTTGAAATGTCTATTTTGTCCAAATTCATACTCCTTTCTATCACCTATGAAACAAAATCACATTTCAGCTTAGAACTGAAGAGTGGGAAACAGTTGCATTAATGGATCAGTCACCTAAAAAAAACTGCTTGATAAGAATTTGGGATTCTAGTGTAACAGCAGCTATTAAGACTCCTCTAGTTTCTTTATTTTGCTCTTTCAAAGTGTACAAATATTCACAATTTATACAGTCTTAGCAAAATCACATCCACAAAGGTTGCAGGGTATCTGCTATTTAACTCAATTCAGGTCCTTCGTATTAAAAAGGCAAGGTTTGCATAAAACTTCCAGAAAAATGTTCTTTTGGTATCTTAATTCCTGATTAGAAAGGTATAAATATATGGGCTTTCATTAACTGAAGTTGACAAAAATACTTCAGAACAGTGTCACTCTAAGGACACCCTGTTTATTATGTTTCTTTTACAATACCTGAAGAAAAATATAAGCATATATGGGCAACTGAAAAACTCAGTATTAAGTTTGTTATTTAGAGTGCAGCTATTGAACAAAACCCCCCAACAGTTACAGTGAATATCAAGATCAGAGGAAAAATACAAATCAGCCTTAAAGAACCTGATGAGTTACAGAACCTAGAGTTAGTTTCTCAGTTTTTTTCCCCTCAAAGTAAATTTTTGTACTCAGCTAGAAGAGTTCCCACAGTCACTGGCATGTCACCCTAGCCAGAATAGCAATCCAAGGTAGAACAGAGCTGCAATTCCTTGTTTCCATTCTTACCCCACTGTCCCTACTGTCAGTTTTTGATAACAATCCTCAGCAGTGCTCATGAGACTGGTGATGGACAAGTGTGATTAATGTTAGTCCACAGAATTAATGAGTGCCCATAACCTGAACATTACGCAGACTTGCTGATGGATTACTTTTGAAGTAAAGCAACTAGTACTTAAATAGAACAGAAATATTATAACTTCCAGCATGTTACAGAGTTCTGAGGTAAAGTGTTACCAGTATTGTTGTAGGGTTGGAGCCTTGCAGCAAAGGCCTTTGCAGCACAGGCAACCCATGAGCCATTGGGGTCACACGTGTCTGAGGCAACCAAACCCAACAGTTTCATTTTGATACTGTTCAGAAAAACCCTTCTGCATGGATTATACTGTAGTCAAAGTTACAAAATTTAGTTTGGTCACAGGAGTGCTGTGCTTGGAAAACAACCCAGGGTACAGGCAAGGGAGAATTACTTCAGTGTTTAATTTCAGTTTACAAAACTTACTAAATCCATTCTGATTTATATTAGAGAAAACCAGATAATTAGAAGAACAGACTAAAAAACAACCATCAAGCAGTGCATAATATTGCCTACTCAATGCACTGATTTTCATCATGAGCTAGGAAGCCATATTTACTCTATTATGCCTTTTGAGAATCAATCCAGAAGCACACAATTATTTTCCATTAGTTTATTAAAAATAAAATCCTCATGAATTCACTATCAAATATTTTACAAATGGGAATTAAACTAGAAGAGTCCCCAGAGCATCTTTAAAATAAAACTAATATTTGGTTTGTCAGTTCACCGTATTTGACACTGATTTGTACTGTAACAGTATTGTACAATATTGAAGAATTCTAGAAAAAAATTAAACTAGCCCTACACAATTTAATTGTATTGGAAAGCAGTGTCAATATTTTAGTATATTTAGTGAATCAAACACTGCTTTAAAGCTATGTATTAAAGTGCTACGCACGTATTTTTCAGCACTGACATGGAGGTTTACACTTCCATAAGCCTTGTACTTGTGGATAAAAGGAGATACTGTTTGTTAATAAAAATCTTAAATTAAAATCAGCTATGTTTGAAGCATCAACAGTACTGAAGAAATCAATCTAGTGTCCAAGAGCTTCTAGAATTCTGAGGTCGATTGGATCTGTCATTTACCATGAAAATGGTAAGGATCTGCAAATCGTAAGGCTGTCCCCAGCGGGCTCTGCATCAGTCTGTGCTAACTGGCCATGCAGAGCACTGCAGAGCCTTTCTAGGACAGAGAACCCAGGATGGGAAAAAAGCATGGAGAGAGCTCCAGGATAAACTTGTGAAATTTCTACCAAGGTATTGAATTGTCTACGGTTGACGTTCACTGCCTGAGGAAGAAGCAACATAAGCCATGGGCCCGGAGAGAGCTGTAAATGTTCTCTGAACATCTACAGCACTGCTTTCTCCAGCTGCTGCTGCTGGCAAGGTCCAGGCTGCCGTGCACGTGGACACAAGCAGGCATTACAACCTAGAATCATGGCCTAGTTCTGCCACTGGACACACGAGTTATCTACTGTCGTACCCTGAATTAATGACCCTTGCTTAAGGAATGGTGGTGTTGAGTCCCAGGGGTGTGCAGGTTATCAGAATGCTTATCCAAGCAATACCGCTTGCAGCGTCGGTCCGAGCTTAGTCTTGATGGCATCTGCAATAAAAACAAGTTGAGATTGTTCCCATCTGTAAGAGCAACTGTTGAGCCACACTCAGCTGAAGTCCTCGTCAGGATTCTGTTGATCCAGCAGACGGACGTGTGTGAATGGAAAGTGGCCACGTCTGCCATTACATTCTCCTTCCCACTGACCACTCACGTTAATCTTTGTGACCTTTACCAGCTCACCGACCTGTGGGGTAAGAAATGCACAGGTTACAACCCAGAAACAAGGGCAGGATCAGCTGCCACCCCTCCCTTGGTGTGCTGTCACCCACGTGCACCAGATACACATCTATAAAAAGCAGCTTTAGTCCTGACAGTGTCTGAGACACCAGCCTGCCCCCAATGCCATTCACTCCAAGAAAGTATATAAAGAAATGTACCTAGATCAGGTGAAAACTACCTGAATTGAAGAGCCAGCAATCTTTCAAGTGCTCTTGGATCTGCCATCAGGTGCTGATAAATGTGCCTTGCTGGGCTGACAAAGGCCTGCACACTGCTGGGACTCCATCCAGAGCCTCGTAAAGCAAGGAAGGCTTGCACCTGGACCAAGTGGACACTAATCTGCAACCTAAGATGCTCCTTAGTTTTGAAATTACACTTTTCAAGTTCCGGAAAGTGGAGATCTTTCTCTCTTCCCAGATTGTAACACGTGTATCAGAAGTGCCATAAAGCTGCTCTGTTCTTGCTCTGGGCATCCACAGTCAGCCACTACCAAAGGCAAAGCCAGATAGCATTTCAGTCCTTCCCAACATGGATTTCTCAGAGAAATAAATCCCACTGAATCACAGAACTCTTTAGGTCAGAAAAGATCTTTAGGGTCATCGAATCCAACCATTAATTCAGCACTGCCAAGCCCAGCACTCATGGGAATAGTAAAGACAACTGATGCCCTATCCCAGGAATACATCTCCTATTCTAATCTTCACCCTAATATTGCCAGCACCATTCCAAAGGCATCACCTCTCATCCCCCTGGGAAGGACAAACTGCACAGCGGGCAGTTCAAATCAGGACACAAGTCTAAGTCTGATCAGTCCCCAACTCTGCTTCATATTTAAGGGTACTTCAATTAAGTGGCACTTACACAACCCAAGGAAGCACAATTTACATTGTAAAGACACTCACTGGAGAGTTAATGAATGCACCACTGAAGAGCTGTCTACCCATTTCTACTCTGTAGAATTATATCAATAATCTGATTTATGAGCAACGTACAACAGTTTTTAGAAAATCTTCCCACATCACAGATGGAGGATGCTTTTGGGATAGATACTCTATTTTCTTTCACTAATACTGTAAATAAACTCTGAAGGTGTGGCCAAAGGTCTCGCTGTATTTCATGCAGAAATTCACTGAATATACAGTTGTAGTTTACACAGATGCTCATCACCGAGTTCCAAAATCCATCCAAAATACAACCTCCTTATCTGCACTTTCCAGGCAGCTAACAAAGAACAAGGAAAACAATTTCAGATGCTACCAACCTCCATTAACTTTACAGGTTTTAATCACTTGCAATTTTTTGCCAGAACAGCTTTTAACAGTTCATAAATTCAACCCCTTTCATGGACATTTAATTAAGCTTCCCATGGCTCTCATGATTACTTATCTGGTAATGAGAGGCCACTTGGGACTCTTGCCGTAGCTTTATTTTTGCCTTTTGTAGTCATTAGTATAGATATTTTAATGAATCATATTTTGAAGAAAATCCTCTTATATATTAGCTACAGGCAAGAAGGAAGCCTTCCTTCAGTACTGAATACAAGCTTCAGCTCTTTAGGAATTTAATCATGCAGTTTGTTTAATGTTGCTACTGCTAATAACCACTGGGGGGATGTACCAACAAAAAATGCTCTGCTGACCAAAACAATACATCAGCTATAATTTAACAAGGATAAGATTCATTGTGACAATACTAGAAGTGGAAAATCTGATCTCCTAATCACAGCCATCCACCAGAACAATGTCCCAGATAACTTGAAACTGCTTCAGACCTGGACAGAATCTACAGATCAGCCTTCACCAGAACAGTGTTTAACCTCCAACCCACTGGGAAGGACAAAACATGACTTGCAGTGAAGTTTGCTGTTTTAAGACTGTTGGCCTCTGCTCTGCTATCACTCCCTAATTAGTGTTCATTAGGGTTTATCTTGGATGCCTTACAATAAACTCACCTGCAAAAGGTGGGTTCAGCAGAGCAATGACACTGAGCTACCGTATGGGATGCCTGTGGAACTGCCTCACTCCCAGAGCATCCTGCAGCTGGTTTTTGGTTTCCAGGGCTGTTTCAGGGTTACTGCAGCCAAGGGACACTCAGCTATGAGTTCCCCTTAATAGAAAGAGCTACACTTGAAACTGCATTTCAGTAACTGTTAAATGAGGAGAGACCTCTGAGATTAAATATTCCTTTTTTTTTGCCAGAACAGTAATTTCATTTAGCAGACACACTGATACAATTTTCCATTCCCATTTCATTTATAGATATAAACCTTCTCATTCATTCTTAGACATACCTATCTACATCTGTCAAAGCAGGACTGACTTGAAGCAAGCACGGACCATTTCAAAAATGCTGCCTTAACAAAAAGCCTCCATTAGATCCTGACTAACTGAAAGATCTTGCTAGGTCTGCTTCAAACCTCTGCCTAGTAAACTACAGTTCAACCACTCTCCTGAAGACAACACAGAGAATCTTTCCAAAAATTACTTCTTATTGTAAGTGCTGAAGTTTTAAAACCTTTAGGCTAGGAGTGGATGTTGTCTCTGAATTCTCCTCACTTTTAGCATTGATTTATGGCAACATTAGTCCATAGAGCATCATCCCACCAAGCACAGCACCTCAGGAACAACACTGTACCCTGCTAGAAAGCCAGGTTTGTCCCAGTCTTCATCAGAAGTTTTAAAACTAAATATACCCCATATGCTTCAAAGCAAAACTGAAGGTTCAAGTGAAGACTTCTGTATGCTGTGGTTTTATTCCAAGTACTCCTCTTTGGTGAGGTCAAGGTGGCAGAGTTCTGCTACTGTTACAAAGAAAAAAAATAAATCGATCGATCTCAGAGTCATTCACCACACAGATCTTCCCTTTTCCTCCTTTATTTTCTTTTAAAATAGACTGAAAACTCCCTGCATAGGTCCAGTTACATGCAAAATAAATGTAAACTTCTCCTGCTGCATCTTTTTTCCATAATAGAGCACAGACTTTATTAGAACATCACCTGCTCTGATCCTCCTTCCTTGAACTCTTCAAAAGCATGTCAGGCTTAAAATAACAGAACAGCACAGATATTCTGTTTGCAGTTTTGGCAAAAGCTGTTTGATGTTAAGAATCTATTTTTCTAAGAGAAACAGTGAGATCCACCCCCTCCCATGAATATTGCCAGATTTAAGGATAAGAATTTTCATTTGGAAAGAATCCCACTTGCTGTATTTATAAAGAGGTCTGGGCAAAAATGGTCTCATAAGATTTACATAATGCTCTCTACTAAGTTATCTAAGAAAGAGATCTCTAAATAAACAGAGAAGGAACACCATGAAGTGAAAGGGAATGTGGAAAAAGGAGACAACAAGAAACAGCACTTTGACAGGATGGAGAAGAACTTGGGAGAAATGAAGTGCATATTGCTTTTTTTCCTGTACAGACACTGAAAGCAACTCAGTAACATTGTGACTGGAAGTGATAAAAGCTGCAAAGCTTTGAAGGCCACTAGAATTAGTGATAAATGGCTCACTTTTTAAAACTAAATGTTTGCAATATTACATACAGAATGAAGAACCACCACTGCTATTGCATTTCTTAACTGGAGAGCAAGATGGGAATATAACACCTTAACCATGAGGTGTCAACTGATAAAGATTTAAGTAGTTTTAAGAGGCCTACAAAGGCCATTTCTGGACACCAAAAATCTCCTGTGGTCACACAGCCAAGCTGAGCTGAGACTTCTCAGCTACCCCTCCCAAACACTTCAGCTACTCAGCCTTTCCCATCAGTTAGTAAAAGACTCTAGAGGTGTAAGGTAGCTCAGAAAGGAGGTGCTACCCACAAAACTGCTCTTCCTACAGCACAGCACTCTTGCCAGATCATGTGAGTTTTGGTGAAGAGGATTGAAGTAACCTAAGATCAGCCCTGGCACTCACAAGCTGTTCTCCAGCATGGAAAGCATTTCCTTTCACTCTAAGTTGCTTATGGCCTGGATTAGCAGCATTTCCTCACTCTCCCTATTTCACTCCATGCTCCCAAATCCTGCACTGGGCAGCAGTCTGGAGTTCTTCACTGGAGTAAAGGGTGAAGTTCAAGCTTAAGAGAATGCAAAATTCAGAAAGGAAACCAAAAGGTTTGCCTAAATATGCCACAACAGTATCCAGAGGCTCTAAACCAATCTAACATCTGGTATTACAACAGCCTGCATTCAGGAACATTCCCCAAGCTCCAGGAGGTAACTAGGTGGAAGGGGTGAGAAAAAGAGGGAAAGAAGACAGCCTTTTAGCTTTTATGAGAATTTGAAGGGTAAAAACCCTCACATTTCCCCAAAATCCAGTGAGTTCACATAAATTTCTATACCTGCTTCTCAATCTAAAAACATTCAGACCTATAACAGAATGTGTAGCAACTCGGAGTATATTTCCTACCTACATGGGAAAGATTTCACATCTGCCAGGCTGTACATCAATTACCCATCTGCAGCATGTGCTGCATCTCCAGTTCTGTACCAGACACACCCCTAGAGCTGCCAGATTGCTCAAGTCCTGGAGTGCCTTTTGTGCTATGCACCATTACACAAAGTATTTGAGAGTGGAGAGGAGATGCTCTGACTCAGCACAGAAACTGTTTTTTCCCAAGTACTTAAAATGTTATATAAACAGGAAGTCAATTAGGTATCAGGAAATTCCAGAGCCTCCAGCTCAAAGAAAGCCTAGATTAAAAGCTACAGTTTACATATCCTAAGGCATAGGTCTGCCACAGGGAATACCTTAGTCTCAATTTCCTCAAATGTAACTTGGGGGAGAACTATCTGATGTGGAGAGATAGAGCACTCCAGTCACCTTTTTAAGAGGAAAAAAGACAAATCAAAAAGGCCCTATGCAATCACTTGATCCTGTCAGGAAGTGAATCAACCTGGGGAAAACTCAGTGCTTTACTACAAATCCTACTCCATCAATCACTGCTTTATACCAGACCTAACAAACTGTGGTGTAAATTATGAAATGCTCCTGCCTCAAACCTAAAACCAAAGTAATCTGCTTGAGGTGATGTTGCAATTCAATTCTATGTGTGATCATCATCTCAGTCCAGGTAATTTCAAAGTGTATCAATGTTTCCACTGATTGCTTTAAAACTGCTGACACATTGGGGAGAAAAAAAGTACCCAACACAACAGAAACCAACAAACAACCCAGCACACCTTGTACAGATTGTGGTGAGGCACACAACAGCAAACACAGGTTCAGACACACAATTTATGAGCTGCTCCCTCTCCCTCCCTCCCAAAACAAACATTTCCGAACCAAAAACATGGATGGGGAAACACTTATGTTAGTGATGGTTGACAACAGACACGATACTGGTTCAGTAACCTAATAATAAACAATAATCTAATTTACAAGTGACTCGAGTCACTCAAGTTATCCATAACTTATTAATCATGACGTAAAACCAGTATTACAAAGCTTTTCCCTTTCTCATTTCTCCAAAACTACCATGTGAGCGAAAGGGAAATCCCTTGAACAGATCTCTTCCTTCTAAATTTTGCCCATTATGTACCTCCAAAGCCAAGGCTGTCTTGTCGTAGGCATTAGGGACTCGCTTCTGGATAACCCGGGCATAAATAGGGCCATTCTGAAGGTTAGGGAGCGGAGTGTTGATGCTGGGCTGGGCATAGGGCCCTGGCTCCGGCCCACCCAGTGGTTGTGGGTGGGAACTATCCTGGTTACCTCCAATCAGAGTGGGGACTGAAGCAGAGGAAGGTCTATACTTCTCGACGTAAGGAACAGGTATCATTCCCCTCTTCCCTTCGCTGTCTTCTGCGTTCCACCACTGCTCTTCAGGTTTATCCCGGATTCTCAGTATGTCTCCTTTCTTAAAGGGGAGGTCTTCCTCATCATTGCCATTAAAGTCAAAGAGAGCTCGCACATACTCGGCCTCCTCCTGCCTGAGGATAACCCCGCTATTCTGCCTCGAGCGTGAAACCGGTTCTATCAAGGTTGTAGTGTCCAAATAGTGTATTTTGTAGAATTCCAGTAAAGATGGCAAAGAATCAAACTCTTGGTCACCTATTCGAAATCTGGTAGGATTCGACCCTGAAAAGAGAAGGCAACATGTCAAAGAGAGCATTCCAACTATAAATCAAACATCGGAGAAGACAAATACATTTAAGCAGAAGTATTTCAACACCAAATTTGATCACCTTGACATCATATTCAGCTTTTCTGAGCATTTTCAATCAAAGGCAGCACTATCATGATCATGAGTGCAGGATTTATTTTTTTTTAATATTTTGTCAAGGAAGGAAAAGAGAAATTCTTTAGCAATGCCAAACTTCCCGAATTAGGATAAAAATATCTTTGTTTCTTTCAATGTTATAGGGACCCAACACATGAAAATGTTCAGCACATCAGGGTTTCTCAGGAGCCTGTAGAATTCTCCTGTTTTATACTCTAAATGAAGGAAGTAAATTTTGGTACCATTTCAAGGAAATTATTTTTTAAACTCTCTTCTGCTGTTCAAATCTATTTCTGAAGAACAACACTGCAATGATGGTTATTTACCTGTTGTAACATCTTGGGTTAAAGGTATGGACACTACAGAAAACTGCTTTGCATGGCAGCAAACAAGTGATGTTAATGAGCAAATAAAGTCATTTTTCATTTTGATAAATGGTACCAGTAAAGAAAATTATCTCCATTCTATGCAATGCAGAGCAACAACATACATTTTCATAACAGGTATGACTCAGCCTTTAAATCTCAAGTCTTGTAGCTTCTTTGCCACGTTTGTCAGATGAAGCCTAAGGTATAAATCCAAACCTCAAAGACATTGGAATACAGATGATGTCCACATCCAAGCCATTACAAGCATCAAAGTGCAAAATATCCATTTCCAACCTGGGTGCTGTGCTTTGTTTTTTTCCCATTTTATGTTCTTCAGGCTCAGCTGGGGAAAAACACACACATGATGTTCTATTTCCACCATGCTCAGTGCAATGAGTTATGGGAAAGAACTGGGGAAGGCAGGGGGAAGGGAGCGCAGATGAAAAGATTTATACTTTAATGAGTAACTCTTTTAGCAAGAAAGAGATGCTTACTTTGCAAGTCTGTTTTCTCTGCAGGGAATATCTAACAGTTCCAAGCCTTAGCTCTAGAGTACAAAGCTAGCAGAATCCTTCAAGCTGTCACTGATCCAAAACTCCCTGCAAAGTAGCACTGTCAGCATGGAAAAGCTAATGTTACAACAAGTTCTTTCAGGAGAGCAAAAAGGGGTTCTAACAGAGAAAAGGGCAGATTCAATAAGATCAACACAGACAAACAGCCAAGAAATGAGTTCTGAAGTATCCTGAAGGAACAGGAGCATTAGTGGAGCTGGTTAAGGGAAATTCGAAGGAGCAGAACTAAGTCTTTGGGAAATACAGGTTTGCATGCTTTAACAGCCCCGAAAGCTCTCAAAAGAAATGAATACAAACACAGTGAGCCAAAACCCAAAAACAATAGCCCCAAAAAACTGCAAAAACCCCCCTGCAAATTGTCATCACCAAGAGATAAAGGAAGTTAATGTAATCATCAGTGACAAAGGTCAGCCCAGCATGGGAAGAGAATTAAGAGCCCATCATATTCTTCCAAATTGTAGTGCTGAGAGGATGCAAAACCCCCTCAACTTTCATTGCTGAGATGGAACTTACAGCTCTAGACTTGGCCAGAACCCTGGAATTTCAGCTCTGTGTGCTCAGAGGAGATGAATTCTGGCTGGACAGGCAGCATGTCTACAGCACTTCAGAAAAGCTTGGTGTAAAACAGCACCTGGGAATGCTGCACCTCCACTAGAGTCACAAGTGGGAAACATATCAGGTTTCAGACCAACCTGGTGACAGAAACACAAGCAAGCATCTAGCACTGTTTTAGCTGTGACCCTTTAAGGATCAAGGCTTGACACTTGAGGAAAAAGAAAAAATCACGGGAAGTTTAAGAGCAGAGCAGCAAAGCTCTTTGCAGCCATATGGAGAAGACTGAATCTCAGGGAAGTTCACTGACATGGAACTTATTTCTGTGACAGAAATAGAACCTTAAACACCATTTTATCCCAGTGAAACCTGCTACAAGCTGACTCAGCCAGGGGGCTGAGCTCTGTCTCAGCAATGTAGGGATTCACAGAAAAATCTTCACAGGTCACAGGGAACGAGTAGTTCATCAATAACATTCATCAGCCTGGTCAATCTTCAATCTTCACCAGGATGAACAAGGCATTTTGGAGTGTCTTTCCTTTTTTTTTTTTTTTTTCCCCCTTTGAACAGGTTCACCCTCTTGAATTAATGCACAACAGCCTGAGGGACCTGCCAAGTGTACCTGAATACAAGTTGGACTTTAAGAAGAAAAGTCCTCGGGAACATTATGTACAGGGAAGGAGTGAAAGAAATCACTGTACTGTATCCTGGAAAATCAGGTCCTAAGAGGTATTTTGCACAACTGAACAACAGAGGACACAGACCCTCTAAATTCTGGGATCACAAAGATCAATGGACCCCTTGAAGGGACAGAGAGAAGAGCATCAGTAAGGAGAGATGTTACCCTCACAAAGACCACACTGCCAGA
The DNA here is from genome assembly GCF_963662255.1 of Cinclus cinclus. Classification (NCBI taxonomy): domain Eukaryota; kingdom Metazoa; phylum Chordata; class Aves; order Passeriformes; family Cinclidae; genus Cinclus; species Cinclus cinclus. The sequence continues at coordinate 5,106,098 of NC_085067.1, forward strand.
AAACCACATGCACTTCTGATGCTTTTCTTAAAAAAAAAAAAAAAAAAAAAAAAAAAAGGCAGCTACAGAAATATGAAATATCTAGAACAAGAAATCTACAACTTTAATCTAAATTAATAATCAATTAATATAAAGGCAGTGACCTCGTAATTGTCTGGAGAACTTAAATAGAAGACTCCTAAAATTTAGCTAAAACAGGCATAAAAAGGACAACACAGTTCTAAGCTGGTTAAAATGCAGATTGGAAATAAAATACAATTCCACCTTCCCAAGCAAGTGGAAAACTTTCCATCAGTTAAAGTCTTTTGTGGATACCCTTATTAAGCTACAATGAACTAAGTGATGCTCACATGCAGTGGAGAAATTATTCCACTCCCTACAGGCTCCCAAGTTTTGTCATTCCCTGGTATAATGAAGTTCAAAGATTAACAGATTTCAACTCAGAGGAATTCTTCAGCCTCTCGTTTGAACTGCAACACTGCTCAAACCTGCAGGCCAATGGAATAGTTCAGATCTAACACAAGATCTAACACAAGAAAAAGTTAGAGCAAAAAGGTAAGTGGGGTTTTTTTGGGAATAAGAGCAGTTTTCCTTCATGATCCTGGGATTTCTCTTGAAGGCACAAGTCTGAGCAGCACAGTGTGCACATCTTCTGAGGGCTCCCAGGAAGAGCACAAGCATGGAAAGGTGAGTCCAGTTCCTGGAGGAACTTCAGTCATTTCCTGGCAAAGCTGGGACATTTGAGTACTGGAAATTCTCTTTCTGCAGCCTGGCACAGCTGAAGAAGAGCTGCTCAGGGAGCACCTCCACCACCAGCACAGCTCACATGAGCAACATTAATTTTTTGAATGAGAAGCACTAAGGGCCGAGTATCCTCTTTCTTCCTTATTCCATCTCCACTACTCTAACTCCAGCCATCTCAGGATGCCACAAACCCCCTGCTCTCCAAAAGGTGAGGAAACAGTTAAAATCCAAAGGGTTCCACAGCTGAAGAAAGTTTCAAACCTGGCTCATACCAGTTCTCTGGTTATGAGACACATTCCCTCCTGTGACACCGTGCTGCCTTTGTGTCAGTCTGGGACACAGTGCTGGGATGTGTTTTAAATGTTGTACACATAGTGGGGAATTAGGGCTATAAACCACCCAATATTCTACTGACTGGGCAGGTGGTGAAACCACAGAGCAACTTCTCACTTTCTCAGACATCTCAGGGGGTTTGCATTTCTCTCTTCAACTGTTAGCATCAATAGGGAGTTTTCTCTTTATTCCCAAGCTTTGGAGAGACACTCATTCACAGAAATACAGGTTTTATCTTTTGCATCTAGTTTTATTCTGTTAGGGTGGCTCCCTTTCCCAGTTCAGAGTGTGTTTAGGGCCAGAAAAGCAGTTCTTATCACACAAGGCAGCACTGAGATACTCCAGTGATGTAAGCCACTTCCTCCTGGAGCATATGGGAGCTGGGCTCTGAAGGCACCACATTCCAGCTTCCCCCACTCCCACAGGGACACCTTTATCCTTGTTCTCAAGTACCTTCCTACTCATGCTGAGCAGAGCAAATAAATCCATGAATGAACACCCTATAAAAACATAAAACTGTTGAGTGGAAGAGCTCTGAGCACACCAGGAAAACATTCACTCAGGAGTTACAGATTCATTTCTGCAGATCATCAGAGGGTAAGAGCACACGTCTAACACAGGCACTTTCTAAAGTTACAATTAGTTTGCATTTAAATATATTTTGATCTCAATACAAAAATGAAAACCCAAGCATCAGAGTTCAACCACTCTGCTCACACATCCCTAAAGCCACTTCATCCAGAGCTGAGTGTGGGCATCATTCTGTAAGGATTCTGTCATTCCAGAAGTTCAGTCACAATGGAAGCAATTTAGAAGCATTAAATTCAGAAACACGTTCTTAAAACTCATGTGACAACATCAATTTCTGCATTTTATCTGTCATATTTGCCTACTTCAGACAGAAAAATTTAATAACATTATAAAGCTTCTGTCTTTATAATGCTGCACTCTCAGCAGAGAGCATTTCTACCTTTAGGTATTTCAGGCATTTTTTAGTGCATATCACAAATTTTTACCCCAAGCCCCCATGTCAAATTGCAAACACATGATCTATTTAATATTTCCTCTGCCATCCATCACCATGCTAATGCCTGCATGGAGCACTTTGTCTTGTTTGGGATTTCTTTAGCCAGAACTGTGATACTTCATCACAAATGATCCATTTCCACTGAAAACAGAATGTTTTTCTTTCCCATAATTCAAGTGATTTAACCTATTTTTAACATCCTTAAAACATTCCAGGAAGATATAAATTCTGTTCAATTCTTTTTTTCTTTGTTATGCTGAAAAATCACCTGCAAGAAGTTAGAAACTGCAGCATCAGTCAAAAGATCAATTTAACAAAGAGTTTGCAAGTTTACTTTATACTTTAGAAATCAAAGGAAGTATCACGTTTTTGTGATGTGATTTTTAGGGAAGCCAAAACTCCTCATCTCATTCACTCTGTGCTGAGGCTTCCCTATCCCTGAGAGCAGCCAGGAATTTCACAGACACCGAGCCTAATACAAACCAAACCAAGAACCCAACCTCGAATATTCTAATTTCCCAGAGAGATCTGTGCATTTGCCAAACAATAAAATGCTAAAAAAAAAAAAAAAGTACCATAATAAAATAGTGATTTTGTTTTTCCTAATGCTTTAGCTTGGACAATAAACAAGCAGGACAATTTGCAAACATTTAACTCTCTTTACTGCATTAGTTTCCCTACCCAAACACAAAATCATCTTCAATCTTCTGCTAATGTTTTCACCTCCCTTCCACTGCAGAACAACCTCCCACTTATTTTTTTCTGAAGGAGCACCTTAATTACACTTGAAGTATAATTTAATATACACCTCCCCAGCACCTTCTTTTGTTGTAGTGTGAAGACAGCAGCATCAGCATGGAGGCATGATTAATTAAAATTACCAAAATCAGCGTGGGAGTGTCTGAGTGCAGGAGTGATGCATCACCCCTCCCTGGAACATCCAGGGGACAAATAAAAAGGAGACCAACCAAAACATAATTATATTTTTTCAGATACATTAAGCCTACTGTTTCACCAGCTTACACAGCTACTCTCTTAAAACAGAAGAGAATTACAAGGTACTTTATGATTTTAACCAAAGCCAGCCCACAGAATGCCACAAAATGTTACTAAGCTTAGGATGCAACACAAGAAAAAAGTCAGGATGGTTGTACTGATGTGATGGCACTGTTTTTCCAGAGACCAGTTGCTCCCAAAAAAACAACTGCCCAGAGGTGACAGACACTGATAAGTCAGTGTTTTTTTCTGTCTTTGAAATCCAATTAGGTTGGATTCACAACAAACCATCCTGACCGCTTACGACACCAGCCATCCCTGCCAGCAATTCCAGCACCGAACTTCTGCTTGCACACGCACGAAACAACAGGGACCCCACCATATTCTGACCCCCCACAGCAGCAATAACTTCCACTTCCAGCTGAATTCAGCCACCTTTAACTTCTACCTCTGGAGCTCTGTAACCCGAGTGCACTGTTCAGCTCCAGGAGGTTCCTGGGATAAACAGGATCAGTTTAGACTTTCCCCATTTTTCCAATCTGAAATGCTTCCCCTGTATGACAGTGCAAACCTACTGGCACTAAGTTTGGTTCCTCTAACGTTATCTCCTTAGCCAACCACTCCATGCAGAGACTGAAAAATAAAACAAGTCTTGTTACATCTTTCCAATACTGGTCTCTTATTCCACCCACAGACCTGTATCAGAGTGTCTCTTGTCTACTTTCTGTCAAATAAGTTCACCAAATCTCTTATTACACAAGTTTACTATAATCAAAATTATCTAGTGGCTCCTTGCTGAGATGCCAATCACACATCCACATCATTTTGCAAGGATCAATATTCAAACTCGAGCAGTTCCAGCACCAGCTTCACATATTCCCACAGAAGGGACACCAGTACCTTTGGACTGCACCTTCTGACACATCCAAGGGTTCTGCACTGCTGGAATTTACTTGGACTAAACAGCAAAAATGCTGCTTCTCACAGAGCTTCTCCCCCTTCTGCTCATCAAGTGTTACTCTTCGAAGTGTTGTTTTCATTATTACATGTTCAGTTGATGAGAAATAAAATCAAACTTCTCCTTTCAAGGGGGAAGAAACTGAACATCGCATCTGATTTAAAGAAACCATTGCCTTTACATCCTGAAGAGTTCCCACCACTCGAACTCAGCCTCCCTGATAACGCCAAACTGCCTTGTCAGAAGTCACACTTTGGGGATGACACTTCCACAGAACCATCTCGCGGCGGAGATGGCACGGAAAATCTATGAATTATCGCGAAGGGCGTTAGGAAAACAAAGAGGTGCGAGGCTGGAGCTGCAGGATGCCCAGCTCCAGGACGATGAATTTCACGTGGCACAGAACGGCAGGTGCGGACACACGGCTCCGCTCGGGCAGCGGCCCCAGCTCCGGAACACGGCTTAACTCCACCACAAAGCGCTGCGCGCCTGCGAACACCGCCCGGCGGAGCCGCCCCGGCTGCCCTGCCCGGGGCTGCGGGCACCGCCAGCCCTGGGGTTCACTCACCCGGGGCCCCGGGGCCCTCGCTGCCGGACCGCCGGGCTCCCGCCGGCCCCAGGCTGTTGACGATGTAGTGCGAGACGCGGGAGCTCTCGGACACGGACAGCACGAAGTCGCCGGGGATGGTGCCCGAGTCGCGCACCAGGAAGGTGCCGTGGCGCTGCCCATGCAGCAGCGATACGGCCTCGGCGCGGCTCAGCCGCCCCCAGTACCAGCTCGCCCGGTCCTCGGAATCGAACTGCCCGGCCATGGGGGCCACGCTCCTCCCCCGCCCGCGGCCGCCGCCGCCGCCGCCGCCCGCGGAGCCGCTCAAAATGGCGGCCCCGGCCCTGACCTCACCTACCGGACGTGACCGCACGCGGGGAGGCGTGACGTCATCTCCCGGCGCGGGCGGGGCGGGGGGCGGGTGTGAGGGGAGGCGGGAACGCGCTGCGGGCCCTGCGAGCGGCGGGGACGGAGGGGCAATGCCGGCGGTGATCGGCTGGGAAACGCCGCTGAAATCATCCCGTCCGGCCCAGCAGCTTGGTAACCACATCACAGTGCCGCGTCCGGTCGTTTCTCGAACACCTCCAAGCACGGTGACTGCCACATCCCTGCGCAGCCCGTTCCAGTGTCTAACGACCTTTTCTGGGAAGAAATTCCTCCTGATGTCTAGCCTAAGCCTCCCCTGACACAGTCTGAGGCCTTTTTCCCTTGTCCTGTTCCTTGTTCCCGGGAAGCGGGGCCCAACCCCCACCTGGCTCCAAACTCCTTTCCAGCAGCTCTCTCAGGGAGAGCCAGAAGGATCTTCCCTTTTCTTCAGACTCAGGGCTCCTGGTTCCCTCAGCCTCTCCTGGTGCTACAGATCCTTTCCCAGCTCTGTTCCCTTCTCTGGTCATGCTCCAGCCCCTCGCTGTCCTTCCTGAATTGAGGGGTCCAGAACTGGACACAGCACTTTAATGTGGCCTTACCCATGTGCCCAGCACAGGGGGACATTCTCTTCCCTGGCCCTGCTGCCACACCATTCCTTACCTGAGGAGGCTACAAAGATGCAGAAGGGTCTGGAGAGAAAGTCTTATGAGAATGGACTGAGGTAACTTGGTTTGTTCAGTCTGGAGAAGAGGAGACTGAGCTCAGACCTCATTGTGGTCTTCAACATCCTCCTGAGGAGCAGCACCAACCTCTGCTCTGTGACAGCAGGAGCTGTGCCAGGGGAGAGTTAAGTTGGATTTTAGGAAAAGGTTCTTCCCCAGAGGGTGCTGGGCACTGCCCAGGCTCTCCAGGGAATGGGCACTGCCCCAAGGCTGCCACAGCTCCAGGAGAGTTTGGACAACACTCCCAGGGATGCACAGGGTGGGATTGTTGGGGTGTTTGTGCAGGGCCAGGAGCTGGAAGGGATGATCCTTGTGGATCCCTTCCTGCTCAGTATATCCTGTGATTCTGTACATTAAAGGCTGCAGCTCACTGTGTTTTCTTTCAGGGCTGTGCCAGAAGCTTCTGTCCTCATCTTCCTGCCAGCCACATCTTCCTACCCCATGGCTGTGCCCGCACAGCTGCTTTTCATGGGACTATACACTGAATTGGGCCAACGAGCTGTTCTGGGTTAAAAATAGCCCTGTGAAACAGAAAGTTTCATTTTATTCAGGGCAGTTCACTGACTGAATTACCACAGAGGTCGGCAACAGGGAAGAGCTTAAGTTATACTGGTGCCACAGAGGAACCATGTGTGTGTGGGCATGCTCAAATTAAGAATTATCTGTAAGAAACAAAGCAATATTTACCTCTTTTAGATTGTTCCCCAAGATCTCTTAAATCCTAGAGTAATATCTGTCAATATGTGTAGAATTCTGCTCCAGCTTTGCTCAGTTCTGTGAGCTTTTTCCCAGAAAAGAATGTGCTTTTTCAACTGTGTGGTCTGCCTATGGCAGCACTTGCATAAACAATGTTAGAGCACAGCTGTGAGGGTGCAGTGCTCATCCCTGCCTCTCAATATCCTGCTTTTTTGTAGGGCCCTGTAGCTGTCTCCTCGATGGGACTCTGGCATTGTGTCAGGTAACCAGGGTTGTACTGACCTTCACAATATCCTAGTGAGAAAATATTCTGTCTTACAGGTGGGGAGTCTGTGGTTCACCAAATCCATAAGAAAACACCAGGTGTTTGATTTCAGCCCACAAATGAACATCCTTCCTCTGCTGATGCTGTTCTCTCTCCAGACGGACTGGAGGTAGGAGCGAGCCTTAATGCATTTTGGAAGCCAGTCCCAGTTTCCGTGGTGATGTGTGGGGTTTGCTGGCCAGCTGCAGGAATAGCACACACACACTTCCATGGGTTTTCCATAGGTTTGAAAAGCTGCAGATCGTTGTTGAGAGCCCAGGATGGCAGGAGAGTTCAATCATATCTACAGGCACACGTGTACAGACCTCAAACAAACAAATCAACCAAGGCTTTATTGGGGAAAAATTCACCATTTCTCTGACTACTGCTAAACCACTGCAAAAAAGTCTCCTTTTTTGAGAGCCCACAGACTGTTTGTTATTCCCCTCCCTTCCCAGTTCCCATCTCGTGTTTTCAGCCGATCCTGAACTGCAGGAATTCGTGTTTTCCATCAGGTTTGGTTTTGGTTTTGGCTCACGTTGGGAATTCTGTTGCACGAGCTTCCTCTGGTGGTCAAAGACGGGAAACCAATAACGCTCCTGCTCTGTGGGTGTCTTTATGCTGGGATGATTCCATAGGAGCATGGAATAGTTTGGGTTGGAAGGGACCTCGTAGGTCATCCAGGTCCATCCAGGGACACCTTCCACTAGGGCAGGTTGTAGAGAGCTCCATCCAACGTGGCCTTGATTGCTTCCAGGTTATCCACAGCCTCTCTCCTACAGTCACTTTCTCACCTTTGTTATTTGTAAAAAGCCTTTCCTTAGCGTTTCTGAAAATGACTGATGGCCTTTCCTAAATTTCTTTTTCCTCCCCTATTTAAACGCTGCATCCCTCAGGAGTTTATTACCCCTGCTGCACAAAGGCTACAACAAGGCAGAGCCCTTCTGCCCAAACCTTTTTCCTACAAGTTTGAAAACAACATTTTAAGAGTTCAGGTGATCTTTCATAGGCAGAGGAATGTGAAAGAAAAACAAAGCTTTAGGACAGAGTTGCAGAAGAATAAAACTAAATCAGCTTGAAATGCTGAAGAATTCACTGTTAATAAAAAAAAAAAGATCCTGAAAGGAATTATAAAATATTGTGAAAACATTATATTCATTCACCTGGCAGCAAAAAGCCCCACTGGTACCCAGGTTTGGTTTCCCTCTCCTGATTTTATTGTCCCTACCAGCTGGCCAGGGATTGTTTTTTCCCTAAGAAGCTCTAAAATTTTGGCAGTGTTTCTAAAGCCACAGTCAATCAGCAGAAAGTTTCTTGGTGAGTGCAGTGAATGAATCTTGAAAAGGTGCCAAGTATGGCGGGCTGTAGTACAGCAATGTTCTGCCCGAGGTGACATCCAAGGGATGTTAAAATCAGGAAACACCCGGGTTAGCCCAAGGTTCATCTGCACCCTGCTGACAGCAGTGCAAGGTGACCTGGTGTCACTTAACCCTGTCCCAACTGCTCCTTGAAGGGTTTGGCTTTGTCAAGCTGGTCTAGATCACATGGCAATTAGAAAACTAAAACTAAAGGAGAAATTTCATCTCTTGGTTTCTTTTCCCTGGGACCTGAAGAAACAGCATTTCTTCCACAAAAATGTTTTCTCTTGCAATTAATTCAGGCTCAGCTGCTCACAGGAGGTGCCTGTGTCCTGTTTATTCCTTTTCTTCATGTCATGTGGCCTGGAACCTGGCTTCACACCTGGCTTGGAAGTGTCACCTGTGTCAGAAATTCCTGCCGGGTGCTGTTGTGGGATGTCAGTGCCCAATGTAGCACTTTTGGTGAACAGTGACATGAACCATTATGTAACGAGCTCTGCGTGAAGACTAGAGAATAAATAATCTTGGAGTGAGTGATGGGTAGAATGATCTCTTGATCCCCCAGGATTTTGTGTAAGAGGAGGAGTCTTTATGCTGCCAGCTGGGAGATGTCTTTGTGACAAAGTCTAAATTTGAATTTTCCTAGGAAGTACCATCAGTTCAGAGGGAAAGTGACGTGTCGCAGGGGATGGACTGGAGAGGGTTTATATGTGACATCCAGAAGTGAGGCATGGAGCAGCCAGAGCTGGAGGGAGGGGTCCTGCAGCTGGAGAAGTGATAGAAATTCTTAGTGGTGTAACGATACCCAAAAAATGACAATGGGATGTGGCTGTGTAGTGTGGCAGTTGTGAAATAATGATGCCAATGCAGGAGCAGCTCCTCAGCTGGAACAGGGTCTGGTCTGCCGTGTGTGAGGGGATGGAGCTGATTAGTGTAATTAAGGGAATGAGCTACTTGTCTCATGGGGACTGATGAAAGCATGTGGTTTACTTGGGCCGAGGAGCCAAGGCTGCTCCCCTGGAACAACATAAACACCTTGGGACAACGGGATGAAGACAATAACTGAGCCTCAGAGCAATGGGACACAATACTGAAGAGAACTGTGAACTGAGGATTCATTTGATTTTTATCAGGGGTGTAACGTTCCCCTAGTATGGACAGAAAAATTGAACATTAGAGTTAAGCTAGCTTAAAAAACAATTTTTTTAAGGACTTAAGTTCTGTGTTTGTCCACTCTCCCTGTGCCTTTCCCCGGGGCCGGGGGTACACGGGAGACATGGTGGGGCCACCCTCTGCCCGGTCTCTATGGCTGTTCTCCACCCTGAGCCCCCGGGCCCTGAACCGGCTCCGTCCGCCCCGGGCTGGGGGTCCGCTGGGTCTTTGGGGTCCGGTGGGTCTTTGGGTCCGCTGGGTCTTTGCGGTGCGTTGGTTTCGTGTTGTGCTTGGCTCCGGGGGTGCACTGGCCTCGGGCTCGCTAGGTGTCTGGGGTGTGTTGGATTCGGGGCGCGCTGAGTCTCTGGGGTGCGTTTGGCTTAGGGGGCGCACCGGGCTCGGGGTCCACTGGGTCTCGGGGACGCTTTGGATCCGGGGCGCACCGGGCTCGGGGTGTGTTGGATCCGGGGTGCGCTGTACTCCGGGTGTGCCGCGTCTCGGGCTCCGCTGGGCCCGGGGGTGCTGCGGGCGGCGCTCGGGGCTGCCGCTCCCGGCCCTCCCGGCCGCTCTCCGCGCTCGGAGCCGCCCCGCCGCTCTGTGCCGCGCCGCGCTCGTCTCGCTGGCCGCGCTGGGCGGGCCTGGCGGAGCCATGGCGGCCGTGCGGGGCCTGCGGATCTCCGTGAAGGCGGAGGCGAGCGCGACCGCGGCGGAACCGCGCGGCCCCGAGCCCGAGCCCATGGAGGTGGAAGAGGGAGAGCTGGAGACCATCCCTGTGAGGCGCTCGCTGCGGGAGCTCATCCCGGTGAGGGCCGGGAGCTGTGGGCGAGGAGGGGCTGGCTCCGGCGGTCGGGGGTGTCTGAGCGCTCCGCGGGGGCTTTTGGGGGTGATTCTTGGGAAAAGCAGGAACGGGGATATGAGGGAGGCGAGTCCTAAGGAAGCGGGCGGGATGTGCTTGGGAAGGAATGGGATAAAGGAGACGGTGGAGAACAGGATTTGGGGTGCCGCGTTGGGCTGTAGAGGAGGCTGCGGGCGGGAGAGTGTTCAGAGAATGTTGGGTGCCGGGAACGCGGGGAATAGCCGGGGCAGGGAGCGGGCTGACCGCGGGGAATAGCCGGGGCAGGGAGCGGGCTGACCGCGGGGAATAGCCGGGGCAGGGAGCGGGCTGACCGCGGGGAATAGCCGGGGCAGGGAGCGGGCTGACCGCGGCACAGCAGAGCTGCGGGTGGGGGCTCTAACGAGCGCGGCTTCAGCGCTTCATTCCCGATGTTTTTCGGCCCTTTTTCGCTCTCGCTGATTGTTTCTGTGCAAGTTTTAGTAGCATTAGGTTTAACGACTTAAAACGGGTCACAGTTCTAAGATCCTAAGTAGTCTTCTGCTCTGAAAACTTGGGTGAAAATCGTTCTGGAAGCTAATCTTTAATTAGCTGGCGTGCCAACGTGCTTGGACCCAACATGTGGCCTGAGAGACAGCACCGAGCTGCACTTCCTTGTGCTCTGAGTCAGCCTCACACAGTGGGGGTTTTCTGTAGGAAACGGAAAGATAGAAACTTACACAGATACTGAAGGGTTTGATTTGCACTTTGAAACTTTAGAAATCATGTTTATTTGGCTTTTGTTTTGCTAGTAACTCCGACCATTTGGAAGCGTTAGAGGAACTTTGGTGCTGTTGCTAAGAAAAGCAGTTGGATTGCGTGTGTTCTTTCTAAACTGAGACTAACCTACTTCTAGAAATGGTTCTTTAGCCAAAGTAATTATTGCAGCACGAGTGTAAAGAACACGTTTACTCCTAAAAAAAACAAATGTTCTTCCAGCTCCAAACTTCTGCCAGCTGAGGGTGTCAGAATAAAGAGGTGCCATTTTACAGATGCAGACAATGGAGGGCACAAAATTGGGTCATTAGTCCAGGGGCTGTGGGGTTTAGTCCCTCTCTGAATTCAGCAGTCCTGACTGATGGACAGGAAACTTGTAATTTCCCACCCCCCCCATCTCCATTTTTACTCTCTCTCTCTCTTAGTATCAAAACAGAAGTGTTTCACCTTGTTATTTGGAATTTGGTGTTGAAACTAATGAGAGGAATAAAAAGTTACGTTGTTTCATTGTGGATGTGGCTTGGTGTTCTCATTTTCTGAGATTAAAAGCTGCAAACTGACATTTCAGAAGACAGGTATCACTGTTAAATCTGCTCATGTTTTACAAGGAAATTAATTATACCCAAACCCAAAACTGTGGAAGTCTTACTTGGGAAAGGTGTTTGATGACTTTCCCTGTATTGCTGAGAGAGTAAAAAGCTTGGCAGCAGCTGACATAGAAACTAAATTCAGTCAAAGGAAGGAATCCTTACAGTGGGGGAAGTTTGGTTCAGTACATGTGCTTTTACTTTCACTGACATCGGAGTGCCTCTCTTTCCAGTGGTGTACTTGGATCAAAGAAAAGAGGATCTATTTCTTGTAGAAATAATCAGGTGTTTGTTTTTTTGTTTTTTTTTTTTTTCAGTGTAACAAGTGTGTTGCTTTCAGTGCTCATTGAGATTTCATCACCATTTTGCTTTGTTTCAGGACACCAGTAGGAGATATGAAAATAAAGCTGGAAGTTTCATCACTGGAATAGATGTAACCTCCAAGGTAATTTTTGTGCTATGGCTCTTCAACATTTTGAAGATCCAAAAACCTGTGATGCTTCCTAATTAAATCTGGAGACCAAGGAGCTTCTCAGGCAGTTCTCAAAACCGCACAAGTTCCAGACTTGTTGCTCTATAAGGGGAGCCTGAGATGCCAGTCCAATAATTTCTCTGGTACCACCTCTCCAGTGTTACATTAATGCTCAGAGAAATGAATTCACACTTTTGTGTGATTCCCACTGCTGGACCTACACAAAAACTGTTCTGTGGCACAGAAATATTTTGGTGAACTGCTGCTATATTCTGAAACTTACAGGTCTCTCCAGAACTAATAGAATAATTAATATCAACTGTTGCTATCTGGTAGATTTTAAGTATCCTCAGTGCAGTTTGTTGAGGGTGCTCCTGATTCCTGTTTGAGTGCATTGTTTTGCATTTTTCAGGAAGCAATTGAGAAGAAGGAACAAAGAGCCAAACGCTTCCATTTTCGGGCCGAGGTGAACCTGGCCCAGAGGAACGTGGCCCTGGACAGGGACATGGTGAAGAAAGGTATGAGTTCATCCAGCAGTCAGGAGAAAAGATCCCTTTGGTTGCTTCCATACAGTGTCTTGACTAGATTTATCCTGCAGTATTTTCTACATTCCCAGAGGTCTTGCCAGATTACTGCTGAAAGGAATCAATTTGGCCTTTTCCCACCTTTTCTTTTGCGCATCATTATTTTTTAACCTATTTGACACTTGCCAGTTCACTCCTTGTTTTACCAGCCCCAGCACAAAGACAACATTTTTTTGTGTGCTTTATTTACTAGTGCTACATGCCCAAAATTGACCTTCTGGATCAGTGCTGCTTTAAGAATCTTCAAACGCTTTGTAAAAACCTTGGAGCACTGTGTGGGTACACGTGGAGGACTCTGTGTCCTGTGCACAGGGAGATCAGTCTTTGTGCTGTACACACAGTGAGGCTGTGACAAAGCTGGAACAGAAGCCAGGAGATGTGTGCACAACAGATTGGTGCTTTTGGCACCCAGTTAGTTCTCAAGGCTTTTTTTTTCCAATTGGCATCTTGGACCTGCTAAGCTGTGGCCTGGAACAGCTCCCCATCAGGTGATACAAGTGGAAGTGCTTTGTGCAGGGCCTTGTTCTGTTCTGGCTCTTTAGTACTTCATGATAGCACTTTGGCAGTGTTCAAAGAGGAAAAAAATGTTTTTCAAGCTGTTTGGTTGCTGTGCAGTCTCTGTATCTACCAGTGCTTGTATCCTCTTTTAATTCTCAATTTATTGAAGTTTGCATTGTGGAAGAATAAATTATGGTCTATGTCACGCTTCACTTAGTTCAGTTAGTTCCTCTTTAATTTATTTAATGTATTTGCCTTATAAACCCATGTGGTACTAATCTGAAAGCTTAGAATAAATACCAGTTTTGTGTCTTTTCCTCTTTATAGCAATTCCTAAAGTAAGACTGGACACCATTTACATTTGTGGAGTGGATGAGATGAGTACCCAGGATATCTTTGCCTATTTCAAAGAGTATCCTCCTGCTCATATCGAGTGGCTGGATGACACCTCATGTAAGTAAACAGAGTATTTGTAATTCTTACTCTTTTTTTTTTAAACCTGGTCACATCTGTATCTCTAAGGGGAAAATATGTCTGAAATTATGTGCTGCTTCCATTTTGACATAAATAATATATCTGAGAGAGAGTGATTGAACTGTGCAGTTGGGCAGGTTGGGATGGTTTCGTGTGGAGGAGGAGGAGGAGATTTGTTGCCATATTTGTGTAGTGCATGCTCCAGGAGAAATGGGTGGGTGGAAGGAGGTGGCAGCTGGGTGTGATTTCCATAGATTGGAAAAGGAATGTGGGTACACATGGTAAGGGCTGTTTTGGGGAGTGAGATCTGCAAGATCAAAGGTGATAGAGAGCTGTGCTTTCCTCACTGACACTGAAGAGTTTTTGGCTACATTTGGGTGCTGGATCATTGAACTGGAATACTCTGAAATTGTCATGATTGTCATGTGGCTACAAACCTCATGTCTGAAATAACAGAAAAAGGAATAGGTGCCAGTGCAGGTTTTCCAGATAGCTGGAAACTTACTGACAAGCATGGCTAAAAGCTGAGAATCAGTAACGTCATTCTCTGGAGTGACCCTGAAGAAGTTCTGTTCCAGTGCAAGACAAAATAGATGGTGTTCTACAAAATGCTGCTGACCTTGAAGTCACTGTATGTGACAGCTTGAAGTACTGGCACAAGCTGATAGAAAATGTGAAACCCAATGAGCCCTGGGTGGATAATTAGAGTACAGAGCTGCTGGATGGACCTGTGCTGATGCATGAGCTTGGAAATGCACACCTTAACTCTATCTGAGGTTTCATTTCTATGGTTGTCTGTTTTCTTAAATACTACATGAGTAAATTCATGTGAAAATTAAGGCTTCAGGGTTGTAACAATACCCAGGTATAGTTATTACCCATCTTTTTTAATGGTGAATTTTCATGCTGTGTTTGAGTTACCATGTCAGCTACACTCAGTGAAAATATAAAGAAAAAGCTTTTTTCTTTTCAGCACAGATTTGCATCACGGCAAAAACTTCAGTGTTCCCAACTGAACTGCATCTTAGAGTGACTTAGTGCAAAGGTGGATTTAGTGTTCTGTGTCTCAAACTGATGAATTTGAAATCGTGAAGGTTTTGGAAATTTGGAGATGGGAAGATAAGGCAGACTGAAAAAAAAAAGTAGATTTATTAGCCAATCATGGAAGTTAATATCTGGGTGTTCTTCACGTTGTAAAATTTTTGTCTGAGTAATTTGAGATTCTCTTCTTTTGTGTCACTGTACAGTTTTCTTAATACCTGAATCCACTCTGCTTAACAGCAGAACAGAGACATTTGGTGCTGTATTTGTACCAAGTGCAGAAAGCTTTTGTTCAAATCCATTTTCTAAGCAGTTTTAGCTCTTTCAATTTCAACATCTGTGAAATGCTTTTAATTGGCCTAATAAGTTATATTTTAGTACCATCTGCTGATACTTAAGGCACATCCTGAATGATATTGTTAACCTGTGTACTCTATGATCTGTGCAAAGTGCTTGAGCAGTCTCCTATTTTCCTGCTTTTTGGAAAAGATTAACAGAATTCTGCAGTAAAGTCCAAGGTTCTGTTAAGTTGCCAAAGGGAAAAAAGATCCAGGCTTCATTCCTGCCCCTTGCTGTTCCCTTAATCACATTTGTGTGGGAACACATGGATCCACTGACCCCAATCCTGTGCCCTGATTTGCTGTTTTCGGGAAGCCTCTCAAATCTATGGTTGTGCATTTCAGTGGTTTTGGGGTTTTGATCAGCTCTTGTGTTCTGTAATAAGCTGAAAATTGTTTGTCCTCCAGATTTTCAGGTGTGTTAAAGACTGTGACTTTCCCTGCAAGAGATCTGATGGCTTTTCTATCATTCCTGAATTTTTGTCATTAATTTCCTTCCAGCAAGGCAGGGGAGATGTGACTGCTTGATGACACCAACTGCATTTGGGTTTTGTGTTTCTGTTTGTCCCAGGTAATGTGGTCTGGCTTGATGAAGTGACAGCAACACGGGCTCTAATAAATATGAGTTCCCTGCCTGATCAGGAGAAAACAAAGAGCAGAGAAAACAATAAGGAGAAGACAGCTGAAAAAACCAAGAAAGGTAGATGGAGATACGCAAATACAGCCATCATCTCATTCAATCAATGAAACTTTAAACTTGTGCTGGGGTATTGCATAACCTAAATTACTGAAGGAGCTTCTATCATATAGTTGCAGGTAAATGTATTCTGCCACTTTAAAAAAGGCTTTCATCTTGGAAACCTTTTGAAGAAACTGCTTCTTAAAAGGTGGGTTGGAGCTAGACCAAAAGCAGTAATTCAGTCGATACTAAACGTGTTAGAGGAGGGTGATACTGAGCTGGTATTTACAGTGGGACATGTGCACAGAAATAGCTCTGTGTGATATGCCTACAAAGGCAGGCAAAGTGGGCAAAAAGCAGGTGTGAGGAATGAAATAGCACAGCTAATTCCCTTTTTGATGCAGCACCATCCTTCAAGTGTATCCCTCACAGCAGCGTGACAGTGCATCACTTCAGCTCTAAATTTGGCTGTTATCCTTTTAAGAAAGAAGTTATGGAAAGGTTGGTTATAAAAGAGCAGAGCAGCAAAAGTTACAGCTCAGTGTCGTGATCAGCCTTGGTTGTAAATTTATTTTCCTTTTATGTGGGGAAGTTTACAAGCTGCATTTTGCTACCTGAGGATGGTTTTGCTCTCAGACTACTTGTGAGTGCTGTGGTTGGAGGTGCTCTGTCACTTTATACAGAGCAAAAAAAAAAAAAAGTTGTATTTATTAACTTTTCCATAGATTTTGCTTAAAAATGCTGTATATGACCTAAATGCAAGTAGCCAATCTCTCTGTTAAATATCTGCAGTGCTTCCAAAAGCCTTTCTGGAAAATTTGGTGTTTAAGGCTTTGTTAAACTTATGAATTCTTCTAATTCACCCCCTTTTCCTGCTCCTTTTCTCCACAAAGCAGTGGCTCCTCAACCATCCTCATGATTTTAATTTTGACCAAATGTTGATAAAGCTCCAAGTAAGACTTTTTATGAAATTTTTGGAGATTGGGGACATTGCTTAAATGGAGCATAAACATATATATTTAATCCTGCTGGCTTTGAGTTGCATATTATATTATCATTACACCCCATCTGAAAATAAGAACTGTCATCTGAATTACTCCTGTTCCTCTGGAAAAGTGGGATATTAGAGAAAGTACAGACTGTTCAATTACTTCTTAAGGTGTGAGATCCATATAGATACCCTGGAGTCATCTGGCTTGGTTGCATTCCTTTTTTTAGATAGGAATTTCAGGGCTGTTGAGACATTTAGGGAAGCAAAAGATTGGTCTGTGCTATGAGAAACTTCTAATTTGTGAGGGGGGAAAAATGCATGAATATTATCCCTGATGGAACTTAATTATTCTGGTTTGAATTTGGGTAATTTGTTTACTTAAATTCTCTCTTTGGTTTCAGTTTGGTTAATTGTGCTTTATTGTTTTCACTCAGGAATATTTTGAACAGCTGCTACTCTGTTTTAAGTTTTTAAATCTATTGTTGGATGAGATTTAGATAAGGAACTCTGAAATATAAAACAGAGAATTTTCTAACCTTAGGCCTATGATGTACTTCGAGATCTTTGCAAATGACATTGGCATATCACACTTCATAGCTGTCTATAGTTGTTACTTTTTAAAAAATATTTTATTTCTTAGGGACTTTGAAAAGAAAAACAGCATGAATTTTTTTTCACTGAGCTGAAAAAGAACTGAAAAATCAAAGCAGTTTACAATTTTAGCAGTTCTTGAAGCAATGTACTTCTTTTTTAGTTATTTCACAGCAAAATTAAGTCACTAAGGTTGTTTTTTCTCCTTTTTACTGCTCTTTCTCCCTAAGATTTTGATTAACAGCCTGTTTTACACTGGTAATATTGGATATTTGTAGGCATTTGGAAAGGAAATGAAAAGAAAGGCTTTTATGTGCTGTTAGTGCCTTGGCCTTGCTGATCTCTGATTTTGAACACACTAAATCCTGACAGGCAGTGCAGTTTCATTTGCTTTCAAAGAATTAAATTAATGATGCACATGTGCTGCTGCAGGCACAGAGCTCTGAATTTCACTGTGCTCCACTTTTCCATAGGCATTCATTGCTTTGATTATTCCCTAGGCTGCTCAGGGGAAAGGAAAACACCTTCAGGCTGGTCTCAGATAATGTAGGTAATCATAAATCAAATGAACCTGACACACTAAAATGGAGCTTGGTTTTGTTTTGTTTTGTTTTTCCCCCATTTTTTTCCTTAGAAAAACTGGAGGAAAGCTCTGATGATGAGACAGAAGAAGGCGAGGTTGAGGATGACAATCCCAGTGATGTGGAGGTCAGTACAGAGGGGAACTGGAAACTCTGCTATGGACCTTTTGCCCTGGCTGGTGTGAAGTTTTCCCAGAATTTTAGGTTTCTATTTGCAATTCACAATTTAATTATCAAAAGAAATTAGGTGGGGAGCAAGAGGGAGTGTGCAGGTGGTGATAATCCCAGTGGAAAGTGCTTTGTGAAAACAGACTTTGGGTAGTTTAAGAGTGAGCCTGGCTTCTCTTTTCTGCTGAGAGGAGGCAATGAAAGAACAATAATGGAAGGCAGTGACCTTTCAGCAGAGAAAGTGCTCAGAGCCCAATGGGATTTAGGCTGCCCATGGATCTGTAGGAATCAGCACAGGCTGTAATAGGTGTGATTAGGATTTCCTTTAGGAATGGCTCAGTGAACACTCCTATATCATGGAAGTCTGAATTTAAGATTCCATAAATGAAAAAGAAAGGTTTTTAATCATTGTGTGAGGGCATGAGAACCTGTTAATAAAATCATTTAGATGTGAAATGGGGAAAAAAAATACTTTTTTTCCCACGTCCAAGTTGTGCTATTTATTCTGTGCATTTCAGTCAGTAACATAGAGTCATTTGACAGTTACTGGATTTAATAACCTGAGTTAATGTTATGGAGCAAGAGAAGGAAATATTTTAAATTTTCAAGGCAATTCACATTAAAAATTAACATCAGCTTGTCAAGAAGAAAAAAGCAGAGTTCATTTGAACAATAATTTGAAAAGTGACTTTCTTCATAATCACTCGATTGCTTCTCTGGGAGCAACCCATTTTTGTTCAACAGTCATTTGATTTTTGAGTCCAAAATTCCTTTTTTGCCCCCAAAGTTGGATGCCCTCTCCCAAGTAGAAGAGGATTCTCTCCTGCGTAATGACCTTCGCCCTGCCAATAAACTGGCTAAAGGAAACAAGCTATTCATGAGATTTGCTACTAAAGGTAAATGACCACCTTAACAAGCACCCTGACTTCATTGCTTGTTGTAGTTTTATTTGTTGACTAATTAATGACTCGAAGTGCCTACTTCTTATTTACAAGTGTGTTTTTTTTTTTTTTTTTGCTAATTGTTAGGTGTTAAGGTTTTGCCATAAATCTACGTTTCTTGTGTCAGTTATATCCAGTTGAAGTTGTATGAAAATTACTGTACTTGGAAATTGTGTCTTGGGATAAGGGCATTCTTCCCAATTCCATAGACTAGGTTTTATGATGCCTTTTTCCAGAAGGTATTTTATCCATTTTATAAATATGGATATAACTTGAGATGCCAACCTTGAGAGGGATTAGTAAAAATTATTGCTAAATACACATTTTATTTATGAATAAAATGAAACTCCATATAATTTCTGGACCATGCAGGAAGGAGCCCATTCATTAAGAAAGGAAAGGTGGTGAGGAAGGTGAGTGGAAACTCCAGCAGTGACAGAGGGATATAATGCCCTGTTAAGATGATCTGTATAAACCCAGTCCTTCCTGGAATTAAGTTTCTAGACACAAATAAAGCTGTGTTGGTAGGAGAAATTCCAGAGGTGTAAGCAAAATGCAGTCCTTCGTGGAGGAGGGTGAAGTAATTCTGATTTTAAGGCACACTCAGTCTCACTCTGTGTCTTTTAATGGTTATTTTTATGCTGTAAGTTATACTCTAAGGGGGAAAAATTCCTATAATTTATGTTTTTTTGCAGATGACAAAAAGGAGCTGGGAGCTGCAAGGAGAAGCCAGTATTACATGAAATATGGCAATCCAAATTACGGAGGCATGAAAGGAATTCTTAGCAATTCTTGGTGAGTGTTGGACAGAGGAATTGAAACATTGCAGGTAATTGGACAAGCTAATGTAAAACTGTTCTAATTCGTGGATTTTCCGTTTAGTTTATGTAGAAGCTTCAGTCTAAAAAATATTTTTGCAATGTGAGTGTGAATTATAAGAAGAGAATTTTCTCATGAAAATAAAGTTTATATTCAAACCATTCAGACCAGCTCTGACATAAATACCTGTCTGCTGTTAAAGTAGGTGATAATTGCATATCCTTCATTAAGGATCTAGGGCTTAATGAGTGAGCCATAATTGCTGTGACAGGAATGTCACCCTCTTTATGGTGTTGCAGGAAGAGGAGGTACCATTCCCGTCGCATCCATCGGGATGTGATTAAGAAGAGGACGTTGATTGGGGATGATGTGGGCTTGACTCCTCCCTACAAACACCGGCACTCAGGTACTGGGAACACTGGGACAGCCCTGTGGGGACACTGGGACATGGAGGGCTGGGCAGGATCTGGAGCAATGCCTCACCAATCCCATGGGATGTGTGGAGGTTTTCTTAAAAAAACAAAAAAGAAAAAATCTGAATCCCAGTTTAAGAGTTTACAGGAAATTCCTAAGGTGGAAACTTTATTCTGCTCGTTGTTTCCCGAAATAGCTGCTGCTTTTTATGTGACATTTTTCTTTTACAAATTTAGGGCATGGGGACTGTGGCATAAAGGCAAAAAAAGGGGTGAATGACTTCTTTGGCCTTCTTGGCAATTTGTCATACTTGCTAAGTCAATTCTCCCAGTCTCTAAAAAGCAGTCTCTAAATATAGAACAATAGAGATGAGAAAATTCCATTAATTAGGCTTGAATATCTTCATCTGCTGCCTAAGGTAGAAAAAATAATGGGTGTAAAAATCTGACATGAGACAAGTACAGTGTGATTGGCCTGTTAAAAATACAGCCACAGATGTGTCAAATCTCATGGAAGATTTTCCATGTTGATCATGTAGTGCTGTCTGAAGAGATGTCTGAGTGCTGGTGATGACTAAATTGCAATAGTTTCTATTTAAATCACTGTCTGTGATAAATTCATAATAATGACACTTGTGTTCTTTTTGGCATTGCTGCTTGCAGGACTTGAAAGGATTTTTGCAGAGCCAGCAGCTGGCACATTAAGCCCTGTAAGATCCTGGGAATTGTGCTTAGCTCAGGAAGGAAGAACTGCACCTTCTACAAGAGGCAGCTGTACTTTAATTACTCTGTCCAGCTTTGTGCTTGGCCAGGCCTCTGAGGGAGTGAACACCAGGGACATTTTGTCCTGTGGCAGTTTCAGTCCACTTATTGATTCCACTTAAAATATTTGGCAAAATATTCTCTCTCTAAGAAGATAGAACTAAAAGAACTACAGACCCATCTATAGGAGATCATTAATTACAGTGAGGCGATTTTCTTGTTGGTTTGGTTTTCAAGTACTTTCTACAGATGCTAAAATTAATTTGATCAGAATGAGTTTGTTTTGCTGCAGGCTTGGTAAATGTTCCCGAAGAGCCCATTGAGGAGGAAGAGGAGGAGGAGGATCAGGATATGGATGAAGATGACAGGGTGGTGGTGGAGTACCGGGATGAGCTGCAGGCTTTCAAGCAGTCGCGGGAGCGCAGCGCCGCCAGGAGATCCAGCGCCTCCGACTCGGATGAGATGGACTACGACCTGGAACTGAAAATGATTTCCACCCCCTCGCCCAAAAAAAGCATGAAGATGACCATGTATGCAGATGAGGTGGAGTCGCAGCTGAAAAATATTAGGTAAAAGTTTTTTAGTCTTTAAAAGTAGCAGTGAAGAGGTATTTCCTGGTTTTAGAGCTGTCGAAGCTTGAAGATAAATTTGAAACTATTTTTCAGTTCTTGATACGATTTTGTAGTAGACATTCTAACAAGAAGTACAGAAACCAGGCTTTTATTAGAATTAACATTTTTGAAATAGAGCTGCTTCTGCAGATCTCTCTAACCTTGCTTATTAATGATAATGAAACTTGACGTAGAATCAAGAGAAACTTATGCAAACAACCGCAGTTAACAGGGAAAAATAACTCCTCTTCCTGTTTTCTCTTTGTCCTTACTTTATCTCAGAAGGAAAAATAACCCTCAATTGTTGTTGACAAAAAGGAATTCACGTTTATGAGGGGCTTACTAAGCAAAGTTGTATATATTGTAGATGAATAAATTAACATGTGTCCCTTTGCTGGGGTGGTTATAATCATTCTAATGTCAATAATTTTGAGGCTGGCCTTGAAATGGATACTGAGGTATTAATTATTGTTATATTAGGATTCTGGCTTGAACAGCTTCTAAGCATTGTTTTTGCTTCTTTTTCTCAGCAGAGAAATCCTGATACTACTATTTTCTGTTATATAGTTTTTCATGTAAGAAGACTGAAGAACTATACTGGATTGAATTTTATTTAGAAGCCATCAAATCTATGTGGGTTTTTTTTTAGGAATTCCATGCGAGCAGATAGCATAGCCACCAGCAACATCAAAAACAGGATTGGCAGCAAAGGATCCTTGGAGAAAGTTGCAGATGTGAGGCTCCTGTTGGAAGAGAAACGTCAGAATAATTCTGGGCCACGGCAGCAAAACAGCACTGTCAAATCAGGTAATTTATCACTCATTGCTGGGCAGAATTGTCACTGAAATATATTTATTTCTCACCTGTGCTCCACTGCAGATAAACTCTGCATTCACACAGTTTGTCCTCACCAATAGATTGAGTTGGGAATTGCTTTGGGGAAAAAAAAAATCATATACAATTTAGTGAGGGCTTTTTTAGTGGAGTTGATTTCCATCCATTTTCTTTGCCTGTGCCAATTTCCCCCCACTTTGTCCTTTCTGGGCTCCCTCCTTGAGGCAGAGATTCTCTGCAACTGAACAGCACCCAGGGAAGGTCATGCACAAAATCAAATGTGAAACACTGACTACACTTAAAAATGTACATAGATACACACAGAAATGTGTATTCCATGAAGATGGGTGTTCTTGTATTTGGCAGGATTTATTTCTGAGCTTAAATAACTTATTTCTTTGACTTAAACATGTATAATTTCAGCTGCTTCTGACATATATAATATTATCTGATTGATACATGAAAAATACCTTTTATCAATGAAATGTCACAATTAGGTATATTTATTTTACCCCTCCTGCCCATTTTGGGCCTCTGACAAGTTAACACATGATCATAAAATTCTCTTTGCCTTCATATTTTTGTCTGGACCCCCTGTAAGATTGAGAACATCCAGCTAAGCCAGGCAAACTTTAAAATACGAAATTCACATCAAGGGTTAAGTATCAATATCTTTAATATTCTTTTTATTTTATTCTGCCACATACCAAACAGTGGTAGAATTCTAAATCAAGGTATCTGTTACTAAAAGAAGGCAGACCAGTTTTCATGGAATTTTACCTCCTGCTGGGTATTTACACCCTCTGCTGCTACACCAGAAAAGCAGCAGGCCATGGGATAACTTAGGTTTTTATCTTTTGGACAGAACACAGCTTGAAACATTGAATATCAAATTTATTGACAAAACTGAAATTCAATCTGGATAAATTGTATGGCAAAAATTATCAGGAAATCTTGAGTATGAAAGGCCTAAATGAAAAGAATAAAGAAAAGATAAAAACAGAGAGTCTGTCTAGTTTCAATAGTGAATGATCATAAAGTGAGCTGGCAGAGGTGGAGTAAATGCAACAGGATTTTTTTTTTCTGGTCATTTTAATCACTGAAAATATCCCCAGATGTGAGGCAGAGACTGGGAAAAAGGCCACATTCTCCAGAAATCAAAGCTCCAAGCAGTACCTGTGCTCTTCGTCGAGAGCCAATCTCAGATGTGCACAGCAGGCTGGGAATCCCCAAACAAGATGTCAAAGGCCTCTACTCTGACACCAGAGAGAAGAAATCAGGTTAGTTTTGTGCAGATGTTCTGCTGCAGTTCCTTTGGTTTTGGAGTCGAACAGAAATTCCAGCAGAAAGCCATGAAGGGGTGAAATGGAATGAAATTCAGGATAATGTTTGTTCAAATGTTTGCAAATGTTTGTTCAAAGCTTTGAAATCTAAATACATGAAGGGAGGAGCTGGGAGCTTTTTGGGAGCAGTATTTTTATGGAAGTGTGCTGAAGATCAAGGACTGCTTCCAAACTGTGGGCACCAAAACAAGTGTCAGGAATGCAGGGGCATTTCAGATGTGAATGAAATACCCTTTGCAAATGGGGAACAATGAACAAGGCTGCCCTGAGCCTCCTGCAGCTTAATTTCAATTACTCTTCAAAGCATAATCAGTTCCATGGCTAATATTAAGGTGGGAGGAGTATGAAGGGCTTGAAGAGTTGCAGCAAGTTTAAGAATTGGTTCCTTGACTTCTTCCTGTCAGTCCTTTTTTGGTTTTCTAGAAATGTTTGTTTTTCATCTGCTTAGGTAATTTATGGACCAGATTGGGGTCTGCTCCGAAGGCACAGGAAAAGACTTCAGAGAAAGCTGAAAACTCTGTGGCATCTCCAGAGGAAGATGACTCTGAGCTGCAGAGGGTTTGGGGTGCTCTCATTAAGGAAAAAGAACAGTCCAGGCAAAAAAAGAGTCGTTTGGATCATTTACCCTCCCTACAGATCGAGATCAGCCGGGAAAGCAGCTCTGGCTCGGACTCTGAATCGTGACTGGTTTCACAGCCTGACCCTGCAGGGGTGACCCTGCAGCATTGCAGGATCCCCTTTGCCCAAAAGCTGGACACTGGCAAAGACTCTGCAGTGAAGGTTCCAGAAGTGTCTCTGTTCCTTTTCTACAACAAGAGAGGCATAAACCACTTGAAACCTGAAGCAAAGACATCTGTCTGGAGTCTGTGGCTGGCCCTGTGCTCTGTAGGGCACTGTCATCTCTGTTTATGACAGCAAACCTGTAGTGAATTGTAGCAAAACATTTTCTCCCCTGAGCTTTGAACTTAAAAGATGAGGCAGAAATGCTCTGTATTTTTAAGGAGACCTTTTCTGTTCTTGGTATTTTCATCATGGAGGCTTTTAACAAAATGTTTTAGACACTTCATCCAAAGAACAGGGCATTTCATGATCCAGATCATTGCCTTGCCCTTCTGGCTCTTACCAGCACTTTTCCCTTCCTTTTGAAGTAATAACAAGAAAGCTTCCTGGGTGGGCAGCCAGCAGGGATAAAGCATGAAGGGATTGATTATCACATTACCTTCTTCCAATACACTGAATGTAAATCCAAGTTACACTTTTTTTTTTTTTTACAGTTAAAATTCCATGTGGGTAACCCAAGGAATCCTGCTCATTTATTTTGATGATGCCACATTCTGCTGTAGCAGGGACTGGGATGTTCAGGACTGCCAAGTTGGATGTTTGATAACTGTGCAAATCCCTGAGGGTTTGGTTTTGTTTTTTTTGTGGGTTTTTTTTTGCTGTTGTTCCATGAGGAGAGATTATATTCCTTTCATTCCACCTGGATTATGTCCTGAAGCAATCCAACAGCTGGAAAGCATTTTTATATTTGTGAGAATCTTCCAGTTGGCCATGGTGAAAGCTCTAGTGGTGTTCTCCTCTGTGCTGTTCTCTGTTTATATAGAAGTGAAAGAGAAAAGGAAAACTTTAGGATCACTGTCTCCTGTCAATATTTTGGATGTTCTTCCTGTATAGTACACATGGATGTGGACATGGCTGATTTGTTCCATTCAGCTTTTTTACCTGCACATTTTCACCCCTCCCTGAGTAGGACAAGGGTTTGATCAGTGTGCAACTGCTATTTTTTTTCATGTTGCCAGTAATTCTGTGTGAGGAATAATGGAGCACATCACATTCAGGTAAACAACAGGTAGCAAAACCATTTTAATAGTATGAAATCTGTTTGCATTGTCCCTGTTCCTTGATTCTGTCACTCCAAAATACCTGTGAACTTCACTTCCCATTTCTACTTTTAACAAGCAAATTTTTTCCTTTTTTTTTCCCCCCTTCCCTATTTTTGTACTAAGTTGAAGTAGGTTTGAGTTTTCAGCCAGGAATCTGCAAAATTAACTTTTCTTATGCTTTATGATGTGTGAGGATAGCAGCATGTAAAATGAAAGGTCAAATGACAGGCACACAGTGACTGAAGGGGCAATGTGGGGACTGACCAGGCTTCAAGCCTTACTCTTTCCTTGTTTTGTGACACTCATCCTTGATTTTATATTTAATTATTGAATATATAAATGTCTCATAAAAGTACTGTTGAGAAAACGCCTGCAATGTCTGATCACTGTAATAATTCATTTCAAATGTGTGTTTTCATTGATACCCTCTCCCCAAGCATTCCCAGAGGGTCACATCTCTCCAGATCCTGAAAAAATTTATTCCACCAGTGTCTTTTTGCCAGTAAACCTTTGTGTTGTGTCACTGCTTGGAATCCATTGGGACCTTTCCTTTTCCTGGAAGGAATCAACCACCTCATCCACCAAAGCTCCTGGATTATTGGGAACCCTTGCGTGTCAATATTCCTAATTTAAACCTGAAGGATGAACTCATGGGAATAGAGGGAATGATCTAAAAGATGTGTGAAATCAATCCTGTGTTTCAGGAAAAGGCACCCTTAACTCTGCTCCTGCCTTTCAGCTTGTCAGAAATATGCCTTAAAAATTCCCCACGCTGGTCAGGACTGTGGTTCCATTGGTATGGGGGTGGTTTATTTGTGGTGCAGGAGCTTAGCTGCAAGAAAAATCGAGGTTTGGACCTGTAGAGAGAATTTTGTAGTTGAGTGTGCCTGGTTTTGCTTTTTTATGATGTACAGAGAAGCCTTGAAGAGCACTGGTATCAGGAATTCCTTCCAGCTTTGGGCTTCCTTAGTTACCTTAGCAAGAGCTGCTGGGATTTGGTAATTAAAAATGAACTCTAAATTTTAAGTCAATGCTTTTTCCTCAAGGTTTTAACCAATCTATTTGATCGAGAGATTGCAAAGAGAGTTTTGTTCCAAGTCCCCTTCTCTTTGTGTTTAGTCCTTAGCTAATGTGTTCTTGATTTTTTTTTTTAATTGACCTCCCAGCTATCATCACCTACAAGAATTTGATGCAGAAATTGATGTTTGATAAGAAGAGACAGAGGACCTGTGTATTTCACCAAAATGTGTTTTATGTTGAAAATTGCAAAAAAAGGAGAATGTTGGCTTTGGCTCTTGCTGGAGGATCTGTACCTC
Source organism: Cinclus cinclus (assembly GCF_963662255.1). NCBI lineage: Eukaryota > Metazoa > Chordata > Aves > Passeriformes > Cinclidae > Cinclus > Cinclus cinclus. The sequence goes on from NC_085067.1 coordinate 5,132,815, forward strand.
AGAGGAAAAACTGAATTTTGGGCGATTTGTTACAGCACCACGCTAGGCCTTCTTCTAGGAATATTTTGGTGTTTGGAAAAGGTGGATTTTTGATAAATAGTTCTTCAGGCTGACTGAACACCTGGTGTGGAGGGTGAAATTTTAAAGCAAAGCTGGCTTTGTGTTTGTTTTTAAAACGATGGCTGACGCACTTAACAGCAAAAAGGAAACCAAAACACCCCTATTCTCAGTTCAAGATGACAAAATGTGAAAAGAATGGAACTTTTATTTAAAAACAGCTGTTCTGCTCTAAATAAAAATGGCCTGAAATCACTCCGACCTCTCCAGTTTTCCTGGAAAACACAGAACCGAGGGCAGGGCCGCTGATCCCTGGGGCTGTGCCCGGCCGGGGGTGACACGGGGGTCCCTGCCCCGAGCTTCAGGTGGTGCCCAAACCCGTGTTTGTTTGTTTTGTTTTTTGGTTTTATTTTTGGTGTGGGAGTTTGGGGCCGGGTTTTGAGCGATCCCCGCGGCTCCGCTCGCCGCGTTCCCTCCCGGCCCACAGCAGCAAATGGAAGCCTGGGCGCACCCCCGCCTGTGCAGCAATGGCACAGCCCGCCCCCGCCGCGGGGTGGTACGGCCCAAGCCTTTATAAAGAGCAGCCGAAGTGAATCGCGCCCTTTTCGTCCTGTGCTCTTGGAGCGGGTGAGGTTAAAGCGGGCGGAGCCGGGCTCGGGGCCTGCCGGGCGGGCAGCGGGACGTGCAGGCCCGGTTTACCGAGCAAAGCGCCCGTACCACTGAGCGAGATAAAGCGCTCGCTCCCCCGGCTCGGCAGTGGTAGCGGCCGCCGGGGCTGCATGGGCCGCGCGGGCCGGGCTGCACCATTGGGGGGGGGGGGGGGGAACGCGGCCTTGTCCCCTCACGGCCGTTGTCCCTTCAGGCCACCATGGAGGCGACACCGGCACCGCGACCCATCCAGGGCTGTGGAAAAGTGTCCCCGGTAAGTCGGGAGGAGCTCGGCCGGGCCGGGGGTTGTGTGTGGGGATCACACGCTGCTGGCACAGCCCTGCCCGGGGCTCCATGAGGTAGCGCTGCTGTGGGGAGAGCTCGCCAGCCAGCGCCGTCCATCGAGTTTTGTTGCACTGCACATAAAGACCAACCATTAGGTCCTTTGCTCTGATTTTTTTTTTTTTTTAATGTGCTAGACCCTTTCTGTGTAATTAAAAATCACACCCACAGCACTGGAGTGTTGGCGATTTCAGTTTGAAAATTGCCATGTTGGTAAATGCAGTTTTGCAAGCTGCAGTCTTACACTATTTTAAATTTACATAGTTCTCAGTTTCCTGATCAGAATTATTTAGAGAGGATTGCTGACTACTAATAGATGTCTGATACGAATATTTCAGTGATTCATATCAGCATAAGTACAGGTGGAAGTACAAGGAGAGTTAGTCATGAGGGTCTGGTTTTGTTACTGTTTTTCCCTGTAAAAACGTACTTTATACTGCTTAAGACTATTCTAGTAACACTTCTATTGCTTTTACTCCCACAGCAGGAAGATGTCCTGAAGTAAAGAGTGACTTAAAAGGTATTTTCTATTTATTAAGGTGTGCAAAGTTGTTAAAAGGGATTTTAGGCATTATAAGTAAAAAAATAAAAAGTAAAAGTTACATTTCAAGTTAAACAGAAACTCACTAAAACCGATTTTTGTGTCCATACAAGTTCAGATTTAATGCTTCATGCACTGAGGGGAGATTGTACAACTGTTCAAGTTCAGATTTAATGCTTCATGCACTGAGGGGAGATTGTACAACTGTTGGAGATAAAAACAAATATGCTTTGAGTGATGAATTAGAGGAGTTAATTAACAGCTGTTGATGATGATAACCCTGAATAGGAAGTGCCGTCAGATGCGAGAACTGACGATACCCTGGTTCTGGTCTGAAATGCAGCTACACACAGGAGCTCAAACCTTGAAATTCATCCTCTAGAGCTCACCAACCCACCCACCTTGCTGTCCATGAAAACATCTCACCTTTGTGTCCCTCTGTTCCACTTCCTCTGCAGAGCCTGGCATGTGGCACACCAGGACTGGGAGCAGGTGGGCAGCTGGCCCTGATGTGTGAAGGTCAGTGATGGGTTTCAGTGCACTCCACAGAGTTCTGTGCCGTGTGAAATGTGAATTCAGAACGAGGTTTATGGGATATAAGGAGCTTGAGATGTGGATTTTCACTTAATCGGTGTGATTCGAGAATTTTAAGTCTGATACTTATTTCCTGATATATTTAGGGAGTGCCTGCAGGTCTCTGCTGCCATGTGCTGGATGTTGGCCCTGATGTGAGAGCTCTTCACAAGTCCTGTGGAGGGCACTGAGACAGCAGAGCAGGAGAATATGCTGGGTGAGTTCAATGTGTGCTGTGCTCCTAGCTGGACATCTTGGCTTTTGGCTGCAATCTTAAAAAAAAAATCTCAGTTTCTGCTCTAAATGTATAAGTTCCAGGCCAAAAAAAAAAAAAATACTACTTGGACTAAAATACAGGCAGTGAATGTGTAAGAGCAGCTCTTTCTGCACTGTAGACAAAGAGATAAAGGTCTTGCTTCTGCCACAAATGTGTCAATTCCTCTGTGATATCATGTGATGAAACTAACCCAAACTTGCTGGAATTACCGGCAGATTGTCTGGTGGTGAGCAAAAGGTTTTCTGATGATATCTCCCTCGTTAACAAACCCATTAACAGTGATTAAGGCTGGTTACCTGACAGTGCTCCTGTGTTCCAGGTGGTGCTGCTGGAAACTTCTCTGTGGCAGGAGGACTCCCAGCAAAACATCTGAGCTTGAGGATTTTGTGTAAACATTTTGCTGCCTGTTACAAAGTGGTAACAGTTAATGTGCTTTATTACCTGTACATTAAAGTAATTATTAAAATAAAAAAGTGTTCTGTCATTTTACTGCGTTGAGGAATGACTTTGCATTCTGCAGCACATTTTTAATAAACATACTGGGCAGTCTATAATTTGCTGTAGAAGAGTGAAGATGTACCCAGATTGCAGAGTATTTCCTGCAGATATTGCCAGCAGGGTTTAGTGTGCTAATTAGGGTTTAAACAAGACACCAAGACTGTAATTACTGCAGAGATCAGCCCTTAAATACTCTTGAAAGCCAGAGCAGCAAATGCAGCTGCATCTGTAGCTTGTTTGCAGCCTTGCTGTTTGTCATTTTGATCTCAGACTTGAATTTAAAGTCTGCTGCAGAGGCAAAGTTCAAGAAACTTGGAGATGCTTAAATGATTCAAAGCCCAACGTTGGAGGCCAAAACTCCAGATTAGCTTAATTATGTCAGTATAAACGGCAGGTTATAACACTTCAGTACTCCTAAACACCCAAATTGCTGGTGCTGAGCCTTCTGCCTGCTTGCTGTCAGCAAGTGGAAGATTTTAGGAGGTTTTTAGAATGTGCTTTTTGCACAGTTACAATTCATAGTTAAACAAATTCCTCATGAGCCTGTGGTCGCTCTGCCAAGGAGGGGATCACAGTGTTCACAGCTCCAGGTGGGAGAGCTTGGGATTGGTTTTAATTACCCTGTGGAGGTCAGGTGAAGAACTGAATCACTTCTAAATTCTTATTTTCTGACTGAAAAGTGCTGTGAGTTGGTGCTGCTCATTGTGGCATCACAGGGCAGTGTCCCTGTCCCTCCAAAAGCACAGGTGGCTGTACTCTCTGAGCTATGAATTGCACAAAATGGAGAATTTCAAGAATTTCATTTAGTATTCAGAAAAGCGGGCTTAGTGTTTTTCAGAGAAATCTGGTTTTAAAATGTGCAGGTAAATTATTCTGGATTTTTTTCCCCCCAGAATTGCTACTGTAATACATCCAGTGCTTAATGAAAACATTCAGCTTGGGTAATGGAGTAGGTACAACATGTTTGGAATTAATCAGTTGCTCTTTATCTGAAAGGATTTGGGCAGTATGAAGAACAGGTTACTCCACTGTTAAATTAAAGTTACACTCTGTTCCCAGTGTTTAAAGAAACAAAACTATTTTTGCCTGATTTTAAGAGCTCGTGTCTTAGAACATGTTGACATTTCTTGTAACATGCGCTGGGAATAAAAATGGGTTTAAAAGCACAAGGAATCTGCCTTTTTTTAAATGTGAATCTGCAGACCGTGGAGGGAAAAGCAGCCCCATGCCCTCAGCAAACAGAAATAATCAGGAAATTATTTAATGAGCTGTTTAATTTGCTCAGGGAAGGTTTGCTGCAACTTATTCTATAATTGTTACTTTCTAATGTTAGAATTCTCTTATTAAAACAGAGCAAAGTTGATCTGGGGAAAACTTAGATCCTGAATTTATCTGGGTTTATTGAGGGTGCAGTTGGTGGTATCTGTTGGAGGGAAGTATTCATGAGTTTCATTTTAGCATCATTTGTTTATTGTTCTAATCAAAACCACAGTTCCTCAGCAGGGATCCTCTAACAGGTTGGGTTTTGGCTGAGATTAATGAATGGAAAAATGTTATTTCTGTTAGAAAATGGTGCCTTTCAAACTAAACAAGTGTCCTCAACATTATACTGTGCTCTTCCAGGGGAGCACAGATAATTTCATGGTGCTTCAGAGGAGGGGAAATAAAACCATTCTGTTTTGATTACAGTTGGAGCACTTAAAACTTCATGTTGAGGAATAAACAGCAGACAAAAATCTGGTTTTAAAACACAATTATTTTGGATTTTGTAAAGGTTTAAAAGGAACAGTTGGCAGGAATCCCTCTGGCACTCAACAGCAGCCAACAACCCTGGATAAATCTAAAATAGATGAAAGATTAAAGCAGAAAGAAAGGAAATATGCAGCAAAGCAAAGAATGGCCGAGTGCCAGCTTTTAGCAATAAGAGAGATGCCGTGTCTCAAATCACTGTTTAAGAGGAAACATGGAGATTATCCCCAAAAATCTGTGCTGTGGCTGTGGAGCTGATGGAGAGGGGCTGGAAATGAGGAGGAGGAGGAGAGGGATCGATGGGCAGAGCTGTGCCTCTCTGTAAATCACAAGCTTCACACTCCACATAAATGCTGCTTCTCATCCTTACTTCTTGATTAGTATTGTAAAGCAATCATATCTACATCAGCAGGAGAATGATCACTCATGCAAAGCCATAAATTACTGTAATTAACACATGCCAGCTATTTATTAATGGCAATGTAAAGAGCTCCCTCTTGGCTTGGTGGTTGCTGTTTCAGCCGAGGCAGTTTGAGCTGCATCTACTTCATTAGAAGGGAGGAGGGATATCCTGTGTATCTGAGCTTTTCAGAATGCAAGAAACCCTAAATATTGACATTTCACTCCTTCTCCCCCTCAGAGCAGGAGGAAGAGCCATTAATTTTCCAATTCTTCATTTCAGAGAAGTGAGGCCCAAAGGAGCTGCTGTTTTCCAGCAAGGAATAACATCGGTGTCGTGCAAGAAAAGTGTCACAGATTTGTTTTCTCCCAGCTAAAAAATGGCAAATGCCTACTTCTAATTTCTGAGATACCACAGGCAGCAACTCTTGAGCTGCTCAGAGCAAAATCTCAAAATAACCAGGGAGGTTTTGGCCTTTCTCAGGCTCAGGATGTTTCTGGCACCCCCTGACCTTGTGCTGCCAGAGCTTGGGCACATTTAATGTGTTCCTGTAAAGAAGGACAAGGTTAATGCATCATTTAATGCTCTGCTAGTACAAACATTCCTCTTCTTTGTCACTTCATGTAATTTAGTGCCTTAATTTTACGCTTGAAATCAGTTTCAGCCCAACTATTATGAACCAATCCTAAAACTGCTGAATGTGGTGAGGGTAGAACAGGTGGGATTTGATTTAGGGCGTGCAAGGAGAGCTTATTTCAAGAACATTGAGCATATTCTGCTCCTGTGCTCTAATTCAAAGAGTGACATCTGTCATGTTTTACCTCCTGACACTTAAGCCCACAAGATGGGGCAGTGACCAAGCTCAGAGCATTTGAAATAAAAGAGATTTTTGCAGCCTTGAAGATGCCTTGGGGAAACTTGCATTTACTGCTGGTTCCTTCCCTGTTTCTAGTAAGATTTGCAACTTTCATTACTATTTACAGAATCCCCCACACGGTGAAAATGCCATCTTTAATTAGCTGTTAATTCATGTTTCTTAGCGTTGGACCAGCAAAGGGTCAGCTTTTGATGCTGTACAAACTTCCGGTCGTGGTCCCAGCCCCAAAGTGTTCCTGGTCTGAGTTTGATGAGAAGCTAAAGGAAAATAAACTTACTTTATTTAATAAAAATAAAGGATTATTTGCCCTTCATTACCTTTCCCTCCCATGCAGCTCAGGACCTGCCAGCTGTGCCTGCTCTGGATGGATTTTGAGTCAATAAACATCCCCAGCCCAGCACCTGTGTGGAACTGAAACCTGAACAAAATGTAAATGAGAAAATCACTTAGTGGAGACTGATTTCAAATCCCTGCTGTTTCAATCAAATAGAGATGTTAGAAGTTTAATCTCCTATAATTAAGACTTTTGTTTGTTAGACTCTGTTAGGTTTTGCAAGTCAATACTGGGAGTTTTTCCCATAGCAGATTTTTTTTGTTGTTGTTTATTATGGTTTGTGGTAAAATCATTGCACAGCACAGCTGCAACAGGAACTCTAAACAAATAATGATGTTTCTGAAGCTGCCTATGGCTTTCTGCTGGGCTCTCCTTGGTTTTCTTTATCATTTCAATTTATTTCCCAGATTTTTGATTTGCTTTCTTGCTTGTGCTTTCCCAGATCCTATAGGATAGTTACTTTAGGTTTGATTTTTTTTTTTTTGGCTTTTTGTGTATTCTGTGCACTTGCAAACTGCACCTAAAGGTTTGTTAGTGTTGGCTTTGGGTTTGTTGGGTGCTGTTATCACTGAATAATGGAATGAGGTTTAACAGCACATTAAAGACAAACTTGCAGCTAAGACTTGAGGTTATCAGCTATAATAAAAAATAATAAATTTTCCTGGATTGCTGAAACTTTATTAATAAACACCTGAGTCAAGGTAATAGTGGTACCAATGGTAATTTGGTTATCAGCCCTTATCAGACAGCAAGTGCAGTGCTGGTGCTCAGGTGATCTGTGAGCTGTTTAATGCAGCTCACAACAACAGCAGCAGCTGAAATATCCAATATAAATGTTTTACATCTGTGCTTCCACCTGATAATCCTGCAGCAGTCTGCAGTGTTCCACATCCCCTCATTACAGATAAGAAACTGGAGCCTGGAGCCGTGCTGGGAGCAGGCAGAGGATTTGGTCAGTCACTGGATAAAGCAATTTTCCTGAACTGTGTCAAATCAGGTATTTTATTACCTTCAACCATGGCAGTAAATAATAAACTCTTTGTGCTGACTGAAATCCAGGGGATACCTGCTGGGAAGATGATGGGAATTGTTTCAAAGCTGGGAGCTTTGAAATGCACAGTGATGGGAAGCCCCTGCACCAAGGTACACACACTTTGAATTTAATTTAATTTAGTTTAATTTAATCTATCCAGTCACCTCCCCACCAGCCTGTTTGCTGCTGTGCTTTGGAAGAGGTGAAATAAAGCTTCAGCATCAGGGCCAGGCTGTTTGGAAATTCAAAACAGGAGCTGCATCAAGGGCAAGGGATTTCAAAGGTGCTGCTTTTATGCTTCAAAAAGGTCTTTGGAGATGACAGCAACAACGTGGTGTCACTTGGCAACAGGTCAGAGGCTGAAGCTGAGCCAAAGAAAGGGTTTCAGGGAGGAGAACAGGGCTGAAGAACCATCAGCATCACCAAAATGGTTTGAAGAATGGATGTGGCACCAGGCTGAGGGGCAGTTCTGGGCTGGTGGCTGCCCCTGCCCTGTAGGCTCAGCCCATTTTGGGGGTTGGCACAGAAAAAGGATAATGTTTGCATTTCAGCCCTGAGCTCTGCTGTTTCTGTGCCTGTGGTGGAGGGGAGCTCTGAACCTGCAGGAATGCACATCTTGGGAAAATCCTGAGCCTTGGAATTCATGATTTCACAAACAGGTAGGTACAGTGAAGATGAAACCACAACGACAAAGGAATGGTGAAGTTCTCCTCTTAGAAAAAGTGATGTGTAAGTGCACACAGCCCCAAGCAGAGGGCCATTTATTTTGTATGTTTGAAGCCTGTCCACCTTTGGGATTTTCTGCCTGTTTCTCTCCATGCAGAATTCCCCAGCAGTGGAATACTTTAGGATCAGGAGTCAGATCCCTGGGGCAGCAGGTACCAGAAAGTGATTGATTCTTTCCTGCCTTATTTTTCATTTCTAGAAGAGCTGGAATTGCAGCTCTTACCTGGAGTGAGTTCCAAGCCAAGGAGCAGCTGCCAAAGGGAAGCTCATTCCTGTGCTTATGCAGCTGGATTTTCCACATCTGTTGTAGCCCAATATCCCATAGATTTCCATCCATGCCTGAGTCTCTGTATGTCTATTCCAGGAATTTGGGCCTGTAGTAAGATGCTTTGAGGATTTAATTATGTTAAATTGTGTTGATTGTGTTTAGGATGGCTGTGAATGCTGCTTGCAAAATCCTAATCACAAAGCACCTCCCCAAAGCCTTGCCCTGACCCAGAGGAACTCTGGTTTTCCATGGAGAAGGACAGAGCTGACAGGGACAGCCAGGAATAAAATGGTTTAACAGCACACACCTTGAAAATCCAGTGATAAATGCCCAGGCCAATCCTTCAGTGAGTTACATATTAGTATTTCTCTCCTCTTTGTAGACCTCAAATCTATTTGTCCTTCCAGTAACAGCTCCCTGAGAGCTGCCACGTGCACCAGGCTCACTGAAGGCTGGGATTGCTCATCTCAGCCTGCTGGATGCAAACCACCCCACAGGTTTATTTGCTCCTCAGACTGAGTTAATAAAAAAGCAAAGAAGAAAGATGGCCCAGAAACCACAGGATCAATAAGCTATTAGGACCTAAGAAAATTCAGCAAACTGCACACATAATTAAAGGCTGTGGTGAACAGGTTGCATCTTTTCTGACTCTATTAAATCAGGTCTTCAGTTTTATGTAAAACCATCAGCTGAGCTGAAGGTAAAACCAGCTGTGTCCCTACATATTCACAGAGGGGGAGATAAAAAATGCACACCCAGAACTGCCAGAAGGGACTGTAGACAAAGCACCTCCAATTCCCCACCCCTCAGGGGTAATTGAGCCATGGGCTGATGGAGTTGTCACATTAAAAGATGACACTTTATTCCTCAATACCTTTCCTGCAGTGCCAGCTTGGGTTCCAGGATTCCTCCAGCGAGCAAAGCTCTTGTGTTCCTCCTTGAGAACAAACCCTGTGATAACAATCTATAGAAACACAGATCCCAGAATGGTTTGGGTTGGAGGGGACCTTAAAGCCCATCTCATTCCAACATTCTGCTGTGGGCAGGGACACCTCCCTCTAATCCAGGTTGTTTCAAGCCTTGTCCAGCCTGGGGATATCCATCCATTTATTCATGATAATGAATTAATATTTATGTTCATGTGCCTGGAGCTGGGAGGTGAGACTGGGGAGTGGCTGGAGGCAGTCAGAGCACTGTGAGGGGTGGCTCTGTCCATCAGAATTTCCTGTTACAGACATTTCATAGAGCTGAAAAGCTCCTCTCCTCGTGCTTTGTACAGCCTGCTGGTGGAAATCATCCCACAGGCAGAGAAAAACTCCACTGCCCTTGCTGTGGAGGGAAAGTGGGATCACAGGATGACATCCTTGTACCAGAGGGGTTGGCAGGAGATGGAATCAGCTGCTCACCAAGGAACATTTCACTGCAGAGGCTGGGTCAGTTGTTTTTTACCCCTTTCTCCTGAGCTTTGATACCTGAATTCTGCTAATAAGGTCAATTAGTTTCCTTGGCAATAGCAGATCCCAGCTAATGGAGCTTTGTGTTTCTAGGACATGAGTGCTCCTGAGCATGAGCTCACAAACCTCCTCCTGCTGCTGAAACCAGGGCGGATGAACCACTGGGGAGCCCTGAAAGGCTTTTCCCCTCTCCAAAGGCAGTTTTAGTGGGATAATCCCCATGGTGTTCCCTTAGTCCTTTAGGTCACTCTTTGGCTCTCCCTCTGGGAGAGATTTGAGCAATTTTGGGTTGACATTTGCTGACTTCTGCCCCTGAGCAGCAGCAATGCTTTTGGCCTAAACATTTTGAGCTTCTGGACATCCCCAGCAATGTTTTTGTCTCCCTCTGCTCTGCCGCACGCTCCCTGACTGGGAGGGTGACTTTTCCTGGCCCTCTTTCCTGCTCCTGACCATCCTCTGGGACTATAACCCTCATTTTAAGTGAAAAACCACCTTCAGAACACAGCCAGCCTTGGTGCAATCCCTCCCCAGATCAGCCAGCTGGAAGGAGCTCTCTGGAGTGTGGCACCAGCCCTTTCATCCCTCTCTCATCCCTCTGTCATTCCCTGCCTGCTGTTTCCATTCCCCTCACTGTGGGCTCCTCAATCTGCACAGAATGATTTCCAATTACGTTTTTGTTGCTGAGGGCATAAATCTCCTCCCCAGACTGTTTTTCTTCATGCCGAGGCAGAGCTGTGGTGCTGGTGGAGAGAGAACCAACCAAGCCAGGCTGAGGCATTTTATGCTTTATTTATTTTATGGTGGCCCTTTCCCCCTCTCCTCGACAAGAAATGACCTCATTCTGCTTTAATATTCTAACAGCAGTGATTTTCAGTCCTTGAATCCTTCATCTAAGGCCAGTTAAAAGCTTCTGACCCAAAGCAGAAGCCCAGTGTAGCCCAGGGAACATTGATTATATGTGGAGTGAGCCCTGAGCTTGTTTTGATGTTGATGAGTTGGGAAGGGAAGTGTCTCACTCCGCTTTCTTTAAAAAAAAACCAAACCCAACCAAACCCCACTCTGTGCTGAGCCCACAGGATCATCATTATCCTGAAGTGCACTAAGTGGATAATTGAACTAATTCACACTGTGAGGAAGGCACTGATGAGCCAAAGCTTTTATAACCAGCTCTCTCTACAACAGCTCTGGTTTTGTTTTTATTTTTTTTCCCTTTTTCCATGAAAGTAATTTGGTGCATCCTCCAGCATGCACGGTTGTATTGATAAAAGGCCCTTTCTAGCTCTTTCTCTGCCTCAGAAGGGAGAAATCCTCACTGAGCACAGGGATATTGTCAGTACCAGTGGAGCAGAGGTGGCTCAAGAAGTGCAACACCTGCACAGGGCAAAGGCTGTGGGATGTGGGATCTCCCTCTGGATATATTTAAATTATTTCTCCATGGCCTGATGTGTTTCCCAGCAGGTGGAAGCTGAGCTGGAGGGGAAATGTGGCAGGAGCAGCCTCCTGGGTGGTTTTTGTCTGTCAGGGAATGGAGCAAAGCAGGAATAAAGGATGCAGAGCTTGATCTAAATGCAAAGTGCCTCTGGTTTGTGAATTTGTGAACTTGGGGGGTCCAGGCAGCTCCTAAAGCCCTGGTTCCTGTGCAAATGCTTAACAAGGAATAAAAACCTTGCAGCAAAGAGCTTGAGATTTAAATAATTTAAACGGGTAGAGGGGCTTCAGCTGTGCATGAGGAGGGGAAAGCCCAGTACTGAGGTACCTGGGTAGAAAGAGGAAATTGCTGCAGTTTTTTTTTTTTTCTTTTTTTTTCTTTTTTTTTCTTTAAAGAGAAATCTTGTTCTTGATTAAATCCCCCTATTTTTCCCCCCAGCTCCCTGGTCCCCATGGTTTATTGCTGGAACAGAAACCTTGCTGCAAATAAACAGCCTTTTTTCCTTCAGTGCATTAGTGTTGGAGATAAACACCCCGTGGAGCACTACCCCACTCTCAGCATTCTTTTCTCCCACATTGTTTTACACACTGGCAAGATTTAAAATGTAAAAGATTCTTTTATGATGCTTCTGTGTCCACCTTGTGCCCACCCTGAAGAATCCATCCCATAAACAGAGCTCTTTATTTCTCCAGCCCCCTGAAGAACCCAGACCAGCAGCTCTCAGCACTGCCTTGTCCTCTGTTTTTTTCCTGGGCATTCAGCCTGGGCAGAGAAAAAAGTTCAACTCTGTGTCTTTATTAAACATTATCATTTATTTTGTTTATGGATAGCTCCTTTATTTCAAACAGAAATATTCCATATTCACTGGAAAGTATTTTTTTTTTTCATGCCTGTTGGAAAGAGTTAGAATAAAAAAAAAAAGGAAAAAAGGCTTGGATACATGCAAATCATACTGAGTGTTGCCAAATGTATTAAAAGTAGAAGAGTTTTTTTTTCTAAGTTACCTTCTTGGAAATGGAGGACAACCAACCATTGGCAGCCTGAAGCCCTTCTAGATAAATGGGCAGTGCCAATGGGACCAAAAGTCTGTTTGCACCCAAAAAAAGCCAAGCTGGAGTCACTGCAGGGAGCTGCTCAGGGGAAGGGCTTGGGACAGAAAGGGGCTCAGGTCTGCTCCTTGGAACACGAAGGAGAGGAAGCTTTTCCCACTTTCCTGCCCTCCCCCAGGGTTAGAATCCAATGAAATTCTGGTTCCAAAAAAGCCAAAGTGCACGTTCCAGCACTGCTGCTCTGGGGTGATCCATTTCCCATGAAAAATACAATAAACCCAAAACCCTCTCTTTGAAAAAAAAAAAACTGGAACATTTTAGAAAAAAATCACTTCTGGTCCAGAGGGCAACAGCCATGGCCAAGTGACCCCAAGGCTTTCTGGGGCTTTTAAACCCCAGCTGGCTGTGTGGCAGTGAGAGAGGGGATGAACCCCAGGGCTGTTGTACCTTTTTTAACCCTTCAGTGCCGTGGTCTCTTTTTGTCAGTGATGCTACTGATCCCTGACTCCAGGATTTATGTGTCCCTCCCAGAATGGATCAGATGCTCCCATTGAAAGCTCAGGAGTTTTTACATCTGGTAGGAAATTGGTTTTTACTGAATAAATCCTGGGCAGGCACAGGTGCCAGCCTGGTTTTGGTAAGGCTGGAGGGTGAGGGTGGTGTCCAGGCACATTGCAGGCTGGGATTTAACCCTGCCCCAGAAAACAAAGCTCTCCCTCTGGACAGGGCTCATAGTATTGAGAGGAACACCCCAGTATTGTGTGTGAGCAGATTTTAGACCCCTGGTTTGTGCGTGAGCAGATTTTAGACCCCTGGTTTGTGCGTGAGCAGATTTTTGTTGTGTCTCAGCAGCCACAGCTCTCGCCAGTGATTCCTGAAGTCAGGAGTGGGAAGGATTGAAGGTTTATCCCAGGCAGGTCCCTTTGGGGTAGCTGCTCTCTGTCCATCGTGTGGGGAGCAGCTGAGATCCAGCACTGAGGAAAGGGAGCTCTTTCCTGCACAGCCTGGGCACTTCCCTGCTCCCTTTTCCTGCCCTTCTGAGGTTTTGCAGCCCCTTGGAGATGCATTTCTGAGAGAGCCAAAAGCACAGCACACCACTAATGCTTCAAAACACCTGGCCAGCTTTTAGAAAATACAAACACTCGACGTGACCACTTTTACGTGTTCTTCGAGAAGAAAATCACTGACATTTGTGGCACAGGGGGAAGGCGGCAGCTGGGGCTCCTGGAGCATCCAGGAGTGGGAACAGACCCCCCCAGCTCTGAGGTTTTTAAGTCATCCTTGCTCAAGGTGCCCACCCAAGGGCTGGACATCATGTCTGTGGCGTGGCACCTTGCTCTGAGCCAGGGAGCTCCCCGGCCTCGGCTGTTCCGTCTGTCTGCTCCCAGTCCGTGCTGCCAGCCTGGCCTGGCCCAGCCCTCAGGTCCTCCTGGCTGTCCCCCATCCCCTCCTGCCCCTCCAAATCGCTGACCTGACCCTCCCCAAACTCCAGGATGGTCGGCAAATTGCCCTGCTTGGGGCAGCGCCTCTTCAGGCTGACCAAGAAGGGTTGGGGCAAGGAGAAGATATCCACGTTGTTACCCAGATCGATCCAGGTGACGCTGGGGAACTTCTTGGGGTCCTTGAGGGTCTCGGTGAGGTCCCTGAGGATGGCCTTGGTGAGGCGGTTGCCATTGAGGGCCAGCGTGGTGAGACGGGGCAGGCAGCAGAGCGCGGGCAGCAGCTGCAGCAGCATCTCGTCCGTGAGCTCTGTGAAACACAGCTCCACCGTGTCGATGTGCTCCGAGCTGTGCTCCAGGTACGACGTGACCCTCTCCAGGTCCTTCAGGGTCAGCGGGATGCCTGACAAGTCCACGGTGTTGTCCTGGGGTTTCCCCATCAGCACGGCCTTCAGGCTGCGGGGGGAGGTGAGGACAGGGGGTTAAGGACAGAGGGACACAATTAATGAACAGGAGGACGCAGTGACAGAATGACAGAATGACAGAATAACACACAGAATCACACACAGAATCACACAAAATCACACACAATCACAGGATGACAGAAGGACACAGTGACAGAATGACAGAATGACAGAATCACACACAGAATCACACAAAATCACACACAATCACAGGATGACAGAAGGACACAGTGACAGAATGACAGAATGACAGAATCACACACAGAATCACACACAGAATCACACACAGAATCACACACAGAATCACACAAAATCACACACAATCAGGATGACAGAAGGACACAGTGACAGAATGACAATCATACAGTCACAAAATCACAGAATGACAGAATCACACATCACACAATCACAGAATAACAGAATTACAATTACAGAATAACAGAATGACAGAATCACACACAGAATCACACACAGAATCACACACAGAATCACACAATCACACACAATCACAGAATGACACAATGACAAAATCAAGAACCACACAGTCACAGAATGACAATCATACCATCACGCAATCACAAACAGAATCACAGAATCACAAAAAATCACACAGTCACACCATCACAGAATAGCAGAATGACAGAATGACAGAATGACACAATCATGCACAATTGCACAATCACACACCACACAATGACAAAATCACAATGACAAAATCACAGAATCACACAATCACAGACTGACACAACCACACAATGACAGAATCACAGAATCACAGACTGACAGAATGACACAATGACAGAATCACAGACTGACACAACCACACAGCCACACAACCACCAGGATAGAAGAGACCTGTAAGATCGAGTCCAACCCAGCCCTAACACCTCAACTAAACCATGGCACCGAGTGCCACATGCAATCTTTTTTTTTAAAACAACTCTGGGATGGTGACTCCACCATCCCCTCGGGCAGACAATTGCAGAACTTTATCACTCTTTCAGTAAAAAAAACTTCTTCCTAACATCCAACCTAGCACACCATTTTTTGGGAGCAGCCTCATGTGGGACCAAGGTAATGCCTCAGTAAGAAGCTTTACCCACCTAAAAAAACCCCAAATTCCTCTTGTCTTGCAGTGTTTGAGCACCAAAGCAGCACCTCAGTCCCAAATAAAGCACAGAGTGCCCCTGTGAATCAGTGATAACCATTTAACAGCATGGCTAGAATGCAGCCAGAGGTTGATCCTGGTTTTATCCATTTTTTTTCCCCTGTAATTTATAGTGGGATGTCTGGTGTGGCTTTATATAAGCAAACCTAAGGAGATAACAAAGAGGTAATGGGGGGTAATGGGGACAGCTTCAGGACAGCTCTGTTTTGTTTTTTTCTTGTTTTCAGCAGCAATCAGTGTTGTTACACATTTGCTTTTTTTTTTTTCCCTTGGAGCGGGCAGCCAGGAAAAGGGAATTTCTCACTGGGAATCTCTCCTGCTCCCCCTGAGAGGGATTTAGCTGATACCCACTGGAACAGATTGAATCTCTTGTACAAACTGCCTTTTCACCTTGCTGAACTGCAAAAAAAAAAAAAAAAAAAAAAAAAAAAAAAAAAAAAAAAAAAAAAAAAAAAAAAATCCTCCTGAATCCTTGGGTCAGGGCGACCCTGGGCTGGTTCTGGGGGAGGCTTTGCCCTCCTGTCCCTGGGGAACCAAGCAAACAAACCCCAAACAGGATTTCATCCCAACAGTCCCGTGGCTGTTCTGAGCCAGCTGTGGAAATGAGGGGGGGATTTGTGTGAACAAACAGCTGGAAAAGCTCCGGGCCCTGCCATGAAAGTTGGCCACAGAACAGCCCCAAACCTCAGGAGGAAAATTGTAACCATTAAACAAATCCCTCTGAGCTTTAGTGGGGGATCAGTTACACCACTTGGTTTCATCCTCACATTTTACAAGGCTGCTCCATAGGGAAAACACTGATTTTTTTATTTTTTTTTCCCCGCCCCAGCTGGGGTTTTGCCCAATATAACACCAGGATTTGGAATAGAGCCCTTCACTAAGCTCACACGTTGGCAGGATGCTGATTTATCCACGCTCACGCTGAGCTAAAAGCTCTCTCCCATGGAATCAGATCAGAAAATGTTGTCATAAACAGGAATATTGATGTTTAGATCAAAGGGAATTAAAAGAAAGGGGTTTCCTCCTGGTTTAAATTCATGGCACTGCTCTCAAGCGCTGCACAAATCGTGACATGTGTGGTGTTCTGAAGGGAAATTGGGA
The DNA here is from genome assembly GCF_963662255.1 of Cinclus cinclus. Taxonomy (NCBI): domain Eukaryota; kingdom Metazoa; phylum Chordata; class Aves; order Passeriformes; family Cinclidae; genus Cinclus; species Cinclus cinclus. The sequence goes on from NC_085067.1 coordinate 5,149,242, forward strand.
TGCTGAAGGGAAATTGGAAGCCCAATTCCTTGCAGGGCAAAGGAACAGCTCAGGGAAAATGAAGAGGCAGCCCCAGAGAGTGAGGAATTACAGCAAGAAATTTATGGAGACACCTGGTGAGAAAACTGCTACAAAAATCTCCGCAAAACATTATTGGATGTAATGAATCACCCCCCAAAAAAACCCAAAACCAAACCAAACCAAACCAAAAACCCTAAAGGTAAAATCCTGAGATGAAAGATTTGTCCTGAAATAATGATGGTAGCAAGGATTGGTACTAAAGTGCTTTTTCAAAATCCCTGCTCCAAATGATGGCAGTCAAACACTAGAATAGAGAATTGGGAAAGGAAGGAATAGAAACAAATGCTTCAAAAACAGGGATAATTTTGAGTAAAGGCTTGAGAATTCCCACCCTCAGAGGAGGAATCAAGACAAATAAATACAATTATTTAGCTTAAAGAGGGAATGTGACTCAGATAATAATATATTGTATATTGAATATCCTGCATTTTTTATATTATATATATATATATATATATATATATATATATATATATATATATATATATAAAATATATCCATAAAATGAAACAGAGGAGATGAGAATGAAATGCTCTTTTTTCATCCCTCTTAATGCAGGATCTGAGGACACCTGATGCTGAAAGACTGAATTCTCAGGGGAAAAAGGAGCTCAAATTATCCTCCAGCCATGGGATATCCCTGAGATCAAGGACTTTGTGGGAGGTCCCAAGTGCACAGGGCACTGCTTTGGCTGAGAACATCCAAAGTCACGGTAGGATTTAAAAAAAAAATAAAATTTAAAAATTGTCTATGGACTAACTGAATTTGAGGAGCAATCAAAAATTCTGCAGTTCACACAAATGGAGTGACCAGAAGTGGAGTTGCCAGATTCTCTAAAATTTAGAGTGAATAAATTCCTCCTTTTGGCTCATCCTCATTTTTTTACTGAATTTTACACACACCCAGTGTGGGCACTGCTGTGATTGCTCCTGAGCTGCTCCAGCTCTGTGGTCACAGAGGTTTGGAGCTTTATAAAGTTTAAAGCCTCTGTTCCCCACAGCATGGAAAGATTTCCCTCCTTAGAGATTCTCAGGGTAAAGAGGATTTTTAAAATACATAAATTTCAAAATATGAAACTTTAAAGCCCCTTTTGAGCTTGCCAATAAATTCATTAAAAATTCCTAAGTCTTTGCTGTTAAGAAAGCACCAGTGGGGATTAATTATTGTGCTCTCTTCTTGTTCCAAGAGCCTTCCCAGTTTTGCCAAGGTTTGCACTTTTCGAGTCATAAACTCCAGACATCCCTGCTGTAACATCATTTCTGTGCTAACCAAATTCCAGCCTGTTCCTCCTGCAAAATGCTGGAATTTGGAGGGTGGGAAGGGCAGGTTGCTCAGCCTGGAGCTTCTCATTCTAGCCCTGAAATGTGACATCAAAATTAACTTTATTATGGCTGTTATTATAAAATAATTGTGCCTGCTGGGAATGCTCTGTGGGAATCACAAGCCTAAACAGCATTTAAAAAAATAAATCCCCAAACATTTGGGCTGATCCTTGGATTCAGCACAGGAACTTTTCAGCATCTTAAGAGCAAACCTGGAGAGGATGTTAAAATTGTCCCTGAATTTCCCCACAGTGACCTGCTGTGCTGCTCCAGGAACTGTCTGTGCTGTCCCAAACCCCCAAATCCCCAAATCCCTGAGTTTTCCTTGGCTCCACACCAAGCTCCAGGCCTGCCCCACCTCCATGCCAGGTAAAAGCTGGAGGTGTTTGATGGGAAAAGGGAATTCTGAGCCGGTAGGGCTCGTGGAAGGATTGCTGACATCAGGAAGGGCTCCAGCCCTAAATCCTTCCCAGCAGAAGGAAAAAAGCAGGAGCTGTGGGTCTCAGCTCTTTCCCAAATCCATGGATCCATGGTGAGGTCTGGGCTGGGAGGGACCTTCCAGGGACCTTGTTCCAGCCCCTCCACGGCAGGGCAGACACGGAGCAGATCCTGAAAGCTCCGGGTACAAAGAGCAAGGAGAAGGAATTGTTATCCATGGGGGAGGGCTGGCCAGCCCCAGCAGCCCCAACACCTTCACCTCAGCCCGTGGGACAAAGGGACAGACACTGCAGAGCAGGGACACCTCTGGGGAGCAGGGACATCCCAAAGTGCAGGGACATCCCAAAGTGCAGGGACATCCTACAGAGCAGGGACATCCCACAGAGCAGGGACATCCCATAGAGCAGGGACATCCCAAAGTGCAGGGACATCCCATAGAGCAGTGTCACCCCACAGTGTCACCTGATAGAGCAGGGGCACCCTAGAGTGTCACACAAGAGCAATGTCACCTCACAGAACAGTGTCACCCCACAGAACAGTGTCACCCCACAGAACAGTGTCACCTCTCAGTGTAACCATACAGAGCAGTGTCACCATACAGAACTGTGTCACCCCACAGAACAGTGTCACCCCACAGAGCAGTGTCACCTCTCAGTGTCACCCTACAGAACAGTGTCACCCCACAGAGCAGTGTCACCTCTCAGTGTCACCCCACAGAGCAGTGTCACCCCACAGAACAGTGTCACCTCTCAGTGTCACCCCACAGAGCAGTGTCACCTCTCAGTGTCACCCTACAGAACAGTGTCACCCTACAGAACTGTCACCCCACAGAACAGTGTCACCTCTCAGTGTCACCCCACAGAGCAGTGTCACCTCTCAGTGTCACCCTACAGAACAGTGTCACCCCACAGAACAGTGTCACCTCTCAGTGTCACCCCACAGAGCAGTGTCACCCCACAGAGCAGTGTCACCTCTCAGTGTCACCCCACAGAGCGGTGTCACCCACTCTGGGCTCCTGTCTGCACTCCCTGACCTTTCCCAGCCCTACCTCTTGGACAATCCCATGGAAATGCCACCCACCCCACTGTCCCACCCCACTGTCCCAGCCCCTCAGTGTCCCCGTGCCATTCAGCAAGGGGACAGTGGGATGAGGCTCCCAGTGTCCCATTCAGCAAAGGGACCCGATGACACTTTTAAAAGCCACGAGCTGCTCAAAAAATGGATTTCTGTTCTCCCCACCTGATCAATATCTCCAATTAAGCAGCTCATTTGCATGCAGCTCCAGCACTGGGATGGGGAGGGAAGGGAAAAGTTCTTGTTCTTTTTCAGAACCAGCATTTCCCTCCCCCCCCCCCCATTTGTTTTTATTTCCTGCTAAACAAAATGCTAAAAAAAAAAAGGCATTTGGGAGCCATTAAAATGCTTTGCTATAATTATAACTCTATCTAATTTAGTGGGGGAAAAAAAAAAAAGAAGTAAATTTCCTGCTGTTGGAGAGCTCCATTTTCTTATCCCATCCTACCCAAAATAAAATGTATTTATATCATCCTCCCTACGATACCATTTGCTCCCAAACCTCTGTTTTTATACAGAAACAGTTGGAATTTTTCCAACAAACTCTACTCCAGTGGAATAAGGAGCTGCAGCTGATAGAACCTGGATTTGCAGGAGAGGCAATTTGCACAAATGCCCAGAGAAAAACAATCAGGAATTCAAAGGAAAACAACATGTTGGGCTCGTTGCTTCTGAAAATTACTCCCTGGAAGAGAATTGGCCCGAAATAAGGATTTGTGTTACAATAAATGAGAGTTTGCCATGAAACAAACAGCATTTTCTTCAAATTCTAACACAGGAGGGGGGAAAAAAAGCTGGAAAGGCTCTCGGAAAGGGACTTTTATGATTGGGTAGATACAAAAATACCCAAATCATATTGGATTTACATGAGCAGCTCCTCACTAGGGAGGGGGGAAGCTGGGCTGGTTAGGAAAAGGACTTTTAAATCCATTTGCAGCCCTCAGTGTCAGAAGGGAAGAGGCCACAGGAAAAGAAATTCCCAATCATTTGCTCATAAAAACACACAGCTGGCTGCCAACACGGTTTTAAGAACTGAGAGAAGAGGAGGAAAAAGAAAAGGGAGAGGGATGGGATGGGATGGGATGGGATGGGATGGGATGGGATGGGATGGGATGGGATGGGATGGGATGGGATGGAGAACAGCAGTGCTGGCCAGGACTCCAGCACTCTTCTGGAAAAGCAGGATGGAGGTTTCCTTAAATCCCCAATTCCAGCCTCTCCCTTTGGTTTTGTTGTTGCTTTGTTTGATTTTTGGAAGGAACGACCCCATAAACAGGCTGGATGTGACCCCAAAAGTGAGGGGAGGGTGTGTGGCTGCTCCTGCTCTGTCCCCTCACCACAAACTGAGGTTTTGCCACGTCGTGTCCATTTGCAGCTGGAAATTTGGGCTGGTGTTAATTATCTCTGCTAATTATCTCCATCCCATTCCAGAGCCCGTGGAGTTTTGGGGAAACACCCAGGCTTGAGAGGCAACAGCTCTGATTCACCTCTGCCCACCAAAATCCTCTCCCAGCCCTCAAATCTGCTCCTGGTGTTGTCAAACAACAACAACAACAAAAGAAAAAAAAAAAAAAGATCCAGGAAAAATCTGTGGAGAATTCCCTGAATCCAGGCCCTCGCTGAGGGTTTGAGGTTCACACTTAGCAGAGGCTGTTTGTGTTTCCTGTTCCTTGAAATAAGTTAAATTCCATTCATACAAAGGGGAAAAGCCCAGGGGTTTTTTGGGGGGTTGGGGAGATGTGGGGAGAGAAGTTTCAACTCTGATCCTCCAGCCCAGTTTTCTCATCAGAAACCAACCCAAAGAAACGAAGAAAAAAAACCAAAACAAAACAAAAAAAACCCCCAAAACACCCTCTCCCAACTGCTCTTCCTGCAATTAGGGAGTGATCAGCTGCCAAAATGAGTGCCTGGGGCTTGGCTTTCCCTAAAATGTTTATTTTATTGGAGCACAGATCACATTTGGAAGAGTTTAGGCAGGCTGAGGTTCCCTCTTGCTCTGATGAGAGCCAGAGCACGAGAGGCAGACGCCAGCCCGGCTCCCAGGGTCCTGCTTGTCCCTCTCCCTCCTTGGGAAGGGATTTTTCCAGAGCCAGCAGTTGCTATCACCCCCTATTTTTCCTTTTTCCTCACCCCTAATCCTTGGCAGGTCCCTATTCCAAGCCAAGTCCTGCCCTTCCCACCAAAATCCCAACACCTCTGGTGTCCAAAGTGAAGCCCAACAGGGATCCTGCCACGCTCAGGGATGGATCCAAGGGAAAACTCCAGCTCCTGATGCTGGGCACAGTTGGTTTGTGGGGACAGAGACCCATGGGATGGATCTGTGATGTCCCATGTGGGGCTGGCTGGTGACCTCCAACACCATCCAGGGTGTCAGGAACCCCCCCCAGAGCACAGAACATCCCAAAGAATATGCAGGGATTTGTGCTGGAGGAGCTGCACAGCCAGAGGAAGAGGAGATGGACACAGCGAGGGAGCCAGGAGCCTCTCACCTGACGTTTGCCCAGGTTTTAATCAGAATTTCCACATCCATCGAGCCACAAAAGCTTTTTTTTTTTTTTTTTTCTTTTCCACATGGTTTTCAACTCACAGGTGTTAAGTTTGCCCAGCAATCCCTGCTCCTGTGGCCATCCTGCTTCCCTGCAGGGGCAGAGCTTGGGATGGGATCCCTGGGATTTGGCAGCCTCGGGATAAGGAGCCCTGAGCAGTGCGGGGCTGCTCCTGCACACCCTCCCTGCCCTGGTGCTGGAAATTCCAACCCTGGGATGCATCTGCTTCACATTAACACCAAACACTGGGTCCCCCTCGGCCCAGCAGAACAGAGGCACCATTGTACCCCCAGCTCCCCTCCAGTGAGAAATAACAGGATACAACCTGACCCACTGCTACTCCCCTGCCCCTGGCTTCAAAAGAAAAAGGGATTTTTTTGGAGGTGGCTTTTCATCTTCTGTTCCATTGAGAGGATTTCTCAGCGCCCCTCTCCTCCGTAACTGCAGCAGAGGTTGAAGCTGAATTTTTGGCACCCCGTGGGTTGTTTTTCCTGCTGGGTGGGCACAGTTTTTTGGTGCAGTTATTTCACTTTAAGCTCCCTTCCCTGAGCCTAGGGGCAGCAAAAAAGCGGCTGCAGCCATTCCTGCAAAGCCAAACAAAGGGAAAAACCCAGGCCAGGAGGAACAGCTCGAGCTGCCCAAAGCAAACTCCCTCTTCCCCCAGCACTCCATTGCTTTTGGCAGGTTATTTCCCTGCTGACGGGGGGGGATTTCAGCCTCCAGCTGCCCCCAGAGATGAAACCAGAGCAGGGAGCAGAGGTGGAGCTGCTGCCAAGGGGGGATAACAGAGCAGGGATGTGCTGCTCTGCTCTGAGCAAACACTGCCCAGCTCCCCCAGTCCCCACAGCACGGCAAATTCTGCTGGACAAGCAGCAAAACCACAAAAACCTTCCCTGGATTTTCCCTGGCTGCCTGTTTGGTTTCTCTGCTCCAACACACAGGCCTTCCAAATGGAAATATTTTGCCTTTTTCTCTGCACCCACCCGTGATGAGGGTTTGTGTCACTGTGCTCCGAGCTGGAGCAGTGCTGGAAAGATCAGCCCAGCAACAAATCTTCCCAGGTGATTTGTCCATATTATGTCAACACACACTTTTATTTTTTTTTTTTCCCCCCCTGAAGTCTCCAGCTCATAATCTTTGGGATAACGAGCTCCATTTGGGGGCCCAGCGTGACCCAGCTGATTAAAGCAGGGGATGCAGGAGAGGACTGGCTCCAGATGGGCATTTCTGGGATAATCCTCATTCCCCAGAGCACACGAGGCTGGATTCATCCCCCAAAAATACCCCCAGCTCCCCAGTCTGGCGCTAATCTGGACAAGGGGAGAGTAAAACACCTGGAAGAACATATTGCCACCATTCCTGGACAAAAGGAATAAGCCTTGGGGCTGTTTGACTCTGGGATGTGTCAAAACACAGCCTGGCAAAACCCAAATGTGTCCAGGGGCTTTGGACTTTTCCTGGAGGTGCCAAAAAACCCTTTTGAGATGCAAAAGAACCTTCTGTGCTTCAGATGCTCCAGAGGGTGTTTTGTTGCTTTTTTTGTTTTGTTTTGTTTTTTTGTGTTTTTTCTTGTTTTTTTTTAGGGTGGTTTCTTTTCTCCATCTCATCTCCCTGGAGCTGGGGGATGAGTGAGGATGAAGGGTCAGAGTGGAAAGGGCTGAGCTCAGTTTGTGCCACCCATGGGGACAAACAGAAACCCCTGGTGATGACACAACCCCCCTGCAGCCATCCCCATCTCCAGTGTTTTAAATTTTAAAGCCAAAATTTCCAGCCAAAGAGAGCGGGGGGTGGGAATTCACCGAGTCCAAGGGATGGATGAGCTCACTTAAACACCTTCACTCACCACCTGGAAGGGCTGGAGAAATCAAATCAATGTAAAGAGCTCCTATCAAAGCTTCATCATCCAGCTTGATTGTCTTAATTGGGAAATACAGCCCAGGCTGGGCTGGCTAGGGATAAAATGGGTATCACTGCTGGGCAGTGATTTCCCCCATGGAGCAGCATCCAGGCACCAAATTGCCCCTCAGCACCAAAAAAATAAAGGAGTCAGTGTCTGTTTGAGACAAGACAAATCATCACAGAGTGTCTGGATGGTTTCCAGGCTGGGGAGATGAATTATTTTCCCAGCTGATTCCTCGTTTAATAACAATTTCTACCGCTTGGTTCCTGGCTCTGCAGCCCGAGTGGTGGGGATGGATTTAAATAATCCCCACCATGTGTCCATGGAAAAATCTCATTTCCACTCTGCCCAGAAGCAGAGGAGTAATTATTAAAAAAAGAAAAAATTAAAAACCTCACACTTTTCACCATCAAAGGCCTTTTCTAATTAAGCACCGGACTAAAAGACACATTTAAGGAGGCACAAACACCCAAGTGCAAGGAGGTGGGAAGGGAGGAAAATCACCACGTTATTCCTCGATTCAGCTGCAGGAGGAGAGAGGAAAGAGGAGGATGAGGGTAGCTTGAAACCTTAAAAACCTGAAGTTTATAAAGCTGCAGCAAAATGTGAGGGAAAAGTCAGTGTGGAGGGGTGTCCTGCTGCTCTAAATCACCCCATCCCAGCCTCAGGTTGTTTCTGCTTTATTTTCCAGCATTTCTGGCTGGCAGGAGCAGCAAAAGCAATGCAAGCCTTTGTCAGGGTCAATGTTCATCAGTGTGGGGGAATGGTGCTTTGCAGTTTGGGGTCAATTGTTTTCAATTCTGGGGCAGCCCAGACAAGGAGCAGGGCAAGGGCTCATTTTACACCTGGAGCCAGTGGAAAACCTGAAATCCCTGCCATGTGCCAGCCCTGTGCCACCAACCCGGGTGGCATTTCAGTGTCCATGAATTATTTACAGTTCAGCTCCAGCAGCTTCAAATGCAGGTTTTGGGTAATGCCAGCTCCTGTGCCAGGAGCTGCAGCCTCTCCACGGGCAGGGATAACCTCTCCCCCCAGCCAAACCCAGCTGGAAAAAGAACTCATTTCCACCCCAAACTTGCTGGTCTGCTGGCCAAACAGCTCTCAGTGACAAGGAATGACTTCAGCACCTGCTTGGTGTGGGTTGCTCAGTTTTTCCAGGAAGAAGGGGGCAGATCCTCCAGCTCCCACTCCAACCGACACAGGAAAAATCAGATTTCCCCAGAATATCGTGAGCAAGAACTCTTTGCAGTTATTTAAAGGATACCTGGAGACATTAAATAGATGTGGGGATCTTGGCTTAGTGGTGGACTTGATCTCAGAATGTTTTTCCAGCCTTAATGATCCCACAACGGTGGCAGCTCCTTTAATTGCCACAAGCCACAATTTGCAGAATTATTCCTCAACCACAGCCCTCACAAATCTTTACTCCCCCGGATTTGCAGCATTCCACCTTTCCTCCCATCCCATCTGTTCACAGTTTAGCCCCACTTTCATCATGCCAAAAGTCTCTGACTCTTTCAATTCAACAAGAAGCATCACAGCATTTTACTTCCAAGCCTCTGGAGCCTGAACCGTGGTGTTTAGTGGCTTGTCCCGAATTCTTGGTGCTTTTGGGTCCTTCAGCATCACCCAGCAGGGAGGACTGGGTGGAAAAGGAATTCCTTGGGCTTGTTTTCAGCCTCTGTTTTGCTGCAATATTGACACACTCAGGCTGCTGAGCTGGGAGCAGCTCAGGACATCCCTGTGCATTGTCAGGTCCATCCCTCCCTGCCTGACACCCCCTCCCCAATCCAAGGATAAAGTGCAACCCTGACACCCTGAATTTACATCCCACTGGCCTGAAAAGAGAATTATTTAACACCAAAGCCTCTTAGTGCTGTACATTATCAACTTTAAAATAATACAGCTCTTTTTTTTTTTTTCTTTTTTTCTTGATTCCTCTCTCATTCAAGACATCCATTTCCAGCTGGATGGAATCCTTCCCTTCTTCCCACTCAGCCTGTGCTGGGTGATTGCTGGCCTGTTCCTCCTCTCCCCTCCAACATCACACCCCATTCCCACCAGGATAAAACATTTCACCAAGGTTTTTGCAGGGTCACAAAACCCTGGGGCTGCCAGAGGGGATGTTTGCACATTCAACAGCATTTTTGGAGAAGAGATTCATTGGAATTTCTACATAACAAGCAGCTCCAGGGAGCTGCATCCCAGCTTCAGAGGGTTGGGGCTTTGCCTTTTATGTGGGAACAGCTTGGGCACATTTAACCCCAGGTTTAACCTGCCCACCCCACTCAAACCCATCCGCCAGGATTCCACAAAAAAAAAAAAAAAAAAAAAAAAAAAAAAAAAAAAAAAAAAAATCCCAAATCCCAGCCAGGCACATGCAAAGGACCAGCCCCAAACGCTGCTCCCGCCCTCCCAGATATCTTGGAATATGTTGGAAAACAGATATTCCAGAGAGCAAAGGAGCAGTTTGGAAGTCACCCAGCCCATCGGAGAGCAGGGACACAGCAGGGACTGTGCCTGCAGCCAGGTGTGTGCCAGAGGGAATCAACTCCAGGGGCAGCAGCCCAGAGCAGCACGGGTGCAGGAGCACTGGGAACAGAACGACTGACAGGGCAAATCAGGGATTGCTCCCAGCCCAGCCATAAGAGAAAGAGAAAGGTCACATCTTGAGCAGCTATAAAAAGTCTAGACTGGCAGATGGAGGAAATGCCCCATGGCCATGGAGGTGATGAAAAGGGCATTCCTGGGATAAAATTACATCCAACTGTTTCTCCCAACTCCTTACTGGTACCTCAAAAAGTTCCTTTGTTTTTTTTCCTCCCTGTGTGCCCTGAACCCCAACAAAGCTCCTCATTTTCTGTGTGTGGAAGAGCCAAATCCCACCAGCCCTGCTGGGACCAGCCCCCTTCTGCTCTTCAGCACCACAAATTCCCAAATATTTCTGCCAAAGCACAGAAAATATTCCCAATTTATTAGGGTGGCTGAGCCCTGTGTGAACCCTACCAAACCAAACGTGTCTCCCAAAGCTTTCCTGTTCTCTCTCCCAAAAATCTTAGCTCATTTCTGTGTCATTCCAGGCCTTCCCATCACATTAAGACATTTATCAGAAAGAATTACTCAGTGCCTGTGGTTACCCCTCCCCATTCCCAGTTATCCAAAGGGATTTCCCATTCCAGCAAACAACTCTGCTGCCTGGGGAGTCCCTCCAGCACAGCCAAGCTGGTGACAAGGGACAGCCACACCTTGCAGGACGTTTTTGGTGGCCATTCAATATTTCCAGAGAAAAGCCTCATCTGCCTTGGCCAGGCTGGGATTTAAAAGCTCCATTTCAGGAGCAGACAGAGATTAAATCCGAATTTCCAGCCCTCAATCACAAAAGTAGTGTAGGACAAGCTCAGAGGTGGCTCTCGGGGCAATTAACAGGAATAAGAGAGTAATTAAGCACAAATCTTTCTGTGCTGCAGGAACAGAGTGGGGACAGTTCTTTAAACAACCACCAGGCAGGGGCAGACAGGAGCTGGAGTTTAGTGCCCATCCTGGGAATGAACTGAGCCACCAAACTGGGAATTCCCCTCCTGAGGACAAGGATTTTTGGGCTCAGGGAGCACGCAGGGTGCAGCCCTTGGCTGTGGTGATGTGACCCAGCAAAACCCAGCAGAGCCACCCTGGCCAGGAGCAACTCTGGCTCTCGCCCAGCTCTAAGCCAGGGCTGAGCATCCCATGGCTTCCCAACCCCTCTTCCCAACCTGGAAAACCACCGGGAACCGAGCTTGGCTTTTCTCCACACCCAGAGCCTCAGCTCATGCTGGAAAGAGCAGAGAGGTTTGGGAATTGCATGTTTTCCACTGCAAAAGGTGGGGAACTCCACCACCACCCCAAATCACAGAGTTCTGAGCATTTGTAGCACCCTCTCTGTGCTCTCTGCTCCCTGGAATATCCGTGGAATGACATCCCATGGACACGGGGTGAGGGGATCACCCACACGCACATCCCAAAGGCTGCAGCTCCCACATTCCTGCTCTCCTGCAGCAGCTCCAGCTCACACACACACACACAGAGAAATGGGATTTCAACGGCCAGGAGACCCTGCACAGTCCTGCTCCAGCCTCCTCCCACTGCCTGGATTTGTGCTGGATGCTCTCAAGGGATCCTTTGTTGCAGGAGCTCCAGCTTCTCTCGCTCGCCCACCAGCTGAGGAGGATTTCCAGCCACAAACATTCCCTTTCTGTTTTTTTTTTTTTTTTTTTTTATTTTTTATTTTTTTCTTTTTCAAAGGGCTTCTCCCACCACGAAAACTCATTTTTAAATTACTTTTTTTTTTTCCCTTTGTAAAGCAATGCAAGCAGGCAGTGCCAACATGAAAGCTCAGCACGCAGCATTCCTGCAGGACAGAAATATTTTGTGCCCCCGATGAAATCAGGAGTGGGATGGTAAAAGATCATTCCTGCCATCAAAATAAGGCTGCTCAACCTCTGAAAATTCATCACTAAATCCAAACACTTTCTGTTCTAACAGGTCTCTGCCCCTGGATGCCAAATGCCATGGAGAACATCCAGCCTTCAGGTAACCAGGGGTTAAATCTGCCACAGCCTCACAGAGCCTCCACATTTCCAAAAGCTGTCCCAAATTATTAATTTTCCTGCTATTGTCAAGGTGATTTCTGATGATTTTACATCAGAGGGTGAAAGGAGTTCAGGCTGAGTCCCAGGTGTCATCAGCAGAAAGGACAAGTGGCAAAGAAAAAAAAGTGAGGAGCTCAGGAAAACCACCTGGAGAACCCAGGAGAAGTGAGAAAAAAAAAATAAATCAGCTCCTGACTTTTTTCATGTGCCAGCACTGGGGGATTTCCATGAGTGAGGGCTGGGAGCTGTGAAACAAAATAAAATGAGGTTAGTGCAGAAAGTGCCACGTTGGCTCAGCCTGGCAAGGACACCCCCAGTATGAGGCTCAGGCTTCATTTTGGGGGTTTCTCTGCTTATTGCAGAACAGCAGCAGAGTTTAAAAAATTCCATGCATTTAGGTCCAGATTGACTCCATTTAATTTCATTTAAAGTGAGCTGCTTCACCCTAAATTCTTCCCCTGCTTCGTGCAGGGGAATTAACAGGAATTGTGTACAAAAAAATAAAAATAAAATAATAATGATAAAATAAAAGTTTATCTGATGTAAATTAGGAGTTACAAGGTGAATATTTGATATTCCTTCAGCTGGTATCCGCTGGCCCATCCTCCCTGCTGCATTCCTGGCTTGTTCCTACCAGGAGAAGGGATGGAGATCCCAGGAGAGGGATGGAGATCCCAGGAGAAGGGATGGAGATCCCAGGAACAGGGAGGGAGATCCCAGGAACAGGGAGGGAGATCCCAGGAACAGGGAGATCCCAGCAGCAAATTCCACACTCACTGGTCTAACCATGGGCTGGAATCGTGTCCCCAGGAAGAGCCAGGCACAGGGAAATGACTTTAGCAGGCTGACTTCATCCTGCTGCTGTTGGCTTTCCCTGATTTCCATCCCTGAATGTTTAATGTATTCTGAGGGAGGTGTGGAGACAGCGAGGGAGAACCAGACAAATTTATAATGTGCCAAAAAAATAAGGTTATTTGGCAGAGTTTTGGGTGCTGTGGTGCCAGGGCTGGGAATGTCTGCCTGGATTTCAGGAGCACACCCAGCCTGGGAGGAGTTTGGATTAGGAAGCACAACCTCCCCTTCTGCCTGGCCAAAAAATCAGCTCCATCTTCCTCCTCCTCCTCCTCCTCCTCCTCCTGCTGCTGCTCTGCTTCCCATCCTCACCTGCAGTGGGTATGGTGGGTGTGGGATGAAGGAAAGCGATTTTCCATGGAACACACACACACGAAAAGGTGGATCTGTGGTATTGGGATGTTCCTGCAACACCTGGCAGCAGGGCTGAGTCAGGGCAATGCCAGCAGCTGGGAATGGGAGCTCACGATTCCCTTGGGCACAGGACACTTGGAAACCCCAGCCCAGAGCAGGATGCTCTCTATAAAATCCCTGTTTTATGGCATCTAGACTTAGCAAAAGACTGACTTCACCTTCCACCTTCCTTCAACTCACAACCACCTGCTAAAAGAGCATCCAAACCAGAAATCCAGGAAAATCCCACCCTCCAAAGCCTGGCTGGGGCAGAATCAGCAGCCGGAATCCCACGCTGACAGACCTGAGGTCACTTCCATGTGGTCAGGGCTCGCTGACAGCCAAAACCTCATCCCAAAACCTCATCCCAAAACCTCACCCCTGCTCCTAAAGCCCTGGAAAACCTCAGCTGTTTGCCGGCTGCTCCAAGGAAAGGTTGCAGATAAATCCTTGCACACCGCTGCTCATCCCGGGCTGGGGATTAAGGACAGGGATTGGTCATTAAAGACAAAGGGGAACAAAGCAGGACTCGATTTTTTTTCCCCCATTTTCAAGGATTTCGCCTGGTTTTGGGGCTGTAAAGGGCTCCTAGAACAATGCCCTGATGGGGCCACGAGGGGTGAGCGTTTTCTTCTATAATTAAGAGGAAACGAGGTTAATTAGCTGCTGGGTCATTACAGCTCCTACACAGCCTGGGAGCTCCAACACTGCCCAGTTTCTGCTGCTTTATTGGGGACTGCAATTTTTAGCCATCAATACACCTTAAAAACCACCAAAAATGTGGGTAACGCTACTAATGAAATACATTTCTCCCCGTTTTGGTCTCTCAGGACAGCACTTTGTAAAGGATGATGAGTCAGATCCTTGGGAGATGTGCTCCTAATCCTATTTGGCCACTCAATCCTTTATTTCCTTGTGTCTTTTTTTTTTTTCCTCCTGTGACCACGTTCCTCCTCTCTCCTTACCTATCCCCGCGTTTTTTATTTGGGAATTAATTTTTTTTTTTTTTTTTTTTTTTTTACAGGATTAATTCCCACTACAGCTCCATTACTACCAAAACTCTCCTGGGACCATGAGCCATCACCTGGCTATAAATCCTGACTCTCCCATGTTGCAGCTTCATTTCTCTTTCTTGCTTCCTTAAGCAAAAATACTAAATCCCATCAGCCTCATCCCCAGGTTTCTCAGCTCTGTGGATCCAGGACGACACCAGATGGGAATGCTCTGCTGAGGAGCTGAATGAGGAGGGGATTTGTGTTATTTTTTTCCCTATTTTCAACAACAAAATTCCTTCTGTGTAAACCACGTGCCTGTACATTAATTACCAGCTAATTAGGAGCTCTTGGAGCAGTTTGGGAGACAAGGGATGTTTGCAGGATGGATGGCTCAGGTTTTCCAGACCATTCCTCCTCCCTGGGCACTGAAGTGCTGCTCTCCTCTGCAGCAGGGAGAGGAAGATGGAAATAGAGGAAAACACCTCTGGGGGAGCATGAAGGAACCATAAATGGGGGAATGCTGCTGAGGCTGGAGAGGAAGGAGGATTCTGGAGGTTGGGACACCCCAGCTCTCTTCCCTTCATCCCGCTGGATTTATTCCTCCTGTCGCTGCGAGCAGCTCCAACATTTGCCAAAACCATCATGACAAAAATCCCTTCCCACTGTGCCCAGCCCCGTGGTGGCCCTGAGAGGTGGCAAAGCCATCCTGGGGACAGTGGCCCAAGCAGGGACTCACCAGGACTGAGGTTTCCTCTTCATGATGCCCTGGCGTCTCCACTGGGAGTGGGGGCTCAGGTGGTAGGTGAGCTGTCTGCAGAGCTTCTCCATGGCTCCCAGGGAGTCCCCTTCCTGCAAAAAACATGGAAAGGACCAGGGTGAGGGCTCTGCAGCATTGCCATCACATCCACGGGATGCTCCGAGCCCGGAGTGGCTCCAGCTGGGAAGCCTTAAGGGACCACCCTAAAAATGCCTTAAAAAGGGGGAAAAAACCTCTCTGATTGCTCAGATTCTGCAGGATTATCATTATCATTATTATCATTATCAATATCATTATTATTATCATTATCATTATTATTATTTTGCCACTAATGTTATTATTGTGGCATTGTTATTATTCCACTGTTACCATTTGACACCACGCAACAGCTTCCAGCACTAAAATTTTGGCAGAGATTGATTAAATTTCGTTAATCATTCGTTACCACCAAAAACTGCTCTGTGAGCTGATGGAGTCTTGGGAAGAGAAAATCTCACAAAAATCTCACAACATTTAATTGTTAGGAAAAATAAAAACATGAAGAAGCACGGTGTCTTCTCAATTTTGACTCAGATTTCCACCCCAAGGGATGCTGGCTTGGAAAACTTGAGCTCTGAAAGGTTCTAAGGATTTGGGTCTAGAAATGTTGGGTCCTAAAATAAAATTTAAAATTAAATTAAATTAAATTAAATTTAAAAAAAAATAAAATAAAATAAAATAAAATAATAAAATCATTACTATCCAGACTGCTTAGTCATGTTTCAGGATTTTCATACACACGATCTGCAATAATTCAAACCTCCCATCCTGCAGTGCCTCTCTTGCTCTCTGAAAGGTCACAGGCAGAGATGAACCTGACTGAAAGATCAATAATGATGAGAAAAGATCCAAGATGTGACGATTTGTGCTGTCTGCCTGGTTTTATTAAACTGCTGCATCATTAGGGAAGACACAGGCATTAAAGAGTGAACCCTACAATAAAGTCAGCCTGGGTTGTTCAGCCACAGGGATGGCTCAGGATTTTTTGGGAAAATCCAGGCAGGAATGCTGAGGAAGGTGCTGCCTCTTCTCTGCCAATTATTGCTGCCCTCACATCCCCCCTGAGAGCTCAGGTTTTGCAGCCTAATTTATGAAATTTATGCAATTTATTCCCCCCCTCACCTCCACATCAGTGGAGCAGGACCAGCCTTATAAAGACATCATAAATATTAAATTACCAGGGAGCAATTGGGATTTTGACAAATCACTTGGGGGTGTACAGGGAAACAATTACAGCAGGGTAAAAAAATAGAAATAAAATAAAAAAAAAAACAAAACACAACAACCACAAACTCAGGACATCTCTGCAGGTGGCTGGGACAGAAATACCAGTCAGGGTTTGTGGGTTTTGACTCTGCTCTAAGAGTGAAGCCTTGACATAAACAGGGGAGGGTTCATTCACAGACATATCATGGTGATTCCCATTCATCATAAACTGATTTTCCAGCTGATTTTCCCCTGATAATTCTGCACCGAGGGCAGGGGATCCCAGGTTAAAACTCCAGATCCAGGGATCCCAGCAGGACACGGGGCATGGAAAGCCCTGGGGAGCAGGAGCCACTTCCCACCCTAGCCTCTGATTCCCAGGAAATCTGGGTTTGTAGGAGCACATCTCAGCTCTTACTTTTCAACGCCTCGTTCACCACCATGCTGAACCCAAAATCAGGGTTTTAATCCCACGAATTTTCATTATTCAGGCATTCCCACTGCAGACCCTGTGGCAAGAACCTGCCCCAGGTATGGATGAGCCCTGAGAGGCTCAGCCTGTTCAATTAACACTGAGAAAATTAAGCAAGACATGATTTTATCTCATGTTTCCCACTGGAAACCTTGGAAAAACAGGCAATTCCTTCATCAGAGCCTCAAAACATTTTGGGAAGGCAACACTGCCAGCAACACCTTCCTGGCTGTGAAAGCACCAGCCCCATGTGAGAGGAAAACACCAGGGATTTTGACACCTCCTTATATTTTTATTTTTATTTTTATTTTTATTTTTACCCACAGTGAGCTGCCAGGTGCAAACAGCTTTTCATGTCTTTCTTTTTATTTTTTTTTTAATGATTATTATTTTTAAGCATTGCAGCAGCCCCTGAAATAGCAGATCCACCCTCAGGGATGAGTGGGGGTTTCCAGCTCTGAGCCCTCCCTGTTAAAACTGGTGTTGAAAAGGAAACAATGCTCTAAAATCGTGAGGGGGAAGGATATTTGCTGACATTTTGTGCTGCAAATTGCCCCCAAAATAACCCTGGAAGAGACAATTCAAGCTGTCTCCAGCCTTATCTCAGCTGAGCTTCTGGAGAAGTGAAATGATTCACAAGACCAATGTGGAGAAGCCAAAAAGAAAAAAAAAAAGTTAAAAAAAATTTTTTTTTTTTTTTGCTGGTTCAGATTTGCCATGGTCATTTTGCCTTCTTAATATGAGGGGGGTTTTTTTGTTTTTTTTTTCCTCAAGCAGCTCCCAGACCTGCAGATGGCCAAGGGAAGCTCAAACCTGAACTTCCCATCAAACCAATTCCTGAAGGATTGAGCCCAAAGGAGTTCAGCCCATCCATGGTGGTGCAGGGGATCTGAGGAAAGATGCACGAACAGCACAAGGAATATTTTCACCCTTTCTCCACATCAACATCCACATCCTTCCACAACCACCCCAGCCCTTTCAGCCCTTTTTTATTCACAAGCTCAGCTCCCAAGCCCTGCAGGTCCTGGCACACTTTTATTTTTGGGGGTTTAATACATGATTAGGAGCACATGATTACTGTACACATCAACTCTGTAGATAAAAACCCCAGTGAGAAATAAAATTCCCATTTCAGAGCCCTCCTAAGGCACAGCATGGGCTCCTTCCTTCTGCACATCTCATTCCCATGGTTGAGACACAAACTCTGTGCTTTAGGAACCCTCATTTTTTAGTTTTTTTACCCAAATTTCTGCAATTCCTCCCCAGGTCTGGCCCAAACTCGTGTGCAGGAGAAGGGACTTTGCTGCTGCCCTGTCAAGGGCTCCAAACAAAAGCTTTTCCCTGCTCCTGATCCCAGTCTATCAGGAAATAATTGGAGCTGACTGACACACACCCTGGTGGGACTGAGCCCAAGACCTTGTTTGGAAAAGGAATCAGCTTCAAAATCAGCTTTCAAATCAGCTTAAAATCCAGCCCAGCTCGTGCTGGCAAGGTTTGAACCTCGCTGGGGAATGGGGAGAGGGATTAACTTGGAGGAGGGATGATGCCAAGAATTCCTGTGGGATGCTCCTTTTGCCAGGGGATAACATCCCTGCTCCCCACCCAAGCCTCTGCCCTGCACCAGCAGCACCCTCAGGAATGAGAGAAAAAAAAAGCCACAAACCCCTCTGGGCAGACCCTGCTGCTTCCAGGGGTGAACAGCTTCCCACAATATCAAAATCAATGCCAAAAGCTCTCCCTGCCACCAGCAGTCTGCATCACATCCCTTATGGAAGGTCAATATAAAACTGATTTTTTGTGGTCAGAGAGCAGGAAAACTTCCACCTGCAGAGCCTGAATCCCACAGCGCTGGGTTTTGGGAAACCCCCAAGTGCCCTTTCCATGGAAAAGACAACAACCAAGCAGAAAAATTGCATTTTCTCACCACCAGAGCCCAATTCCAGCAGCAAACGCTCCCGAAATAACCCACAGGAAAGGCAGCACACAAGATATGGCTCCTCTAACATCACACAGGGGGTGGGAACGTGCATTTTTTGATCTGGTTTTCAAACTCTGAGAGGAAAACTGCATGGCAGGGCTGGGGAGATGGGGCAGACCAACCACACACACAGAGCCCAGCCTTCCCAGCTGATGCTGCTGACAGGAAAGAGGTTGGGATGTGCCCTTTTCCTGAGCCTTGTGCTCCCAACCTCATTTATCCAGCTGATAAATGCTGGAGAGGAGCCCTCAGCTGAGCTCCTGCAGATCCATCAGCCACACATCTGGGAATATCCATGGATTTGCTCCCACTGCACCTCTACAGCTCCTGCAGGGACAGAGTCCTGGGTCCCACACAGCAGAAATGCTGTGGGCAGCACCTACACTGATCCCTTAGGATTTAACTTTTATATTTTTCATCTATTTGTAATCCTGCAGTTCTTTAGTGGATAACTCTAAACTCCATATCCAGTGTGAGCTGCTGCTCCCATTTTGGGCAGACTCAACAGTTCCTCTCCAGGCTGGGAATCAAGGACATCTCACTGCCTCAGGCCATGAGAAATGGAAACAAAAATGAGTTGGGGACAGCAAACTTGGGGTAAATGACTTCATTACCTGAAGCTGTAGTTGGAAGATTAACCCCCAATATGCAAATGGACCAAATTTATAAAATTGTGAAAATCCATGACCCGTGGTCCATTTTTGGGGGTAGCCCCTGAGGAGTTTGATCTGCCTGAAATGCACCTGAAGGCCCTTCAATAAATATAAATAAACTGCTTTTTTTTTTTTACTCCCTTAATTCTGTCCGGCCTCTGTTTTTTGGTAGCTCAAAAAGGCATAAAAAATCAGCTCCTGGCAGGAGCAGAAATGCTGCTCAGCTCCCTCTTTCCCTTCCATCCATGCTGGAAAGCTCTGAGGAGAGGCTGTGCCCTGCTCAGCAGCTCCAGGCAGCAACCTCAGGATAACTCAGGGAGCTCCCAAAGCCCAGCTTTGCAAGACTCAGCTCAGGGAAGCAGTTTTTGGGCAATGCCTTGGCTCCCACTGGCTCGTGTCCTCTCCAAGCTGGCAGAGCCCCAGCACAATTCCTGGTTTTTGGATGAGTCCTGGAGCACAGAGGGCTGAGAGCAGAGGATTTCCCTGCAAAGGGCCCCTTTCCCCATCACTCCCGCTCTGCTCCAGCCCTCTGCAGAAGGAGAGGGCTGGGAGGAGTTTGGGATTGATGGGATTTGAATCCCTTAACAGATTTCAGCTGGGAATGGGATTCCTGGCACTGTGCAATCCACAGCCAGCCCCGCTCCAAAGGGATTTGTTCAGCAGGGAACACAAGGAAAGGAGGCACCACACAAGCCCTGCCTGCCCCCATAAAGGATGGGGTGCCCTGGGCATGTGCTGGGGACCACCAGCTGCTCTGGGTGAAGAAATGGGAATTGGGCAAGCTCAGGGATAAATGGGAGCAGGCACGGGTTGGGATTGGGATTCGTGTCCCGATCCCACTTTTGCATTTGCAGCTGAGTTTGATACAGAGCTCTTTCTCAGGTGAAAACAAAACATCAACGAACCCTCCGAAAATCCTGGTAACACTCCCAGTGCCACAGAAAATCAGCCATTGAATAAACAAAGCTGAAAAAGAACATTAAAAAAACCTGCTAAACCTGTAGGGAGCCCTGATCCTGTGGCTGAGGCATCACCCAGCACCTGCAGGACACTTTTCACCAGCCCTGGGCACTGCCCTGGCTTTTCTGCCAGGCTCCTTGGGAGCAGAGGGATTTCACCACGGAGAAACAACCCCGGGATGAGCAGGGCTGTGGCTCCACTGGGGATAAATAAATAACCCTGAGGTCACTGCCTGCCCTCCCTGCATCACCACATGGGCAAGGACTGGCTCCCCGGAGTGGATCTCAGGGCTGCTCCAAAAGGAGAGAGCTCAGAGGAGGATGCAAAGCCTGGTGATAAAGATGCTATTGCAAATTAATTTGTTGTCATTAAAAAAAAAAAAAAAAAACGAATCCCTGGGAGTGGGCAGAGCCCTGGGGGGCTGCACCAGGGCCAAGCACCCTGGAAAAGAGGCCAAAGTAGATGATTAAAGAGCCTTGGAGAAGGATTCCTGCTGCAGCACAGCAAGGGAGTGACCCAAATTAGAACAATTAACCATTGTCTGGGGGCTGCGAGGAAGCAACAGGTTTTTTTGGTTTTTTTTTTAGGCATTATTACACAGTTCCCACATTTCTGTCAGTCACAATCAATCTTAAAAAAAAAAAAAAAAAAAAAGAAGTGTTGTCGAGCAGATCTTAACTATGAGAACTCCCTGGCCTTCCCAAATCACTTAAAAATTAAGTAGCTTTTTTTTCTCCCTCCCCTTCAGTGATTCTTTTAGATGACTTTTCACACTTGCAACATCCCTTTCTGGATTTGCAGCTGTGAGGCACGAGAAGCTCTGTCCAGGCACAGACCACACTGATCCTGGGAACACCATTCCCATTCCCTGCGCAGGAAATATTTGGTGTGGAGACTCCTCAGCCAAGATTTTTGCTTTTCATGCAGTTCAGCAGACAATGAACCTTAAAGTAGGACTTATTACACACCTGAAAAATAAAGAGAATGACAGATTTCCTTCCAAATCCTCCTCCTTGGGTTTTTGTTTTGGTTTGTATTTTTTTGTCTTGGGTGATCAGCTAGGACAATAGGATACTAGATTGGATTATTAAGCAAAAAATCCTCAAACAGTTGAAAGACAAAAAACCCCCATGTTCACAATGATAAATGGAATTATTATCCAGTTAAACAAAGGCATAAAACAGTGAGCCATGCCCTGGGAAGCCCCAGGGGAGAAAATCCTCAATGCCTTTAATGTGTATCCAATCAGTTATCCCAAATTAGCAGAAGGCAAAGAGAGCAAATCCCCAGGAACTCGAGCTGGGGTAAGGACAGACCTTGGGGTTTGGAAAGGATGACAGCAAAACAGAGAGGAAACGTGAAAATGTCCCCATGGGTGAGGGATTCACACCCTGTGAGATCCCTAAAGTGGGAATGGAGACCCCAGATGCTCCAGGGAGCCCCTGGAGATTCTCAGGGAATCAGGGGGTGAAAGCCCCAGTGCAGAGGGGATGAACCCCCCAAACCCAGGACAGAGCTCTGCTCACCCCAGACCTGCAGCTGTGGCCCCAAAATTGGCTTTTCCTGCTTTTCCTGCTCCCCCCCACATTTAATGGGATCCGAATTTACGACTCTTCCCTTTTGATGTTGTCACGAGGGGCTGAAGTCATCTAATGATTTTCTGCTTTGCTTTTTCCCTTCCCTTCCCTTTCTTCTTTTTTTTCCCTCCCCCCTCTGCTTCCAGAGCATAGGGCTGAGCTCAGCCTATTGTTGCTTGCAGACATCTGTGCTGCAGCCAGTCCCAGATTTCCCTCTGGAAGTCCTAATGGAGTTTTCTCCAGCAAATCCTGGGAGACCAAGAGGTAGGAGAAGATTTAAATCCATCATTCCCCCAAAACATCCCAGCAGGCAGGAGGTGAACGCAGGGATTGGTGATTGCTCCTACCTACAAACCCCATCCAGGTGTGCAGGGAGGATCCACCCCAAATCCTGAATCCCAAATCCCAAATCCTGAATGCCAAATGCCAAATGTCAAATTCCAAGTCCCAAGTGCCAAATCCCAACTCCCAAATGCCAAGTGCCAAATCCCAAATCCCAAGTGCCAAATCCCAAATCCCAAATGCCAAATCCCAACTCCCAATTGCCAAATCCCAAATCCCAAATGCCAAATCCCAACTCCCAATTGCCAAATCCCAAATCCCAAGTGCCAAATCCCAAATCCCAAGTGCCAAGTGCCAAATCCCAACTCCCAAATCCCAATTGCCAAATCCCAAATACCAAATCCCAAATCCCAAATGCCAAATCCCAACTCCCAAGTGCCAAGTGCCAAATCCCAAATCCCAAATCTCCCCTCCTGCAGGGCATGAAAAATCCCACTGGAAGAACTCTCCAGGGAGGTGTCCTTAAAATATCACCACGAGGGTGTTGCAATTCCCCTTCCCTCATTTCAGGCTCCTCTGGGAAGAGGATCTGGCGTGAGGAGGATGAGGGATGACGTGGGTGATGCCCAAAGGGAAGCAGATGTTGGCACAATGGAATGATAGAACCCAAAAATAAATTCCAAATAAAGTGACAACGTGGCTTTAGGGCTGATCAGTTTGACCACCCCGTAGCACGGAGCAGAAAAGCTTTTGAAAATAAATCATGTCTGGTTTAATTCAAATTAAAGAGGAACTTAAGCAATTTAATAAAGGCCATTTTAATAAGAATGAGAGGGGTTTTTGGTCATATTTTGCAATGATCACAGTGGAGCCACAGGGCTTACACACAGAGCACCAAATCAGATCCTGCATCACCCATTTCAGGGGGTTTTTTCATCTCAACCTACCCCAAATATTAGGAAATCATGGTGGTTTGTGAGAAATTGTACTGAGAGAACATTAAGAGATGCACAGAAACAGAAATAAAAGACATAAAAGCTGCACAGAAAGGATGCAAACCCAGCAAACAGATCCAGAGGCTGTTTGGATAGGGAATGCTGTCCATAGTGGAAACCTCACTCCCTTCCTTCTGGTTTGCTTGGATAAAGGTTTTACCACCAAAAAATTCCCTCTTAAAGAAGGTAAAAGAGGAAAAAAAGAGGTAAAATCTGTGGTAGCAGAAATAAAAGCCAAAGAAAAAAGGTTTTTATTTCAAGGAGGAGAAGAACCAATCTTCTATCAATAAAAAATTAGATTTTGAGAAAAGTTTATTAGAAACTCCACTGAATTTCCCATCCAGCTCCCTTTGGCACAGGAAGGAACATTTTGCAGATGCTGATCAGAAAACTCACCCCATCACCTGGCAAAACCCAAAACCAGCTACAAAACCATCCAGTGAAAATCCAAACCCGGGTCTGCAGATAAGGACTGCACAACAAACTGAAAATGCTTTTGCATTTTAAGAATAATTAAAGGTTGTGGCCGTAATTAGCTGCAAAGCAGGGTCAGAACACAGACCCTGAGCAGCACTTCTGGTCTTTCACCACCTTTTTGGAGCAGAAGGTGTTCTGGAGCAGATGGCAGGGGCTCTGTGCCAGGGCAAAATTAATATTTTGTGGAGTCCTGCTTGACAGCAGCATAAAACTCAATGAGGGGGAAAGGCAGCAACTGGTGCAGAATGGGAGTGGGGACAGGGGACAACCAGGCTGTCACCAGAGGGGACCTGCCTGGCCCATCTCCAGAAGGTCCTATTAACCCCTTGGCTTCCATCAAATTAACCCAACACTGAGCATGGCACTTGTTTTAACTTCATGATTTAAACCCCCCCCACCCCAAAAAAAAAAAAAAAAAACAAACAAAACAAACAAACCAAAACAAAAACAACAACAAAAGAACAAAAAAAAAACACCCAAAACAAACAAACAAAAAAACACCCTAACAAAAAAAAAACAAAAAAAAAGGAAAAAAAAAACAAAACAAAACAAAACAAACCTCTGATTCCAGGCAAACTTACCAAAGCTGGGAAGCCCAAAGGAGTGGGGTTTTCAGAGCTGGCTGCAGGGATGGGGTGGGTGGGTGCTCACCTGGGCACAGCCAGGTTCATTCTCCAGCTCTCAGGAGAGGATTTGTTCCTGCTCAGCTCCTACAAATCCCACCACAAACCCATGAGAATCCCACCAGCACTGAGTGCTGGCTCAGGACAACCACAAAACACCAAGGACCCAGCAATTAAACCCTAAATTAGCCAAAAATTAGGAGCTGATGAAGCCGCAGCAGTGGCAGAACACTGAAAAGCAAAATCTGCGGGGACAAAGGGAAGGAATGGAACCCAGTTTTGCACATTTTCCCCCAATCTGCTTTGCAGAAAGGCTAAAGTGCAAAGCCTAAGGCTCGGTGTTGACACAGGAAAATGAAAAGCAATGTACAATAGGGCTTATCAAGAGAGGCAGAAGTAGGAGATGAGCGGGATTGCAGCGGCTCAGGAAGTTGTTCCAAAGGATCCTGGAGTAATATTGCACTTGGACTTCAGAGAAGCAATTAGAGAAAGCAATAAAATCTGAGGTGATAGACGGCCCTGAGGGGAATATGGAAGATAAAGGGAAATTACAAAAAAAAAAAAAAAAAAAAAAAAAAAAAAAGTAAAAAAAAATATATATAAATGTTCCCTGAGAGCTGCTGGAGGGTACCCAGCTCAGTTTCCAGGGAAAAGCAGGAATGGGAGCAGTGTGGGGAATGACAGGGAGCTGTGTGCACTGCGAGCCCATAAAAACCAGCCTGAGGTGTGGGGAGCAGACCTTGGAGCATCCCCACTCCTGAGAAACTGCACTCACTGAGTGCTGCAAACAAAACCATGATGGGAAGGTCACTGGAGCAGCATTTTAATACCAAATCCATCCGTATCCTCCTGACAGAGCTGCCATGAAACAAAGGGAGCAGCTAAAAATCCAGGAGGGATTACTCTGGATTTCCTCATTACTCTGGAAATATCTCAGCGAACAACAGGTTAATTATTGGTGCACAACAGAGAAAAACACCCGAGGTGCTGCTGCTGGGATCAGAGGGCTCAGGGGATGATGGCTCTCTCTTCCTTTCAGGAAAGGGAATGAAATCCTGAATTTCAGTGAGGATCAGTTGGAGCTTTGCTCCATTGCCATGCACTTCACGTCATCCCATTCACTTCTCTCGTTTCACTTCCCACCAGGTTTGTTTTAGCTTTGAAATTTCATTCCTTCTGTTTATTTTCTGTCTCCTTGTTTGCCTTTATTCTCTGATTTTAGGAAATTCAATGGGAATTATTTTGGCAAGTTTTGGTCCTTCTCACTGCACCACATTTCATCTCTGCGTATTTGTTTGTAGGCCCTCCATTTCAAATGTTCTGGGGTTTTTTTTGCTTTTTTTTTTTTTGTTCTGTTTTTTTCAATTTCAATTTCATTTTCAGTCGATCCTGGAATGTTTGTTCCACTCTGCCCTCCGATTTCAAGGTTTCATTTCCTTTCCTGAAAGATGGCACTGCCTTCCCCCTCAACACGCGCAGGGAGGATGAATTCCACTTTTTCCAAGTTTTTCACAGAAAGAATAATAAAATGTTGAAATGCTTTGGCAGGGGATGTGGTGGAGTCACCATCCCTGGATGTGTTTATAAAAAGATTGGATGTGGCACTCGGTGCCATGGCTCAGTTATGGTGTTAGGGCTGGGTTGGACTCAATTTTAAAGGTCTCTTCCAACCTGGAGATTCTGTGAATTCCAGAGGAGAATTGGGATTTCTCAGGGTAAATCCCCCTTGGAAGCACAGGTCTCATTCCAGCAGGCACCACTCACCCTCCTCTGTCCTCCTTCTGCTCCCAGGGTGAAACCAGACGTGGATTATTGGGTTATTTATGTCCCACACTGAGCACATCACATCACACTGAGACTTTCCCAGCCTGGATCAGCTGCACCACACCAGATCCCACGGGAAGCAGAGCCCAGCCCAGCCCCTCAGCACTTCTGGAGTGTCCCTGGGATATTTTTGTCATTCCCTGGGGATTCTCAGCCCTGGGAGCCTGGGGAGGGGTGGCAGGACCCCCTCACATCCAGACCCTGTTGTTCCCTGCAAATGTGAATCCCAGGGAAAGGACACGTCGCTCATTAACCACTGCAGGCACAGCACAACTGGGGATATTCTGAATTTTTTGAAGGGATAAAGAGGTGAGGAAGCAGCAGGGGAGTGCATCCAAGCTCTGCAGGAACAGCTCCGGGATGCAGCGAGGCTGGAGGGACTGAGGTCCCTTCCAAGAGCTCCAAGCAGATGTGAAACCACAGATGCAGACCCAGGAGCTGTGCTGGGGATTTCCTGCGAGGATGGATGGCAAGGGGAAAAAGGAAAGTGGCAGAGGAATCAGGAGGATTTAGCAAATTACTCAACAACTGCAAAACTCTTTGAAGATGGGAAGGGTGGGATAAAGCTCTTACCCAAATTCCCCAAACTGGGAGATAAACACTCGCTGGACTTTGGCCAGGAATCCATCCCAGCCCCTGCCACAGAGGAAGAAAAATCACTGGAAAACCTCCTGGCACCTTCCCTATTTACAAAAACCCAACTCCATTTCCTTTCCTTTTTCCTTTCCTTTCCTTTTTCCTTTCCTCTTTCCTTTCCCCTTTCCTTTCCTTTCCTTTCCTTTCCTTTCCTTTCCTTTCCTTTCCTTTCCTTTCCTTTCCTTTCCTTTCCTTTCCTTTCCTTTCCTTTCCTTTCCTTTCCTTTCCTTTCCTTTCCTTTCCTTTCCTTTCCTTTCACCCATGGGGTGAACCACAGGAGTTCAGAAGACCCACAGTGTCCTGAGACACCCCAAATCTGGGGAAAAGCATCCCTGCCCTGTGGCACAGCCAAACCAAGGGATGCAGAGCTGCCCCAGCAAGGTCACCGTGCTGGGAGCAGCCAAAGCAAACTTGGAGCTCAGCAGCAAAAGGACAAACTCCAAGAAATAACCTGCCAAGGCAGCTGTGATGCTGCAGACAGAACTCTGCAAATTCCAGGATTAGCCCTAGAAACGGGAGTGCTTCCAAGCCCCGGAGGAGTTTTGAGTGCAGAGCCTTTCCCAAATCCAGGCGTTGCTTCTCCCTGCTGTGAAATGCTGAGGGAGCTCTTTATTCCTCATTCAAGGCTGGAGGCAGCAGCAAGGAGAGGGCTGCTGGAAGTCCCAGGGGTTTATCTTCAGTGCTTTCAGCTCGTCCTGCAAAGCCTGAACGTGGTACCCAGCAAAGAAGCTGAAATTTGGGGGATTGTTGGGTTTTTCTTCAAGCCCATGGCACAGGGCAAAGACAGGATTTGGGGCAGAGCCTCTGGACATGGCATCAGCTCCATCCCTTCCCCAGATGCAGCAGAATCAAAATGTACCGTGCCAGCCTTCAGGGGTCAGGGCTGAAACACAACAGGGTTGATTGTAACCCCAAAACTGCTCAGATTGGGTCATAATATTTATTAAAACTTCTCTCAGCCCCCTGGGCAGGTGGTGAGCAGCCTTTTGTGCCTGGCCCAGGTCAGATGTGGCCACAATCAATTCCTCACCCCTCAGGAGAGGTTTATCAACAGAGAGGAAACCCCTCCTTATGAAAGCCCTCGAAGTTTCCTTATTGAACCTGTCATTTCTGCAAACCCACATTTCCAGCAGAACATTTTCCTGCTTGGTATTCCCAGGGCTGGGAGCTGGGCTAGAAAGAGATCTCAAAACCCCCAGCCAAGCACCAGCTCTGCCCTCCAGCCATCCCCCAGGCCAGGTCCCCACCTTGCTGTCCTCAGGTGAATAAATCACCCTCCTGCCAGGGGCAGGGAATCCAGACCTTCCCTCCCTTCCTTTGAGGGAAATGATACTCTGATTAAAACCCAAATGAGCTGAACTCAAATGCCAATTACCAGCAGAAAACATCAATAAAATGTGTTGTTACTGTTTAATGAGGTGGCTGGCTCTTCATCTGTCACTTCCCTTGGGAAGGCTGTGGGTGAAGAGGCCCTGAGGAAAGACTGCAATTTAAACTGGGGAACTCCAGTCTTAACCACAGGTAACTGAAATATCTATTCCAGCTCCTGGTTCCGTTTTTAAATCCTCTTTTGAATCATTTAATCGTTCAACCCATGTGATGATGCCCATCATCCACAGCTGGTGTCAACAAGATCCTCTTGGGGAAGAAAGAGGGGAAGCTGAGCACATCCCTTGCTGCATGATGTGGCACCTGACATTTGGGAGGCACTGCAAAAATCCATCTCCAGGCTGATAAAAATCCACCCTGTGGCATTTCCAGGGCTTTGCAGATGGTTGGGAAAGGTCGTCCTGTTATTGTGGGAGCTGAGCAAAAAGGGAACCTGGCAATTCTGCCAGCTGGCGTTGAGATTTTGGGCTTAAGCAACCCAAAAAGGGATCAGAAAGATGAAAAGTTTGATAAAAGTCACCTTGGCCATGCTGGGCTGGTTAATGGTTGGACATGATGATGTGAAATCTTTTCCAGCCTAAAGGATTTTATGATCAGAGTGTGATTAAGTGGTGACATTTGCAATTTCATACAGAAATGAGGGTGCTGGGAGCACATTCCTCAGGCTGGGAGGGACAAGGATCCAGGGGCTTCCTCGCACCCCACAGGGTGTGCACAAAGGAGGATCAGGCAGAGCTCAGGTCCCATTTCACACAAAACCCAGTAAGCTCCCAGTAGTGGCACCACAGCCCATCCAGACCTTGCCATTATTCCCTTTTAGATTTCATTCTTAAAACCAAGTGCAATTTCCCCCCATTTTGCAGGCACTCAGCTCAGCTTCAGCTCTCACACAAAAGCTTTAGGGAAGGAACACCTCACTTTTTGCACAGCAGAGAGCAGGACATCAAGTCAGCAAAGAACCAGAGCTGCCCTCAGTGGGGTCTGAGCTTTCCAGACTTTTTCCTTCTTCAGGACATCTTCACATATTGCAGATGTCTTAAATACCCTCAAAGGGGGATCTTCACACTTGAAGCAAGACCAGTAAAAACCAAAAAAGTACCCAGAAAGAGCCATTAATACAGAATTGAATTGGATCCTCCTAGCCCCCTCTGCTTTTGTATCATATTTTGGGAGTTTAGAGGGTTTTAGTTCATAGATCAGCTCCTTTTTTGACGTTTCTTTAAACAGAAAACAAATAATACTCAATGTTCTCATAGAACTCTGGAATCTCAGAGCTGTGTGGGATTTTCCCTGCAGAGCAAAAGGGAAAGGTAAAAATCTCACTGGGACACTGAGTGTCCCTCAGTGTGTCACTGCTTCATACCTATAACTTCATCTCATAAGGCTGAAAACCAGGTTTGATGTCAAGAACTTGGAATGGTAATTTGAATTCCAGCTCAAATAACAACACACACGGCAGAGGAGCTGGATTATGGGGATATTTATTGGGATAAAGGCCCTGAGCTGGTGGTCGAGGTGCCCCGATTATCTTCATCCTGCACAGACTGAGGTTATTAATACAGTTTCAGCCACATGGAACTGCACAGAGGGATGGTAAATAAGAAGAAAAATGCTCATTTAAGCTCTGACAGAAAAAACACATTTTAGAAATGCAGGGCATAGAAAACCTCAGTATCATTTGTAATTCAAGTGCTTATCCCACAGGGCTGAAGGAGGGTTAGAAATTGATTATTTCATCCAGGTCACCACATCCACCTTTCCTTTCCATGTTTTCTTATTTTCATGGGAGACAGTTCATGGAATCAAAGCCATCCTGCAAACCTGATCAGTTTAGAGCTCAGGCAGGAAAAGACATGGGAACCAGGGATGTGGCCACACAGAAACTGCTCAGATGACAGGAAAACAGATCTTCCAACCACCCAGGGCAAAATCCATTTTGCTTCCACTCTCCAGCTGCTTAGAAGAGCTTTACAAACTCTTCCTGACCCCATTTATCTTGAATTGCAGTGGGGAAGATGAGGATGATGTTCCCTGCTGCACACAGCCCCCAAATTGAGATATTTGCTCAAATCCACTGCCCTGTGTTTGAACAGCATCACATCTTCCACCAGAGGCCTGGGAGGAGCTGCTGCCCAGGAGGTGCAGACACCACCAGGAGAACAGGCAGGCAAAGCTGGATTTTGGGATGGGGCTTTGCTAAGATGCTCTGCCAGCCTTTCCCTGGCAGAAAGCAGCAGGATGGGGATCATCAAAGCCAAAATCTCACTCTGGGCAGCCTTCAGGGCTTGGAGGAGCTTCCAGCTACATCCCAGGCATTGCAGTGAAACAGCACAAGGGCACAGCCTTGCCCAAGGCTCCACTTTCCCCTTTCCCCCAGGGTTTATCCCAAACCCAACAAATCTTCAAGCTGGAGGGAAGCCTGACTCACTCCCTATCACAGCCATCAGTCATCCACACACGTGGCTTTGGTCTGTGGAAAAAAAGGAATTGCTTTAATTTTCCAATAGTTCAGGGCCAGATATCCCTGCTGGCACGGACAACTGTGAATTTTTCAGGGGGGCCCTTTGCTCCTTACACAAAGTTTGTGTTTTTGGCTCCTTCCCACTGCAAACCCCAGCAGCTGCAGGAGGTTTGGGGCATCCTGGCTGCTCCATCCCATAGCACATGGCTTTGCTGGGGTGTTTTGTCCCTTTTTGCTGGCCATGGGGACAGGCAGACATCACCCTGAGGACACCAGCAGCACTCACTGATTGTTGGCACTGGGGTTTGGGAAGTGGTTTTGGAGCTGAGCCTGCTCTCCAAGGAACCTTTTCCATGAGGACAGAGGCAGGAAGATAAAAGACTGGCCATGGGAGAGAAAACACTTGCTCAGATGTCTTCGTTCTGAAGCAAACACCCCCTTTCCTTGCTGGAAAACTTCCTGCACAATCTGAATTTCCTGAACAGCAAATCTGCCCCTTCTGAGGTCTCAGGAACCCCAAAAGTGACAAGAGCTGCACTCCAGGACCTTGAACTGCATTACACACATCTGTAAATAGGGACGGGACCAAATCCATCCCCTGACTTCCAAATGATCTGGAAAAGAGTTTTTCCTTTTGCACTCCAACCCATGGGCCAGGCAGGGATCTCAGCAGGGAGATGCAATCCAGCTGTGCATCACTGCCTGGACACCCCCACAAAACTCACCCAAACATTTCCACCTCCCACATTCCACCTGCACAGCACTCCAGGCTCCTCCAGCACAAGTTACAGCTTTTGGGTTGGATTTGCTGGCTGGAATCAGCATCCCCTGAACTCCACAGCCATGCTGGGGAGCCCAGGCCAACTTTTTCCTGGCCATACAGACTCAGGCTGTGTTTACCCAGGGCTTAGAGAAATGATTCAACTTCTTTTTTAGCTCTGAGGAGAGACCAAGGGGTCACCTTTAAGCTAAGGGTGGTATAAATAGAAGATAAGTGGAAAAAGCAATGTACAGAGAGTCAGGAAAGCCTTTCCAGGAGAGAGGAGGGAAGCAGGACCTCATAACCCTGAGCAGGGACATGTTTAAAAGAGAAAGTTAACAGGGACCAGGGTCCAGGTCAGCTGCATCCACCTCTGGATGGATAAGGACAAGCTGCCAGCTGCCTCAATATATATATTTATAAATATTTGTGCCACAGGATGCAGAACAAAAGGCAGCACTCCTGGCCCTGAGTGTTCTCCTGCTCACACACATGGTGCCAAGCCTCTGTCAAAGTGAAATAAGGCTGGGGGAAGAGAGGGCTGGAAGCTGGAAAAATAACCCTGGTGACTAAAGCATGCAACTTTCTGGGGACTTATAGAACATCTGTATCTCAGGAAACCACCATGAAACACTGGGATGAAGTTACTTTTCACTCAGCTGCCCCAGAAAAAAAAAAAAAAAAAAAAAAAAAAAGGTTTAGAGCACAGCTGGTGGCACCCAAACCTGAGCAAGGCAAAGCCACCAACGAGGAGCTGCAGCACAGCCCTGCTGCTGCTGGAGTTATCCATCCATCCATCCATCATCCATCCATCCATCATCCATCCATCCATCATCCATCCATCCATCATCATCCATCCATCATCCATCCATCATCCATCCATCCACCCATCCATCCATCATCCATCCATCCATCATCCATCATCATCCATCCATCCATCATCATCCATCCATCCATCATCCATCCATCCATCATCCATCATCCATCCATCCATCATCCATCATCCATCATCCATCCATCCATCATCCATCCATCCATCATCCATCATCCATCCATCCATCATCCATCCATCCATCATCCATCCATCCATCATCCATCCATCCATCATCATCCATCCATCCATCCATCATCCATCCATCATCCATCCATCATCCATCCATCCATCATCCACCCATCCATCCATCATCCATCCATCCATCATCCATCATCATCCATCCATCCATCATCATCCATCCATCCATCATCATCCATCCATCATCCATCCATCCATCATCCATCCATCCATCCATCATCCATCCATCCATCATCATCCATCCATCATCATCCATCCATCCATCATCCATCCATCATCCATCCATCCATCATCCATCCATCCATCATCCATCCATCCATCATCCATCCATCCATCATCCACCCATCCCTGGTCTGCTGCTTTGAGCTATGCAAAGGATGTGGAGAGCACCAAGGACATCCAAAAAGCATCTCCTGCAGACAAAGAGCCTCAGTGCTGCACAGGCTGATTTATTTGGAGATTTGTTGCCATCACAGAATCCCAGAATGGCCAGGTTGGAAGGCCCAAATCTCCTCCTCCAGCAGCACCATCCCACAGCACACGGACAGGATTGTGTCCAGACAGCTCTGGGATATCTCCAGTGAAGGGAGATCCACACCCCCTCTGGACATAAATTCTTCCTCAGTTTCAGGTGGAGCTTTCCTGGGCATCAGTTCCTTCCTGTTCCTCTTGTCCCAGTGCTGGGTCCCTGCATGCAGGGACAGCCAGGACGAGGTCCCCTCTTGGCATCTCCTCTCCAGGCTGAACAGCCCCAGCTCCCTCAGCCTTTCTTTGTCAGAGATGCTCCAGCACCTTCATCCTCTTTGCCCACCTGCTCTGTCCCTGCTCCAGGAGCTCTGCTTGTCCTGAGGAGCCCAGAACTGGACACAGCTGTCCAGATGTGCCTCACAGGGCTGAGCATAGGAATGAGGACTTGGCATCCCCCTGCTTACCCTGGCACTGCCTCCTCCACAGCGTTGGTGCCAAAGGAAACCCGCAGGGGGACAAGGGAAAGCAGGATCTCCAGGAGGGCTTTTTTATAGGGAATACAGGGCTCTCCTCAGCCATGGCTCACCCTCAGGAGGAGAAAGCAGCTCAGTCACAGTGCTCTGGAAAAGGGCAACCTCAGCAGGGGAACGGGGCCTCTCCGCCTGGAAACGCGCCCGGCACTAGAGGGGCTTTCTCCACTTCCCCAGCTCACGGGGGAGGAGGAAGGAAAGGATCTTGTTCTCCACAGGAAAAGGGATCCATGGACATCCTTGCACAGCACAGGGGTGCGGCTCCATCTTGAGCTCACGCTCTAGGACATGGGACAGCCATCCTTGGTCTCTGAGTTGGAGATTCCTGTCCCTGGTGTTCCCTGCAGCCACTCCACCCTTCCCAACACCTTTTACTGAGTGCAGAGAGTTTTATGAAACCCTCCAGAGTCTGACTCACACCACAGCTCAGGCAGACACAGCCCGAGCAGCACCTTTGTGCCTTTGCCTCACAGCATGAAAGGAATCTGTACATGCTTCAAAAAAAAAAAAAAAAAAAGCAATTTCCCTCCTTTTTAAACACTGGTGGAGGTTATAACTGAGTAAAACATCCACAAGAAGCAGCAGTGAATGACTCCATCCCTTCAGACAGTCTCACAGGAAATTAAAGACCTGTTATTAGCAGCAAATACAAGTGATGCCTGCAGGTCCATCCATCCATGGATGATCCCTTGCCAGGAAGAGCTTAAAAACACCACACACAAATCAAAAGGAGCACCAATATTAGCCAAGAATCACTTGTTCAGCTGGAAGACCTCTTGGTCCAGACCCACCCAAAACTGAGAGGATTTTCCCCTGGCACTCAGGGACAAGCTCCACATTCCCAGTTTCCCAAGCCAGCACAGCCCCAGAGTGTGGGGATACTGTGGCACCTACTGGTTTGGGGCAGTGGATGTATCTTGCCAGGCTGATGATCAGGTCGTGGGTGATGGGATCCACCAGGTTTCGGAAGCTGGCGTAACGATAGAGGACATCATCCAGAGAGGTGGACTCCATCCCTAAATCCTGCAGGAAACAGGGCAAAGGAGCAAGATTAGGTGGGATGGAAAAGCCAGTGGTTCTTAAAGGCTGGTGGAGGAGCCAAGGAGGAAATGATGCCCAGCAGCTGCCACTAAAAACGTTGTTGGTTTTTGGTTTTGGTGACAAAGAGAAGGAAGGGACACCCTGTGTCACCTTGAGGGGAGCTGCACTCCTGGCCTTCACCTGCCCTGCAAAGAGGCTTTGGGGCTGCAGGATCAGCATCCTAAACCTGCTGAGCTAAGGGCACCCTTCAACAGGAGAAAATCCAAGATGACCCCGGAGAACATCACACAGAACTGCGACTGGAGAATAAATGCAGCGCTGGGTGAGTTCTGCACACAGGGAGGGAAGAACCAGCCTGGAAGTGCAGCAGTGGGAACAGAAGGATGGAGTGGAGTGAGGGAAGAGCAAAATGCTTCCAGTCCTGGGAAGGAGTGGAAGTTCTGCCAGTGGAGACTGGACAAGGCGGTGTCAGGAGAGGTTCAGATGGAGCTGATCCTGCCCCAGGATGGGCCAGACCTCCTGAGCTCCCCTCCAAGGCTGCTTTGTAATTCTTAGACAGAATAATTTGAGGAATTTTGGCACTCACTGTATGAAATACATCAGTGCAGAAGGATGAGGAGGGCAAGGGCTGTACACAGTGTATACTCCTTTTACCTCAAATATATCTGTGTATATAATACCCAAATACTCTTTTTATTCCTTTTGGAACTTTTCTTACTTCCCATGGAGCTGGTGGCACTTGGCACAAAGAATTTCCTCTTGGCAAACACAGGCCAATAACACCTTGGCACCGTGCAATAAATTAAAACTTGTCCTGAGCTCAGCCCCAAAAAACCCCACGGGAAGACACATTGCTTGTAGGTGCGGATGCTCTGTGATTTCAGACAGGTTGAAAACAAACATCTGCGCTTAAAAAAAAACAAAAAAAAAACCCAAAAAAACAAAACCAAAAAAAACCAAATCCACTGGGCCTTCAGACACAGCAGCCCGAGGGATCTCACATTACAGCAATTAAAGCTCAGGCCACAAACGAGGTGACAAGTGTTTATCCCACTGCTTTCCTTGGTATTTTTAGGATCAGCCCCGCAGCACTGCCTGAGTTAACACCAACTCCTTGACTGCAAACAGGTTATTTAGCACAAAAAGAGCTCAGGCAGTTATAAAAGACACACCTGTGAGGCTGCTGTGCCCTGGAAACACCAAAAGAGCCTCAGAACAACAAATCCAAGTGGTCACAAAACCCAACCCAGCATGTGCCTGTTGGGATCAAACGTGCCCAGTCGGGGAAAATCAAGCGGCCAAAGTGATTTCTGGTCTGTCTCACGGCTTTTGCCGAGTTGTACTAAAAAATAAAAAATAAAAATCTCAACATGGAGAGAGCTTGGGATCCTTTACAAGAAGAGGAAGAAATAAGAATTGTGCAGGGAGGTACTCAAAGGAAACCTCCCACTCTTCCAGGGAGAGAAGCACCCAACAGTGGATGTCACCTTCCCAGTTTGGCAAAGCTCAGCATCAGGACTGAGCAAACACGAGATAAAAACTGGGTCTGGTCCACGATCTGTGGCAAACACCAGGCACTACCAGAGGGCCAAGCTGGTGACTCGGGATCCTCTCCCAAGGGACCTCTCAGGATCAAACCAAACTCGGCATCTTGCCCCTTCAAGCATCTCAAAACTCTTCATCATTTTCTCCTCAGCTAAAATTAAAGCGTCCGGCTCATAAATCAGAGAATTTCTCCTCCTCTCTCCTGGGAGAACTTTACATTTTTCTCATGGAGCGTCCCCCCCTCCCTCCTGGTACACACATTTTTTTATGCACAGATGTCTTTCTCAGCTGCTCCCCAAACCTCTCTGCCACACCAGCATTGTCTCTTTTCCACCACACTCAGTATTTTCAAACCTCTCAAGGCTGAAACTTATTCGAGGCCAAGTGATGAGCTCATCTGCAATTTAATAACTTAACACCAGTTCATGCTGTCAGCAGCAAATCACCCATCACTGGCTCTGCAGAAAACGCCCAGCATCTGGCTCCAGTCACTTTTTTTCAGCAGGTTCCCTTTTCCCAGGGGATTTTACCTGGATGGTAAATGCAGATTTCAAATAATAAGGGTTTAAAGTGATGGGATTCATGAGCCAGGCGTGGCTTCCTCAGGGGTGTTCAGGAGTGGATCCAAACCCCTGAACTCTGCTTTGTCCACATGTGACAGGAAAATGGGAATATCTCTACAGGTAGTGACAGGAAAAATGGGAATTTTCAAACAGAAATCACCCATGACTTCCCTGTAGTTTATCCCATTTGTTTCCAGTTTTAGGACACTGGAAGACAATCATCCATCTTTATCCACTGGAAGGAAAACTTCCTGCCACCAACCAGCTGAGCCTCCACAGGAGGAATCTTCTGCAAATTTGGCAGTGTAAAATTATTTGGGTTTTAAAAAAAAACCAAAAACCAAAAACAAAATGCACAAAAAAACCCCCCAACCACCTATCCCACTTTGTGGGATGAATTTGAAATTTATATCCAAAAATGCAGCAGAAAAAAATGTAACGTGTTCCTCCAGCAGCCTGCAATAGAAATTCCCCAGCCAGAACCATGAAAGGTATTAAAAAAACCCCAATTATTTTTGAAAAGAAAACCCCAAGCCCAGTGAGAGACTCGTGGATGCTGTGCCCAAAGTGTTGTTTGCAGCAAAAACCACAAAAAGCTCTTTTCCCCCAAAACTCAGAGCTCACCCTCCACTCTCCAGGCCAACATCACCCCAGCAAAATATCTAGGAGCTGCACCCCCTTTCCCTTATATCAAGTAAAACAAGTTTTTATTCCTTTCTGCTGTCAAAAAACTGCAGCTCCAAGCTTTGGGAGCTCCAAGTTGTATTTCCACAAGTCCCAGCATCCCCCAAGGCACACAGAGCCATAACCAACCACAGCCAAGCCCGTTTTTGCTTATTAAACCATTTATCAGTGCAAATTGAATTGTAATTAGAGGGAAATGCAGCAGGTCCCTGAGAGGAGTCATTGAGAAAGCAGCTTCTGCTGTTGTTGTTTTCACTAACACGGAGTTATTGCTGCCCAAATGAGGCTCCTGTGCAGAAAACCTCATCACAGCTGCTCACAAATATCCCAAGAGCTGCTGGTTTTGGCTAGCACCTCTTCCAAAACTCCTTTATCTCCACTAAATTCAGGATAGCATCCTGAATTTCCAAGCAGGGAGGTTGGTGTTGTAAACAAGGGTGGGGCACGAAGGAGGGAAGGATTAATTCAGTGTTCCAGCCATCATCTGCTCCAAGTTATAGGGGAAAAATGGTTCCAGCAGGTGGGATTGGTGTGGGGAGGAAGGTGAACTCAGACAGGGGTGGGATGTGACTCAAACCCACGTTTTTCTGGATATTGGACACGTCCTGCTGCTCAACCTGTGTCTTGTGAGGAAAATCCAACCACGTCCTCCTACTCTTCCCCAAAAAAGATTAAGGCAGGAATCAAATTCTGGTTGAAAGAAAAGCACCCCAAAGGTAACGATGTCACGACATGTTTTGGGACAAACCAAAGCCCTCAGCCACACAGAGATGATCAAATTTGCACTTTTGAGGAGGGCAGGCAGAATTTGGGAGCTCAGCTGCAAGTGGAGTAAAACCAGAGTTTAAAAATGTTGGATATTCTCTGTTTTACACAGCTAATTTTGGTTTGGGAGCCACAAATGGCTCATTCAAGCCCTGAGCAAGGGTGCAGTGAGAGAAGGGAGTTGATGCTTCGGGGAAGAAGAAAACATTTCCCTGCCAGAGTGACTCAAATAATAAATGGTGGCAGCTTGAACCCCCTCCAGGAGGCTGGAATTGGAGGAACTTGGAGAGAAGGATTAATGGACAGAGATGTGATGCTGCCAGCCAGATAATAAATAAACAACTGAGGAGATTTGCAGAAAAATGCTCTTTGATTTCATACTGCCAGGGAAAGGCAATGATTCCAACTGGAATTTGGCCAGATCACAGTTAAGATTTCTTCAGGAGAGTGCCTGTGGATGGTTCATGAGGATGGCCTCAGCTCTCCTGATTCACAGAGCCACTGGGATCCCAGGAAATGCCTGGGAATGCTCTATGGGTGAGGTGACTCCAGGATTTGCTTTGAACAACCCCAGCAATTCCAATCCACCACTGCCTTTAACCCAACCCTTTGCCTTGAGCTCACCAAATATTGTCCACTCATCCCTCCTAAAGCAGCAGGAGCTGCTCACATCCTGGTTTTCCATCCAAACCTGGGGCTGGGGCTCCAGCACCAAGCCAGGATCCTGCAGCAGATGGCTCCTGGTGGGACTTGTCCCTTATCCCTGCTGCTCCCAGACAGCTGGGTGCCAGCCCAGGCTGCCTGCAGGCTCAGCCCAGAGGCACCAGAGTCCCTTTAGAACCCTCCCAAGGGGAGTGATGCCACAAAGTTTTCCTCCTGCAAAGGGAAGAGGCAGAAAAAGCTGCAGGTCTAAGGAGGATTTGAGAAAAGCACAGCTGAGGGGTCATTCTCCCACCCCCCCTCGGCTCCTGGGAGCCAGCTCCACCCAGAGTCCCTGACATTCCCTGGCTAAAAACCAAATAAAAAGGTTCATGCATCAGCCTTCCATGACATCCACCCTGTTAACTCCAGTCTGCCTGCTGGGCCTCCCCTTCACAGCTCTGCAGTGAAGCATTAGGTGAAAATATAACCAAATTAATCAAATCTACCGCTTCCATCCTCGTGTGTCTGCCCAAAGAACTTATTGGAGCATCCCAGGTGCTGCCTGAAGTAGCCAAACCACAGGTCAGGAGCAGAACTCAAATTTATCATCCCTTTTGCCCTGTAGCTCTCAGGGCTGCAGAGGGAACTCCTGCCCCAGCACGGGACTGATTCCCAGGATCTGCCCCAGCCTTGACCACATTGTGCTGCCGGCTCCCAACTGAAATAAAATAAAACCAAAATAAAGTAAAATAAAATTTAAAAATTTACTAATTTTCACTTGCTTCTAGATCTCTGCTGGAAAATGGACTTGGAGGATAGGCTGCCTATTATGTGCTGCCAGGGAAGGAGCCAGAGGTGCCACCTGAGCTGGGTGTGCTGTCAGCTCAGATGAGGATGGTGATTCATCCTGCTCCGAGAGGGCTGCGCTGACTCAGGCCCTGGATGAGCTTGTCTCTCCCAGTTACCTGCCAAGAAAAGCCCCTCTAATTAGCTGATCCTAGACACTCAGTGTTGAGGCAACTGGAGCAGGAAAATCCCACTGGTGCTGCTCTCACCTTTGTTTTCCAGCACAGCAAGCACGGAGCTCTGCGTGGTTTTCCTGCCCACTCTCCCGGCCAAAAGCAGCCCCATCTGTTTTGCAGCTGATCACCCATCCACATTAGTTAGATTTTTATGATTTGCTTCAAGACCCCATGGTGCTTGTTTTTTTTTTTTTTTTGGAGGTAACCCGAGGCTCAGACAACTCTTGTCCTTGGAAGGTGACAGGAGATGCCTGATGGCCACTGAAGATTTTTATTTGTGCGTGCAGCTCTCGTACCCTGCCCTCGCAAGCAGTAAATCCACAAACAACTCTAAAATCAGTATTTACAGGAACAAAGGGGAAAAGCAGAACTGGGATCCTCGCAGGAAAGGGGAAGAGAATCACCAGTAGAGGATGGCACTGTCAGATGGGGAGGAATCACTCGCCCTCATCGTTTCCACTGCCTGTGAGAGACCGCCCTGGTGTCTGGGCTTGCAGCAAGTGAACAGCTCCTGGTACAAGAGCAGCATTCCAATCACACCATTCCCTGCTGGGAAGCACCGAGCAGGCTCCCCACACCCACTCCAGCTGGTGGGAGTTGTTGGATCAACATTGAGCCAACAAGCCCTTGGTGCAGTCTGCTCCTCTCCCCCACCTGCACGTCCACGAGCCAGACACCCCGGCTCTGCACATCCCTGCAAACATCTCTGCTGGGAAAAAAGAGCCCAAAAACCCTCACGCAGACAGCCCAGCCTCAGTAATGAACCAAACAGGCAAGGCCGGTGCTGCCTGTCCCTCCTGCCACCCCTGTGTCCTTCCCTGGGTGACTCTGTGTGTCACCACTGTCCTTAAACCGAGGGAAAGGGGCACGGCTCTCACGGGTAATGAAGGTCCTGCAAGTTCAGGGGAATTGGAAGAGGAAAGGAACAGATCCCAGCAAGGGCAGGAGCAGGATTTGGCTGTGGAAAGCCCTGCATGGCAGAACAGATGCTCTGCAGCTGGGCCAGATGTTCCCCAGCTGCTGTCAGGGAACCTGCCTGGGACAGGACCCCAATCCTCCTGGAGCTCAGGTTTGGCTGATGGGGTGGAGGATGCAGGAGAGCTCAGCCTGACCTGGCCCTGCTCTGATGGAGCAAATGGGACACTGGGAGTCCTCACCTCTCACTCCTCCCTGCTCTGATCCAGCCACCTTCTCCAAATTACCCTACACTTAACACTGCGTGAGCTGCCAGACTCTGTCAATAATTCTAAACCAGGCTCTGCTTAGGAAGGAATCAGGATTTATTGTTGTGGCCCAGCAGCTGTCACCATGAGAGGCTTCAGGAGGAGCCAGTGTGAGTCTCCTGATGGACAAGGGGGGAAAAGCCCTCGCTGAGCCCATCCTGATCTGCTGCTCCCAGCACAGCCGAGCACAGAAGGAATTGCAAATCTCACTTGAAACAACATATTTACTTTTTTTATCCACTCCAGAACTGTTGCTTTTGATGCCCCCCCCTTGCCCTCCTCATCCTGCAGAGCAGTTGCAATGCAACTATGGAAAAAGAACATTAACAATTTCGGTGGATTGATCAATTCAGCCAAAAAATTCCTAGGGTGGAGGTGGGGATTGCTCACAGCCCTGCCCAGCCCTGGGAAACACTCCCACACCATCCCCCAGAACCTGCAGCACCAATAATGATGTTCCTGTCTCACCTGGAAGCCTCCTGGGCCCAGCAGAAATCAATCCACTCCTGCACACACAATGAGAGGCTGCAACCCAAGAACTGCTGGCTAAAAGCTGCTTCCAGTTCCAAGCCCTGAGCTGATTATTATTACATTAGCCATGGAGGGATGCATTGTTAATGCTCAATGGATGCTAAACTCTGCTTCAAAAGGATGGAATTTCGGGCTGGGAGACTGTAGGAATGTTTTGGCATCCTTTAATAGGTGCTGGAATAAAACCTCAGATATTTCTGATACAGAAAATAAGCATCAGTGATTCCTCACCAGAGCTCTCTCCCAGAGTTATTCAAGGGAAGTAATTGAAGGCATCTTTGAGAGACACAAATATTCAATTAACTCTCCAAACTGGCTGCTGTGGAATAATGTGAGCATGACAAAAAGATAATTTAAGTGAACAAATTGCAGCTGACTCCCATAAAATCATGCCAAGTCTTTATTTATTTTTTTTTGGTTATTTACACCAGTGCAGGAGCACAGGGAAAAAAATGTGTTTGGATCAATAGCAATACCTGCATATACCAAAATCCAGGTATATCCTTGTTTGGTTTTTTTGGTTTTTTTACCAGCAAGGAGAGGGGAATTACTCAGCACAAGAATCTGGCTGAGCATCACTGCAGGAATTAGGAGATTTTGCAAGGTAAAGATTTAGATGGAACAAAATACAGAGAGATCTTAGCTCAAAGCAAAAGAGGAGGAAGTAGGGTTGAACTAAACATTGAAGTAAAAGCTCCCTGACCCTTTTTTGCATTAAAATTGATCCTCAGAAAGAGTCTATTCCATGAAACCACTTAGTGCCTTCCCAACTGTTGAAAGGGAATTCCAGCAAAGAAGGGAAAACCAACCCAATCCCACAGCACCAAACTCATTTTCTGAATTAAGACAAAGCAACAGGAGTGGAATAAAAATAAAGGTTTCCCCAAGGAAGCCAGCATCACCCAAGTAATTAATATGGACAAGATGAATTCCAATTCTTTCATTTGCAAATCCAGCATCCCCAGTTAATCACGAGCATGGACAAAGTCCATTAATAAAGCAGATTCCTGTAATGAGATTCAAAGTAATGACAAATCAATACATTAAAAAAAAAGAACAACAACAAAAAAACTTGTGTGGTTAAATAATCTACACTTTGCATAATAACATCAGTGCTGTGATTCTGGGTGGTTATGTAGAGGCAAATTCCAGAGCAATCCCAGCAAGAAAATGAGACTGAGGTGGGCAAATCAAACTGCTCAGGGCTGTGGGGTGAAATCCATGAGCCAAGGGAAAAATCTTCCTCCCACTCCATGAAACCTCTCCTGAGCAGCCCCACAAAGAGCTGGGAGTTCCCCAAGCAGCTTTTCAAAGAGTGAGGGGAGATGATTTCCCTTAAAATCTTTTCTCACCCCCTCTGGTCTCACCCTGGGTGCCTCCTCTCCACTTCTGGAATTCAGCAGCCCTTGGCAGGAGCTTCCCTGTGCCAGCTCAGGTGGATTTACTGATCCCAACTCATCCTGCCCCACCAAACCTCTGCCTTTTTTATCACCTTTGGTGCCTCACAGCTGCCTGCAGAGTCTCCTCCTGAACAAAAGGAGAAACTGAGTCAAAGTCAAACCCATCCCTGCCCTCAACATCCCCTTTTGCAAACACCTTCAGCTGGGAGGCCACAGCTCTGCTCTCCTCCTTCTCCTCTTGGGATATCTCTCCTCTCAGGCTTGCCAAGTCAGAAAACCACTTAAATACCTGATTAAATACAAGCACATGTTTAAATCCCTCTGCAGCCAAAGCAGTTGGATTAGCAGAGCTCTTCATACAGGTTTCTTGTTAAGCAAATCTTCTTTCCTCCACCCAGTTCCCTTCACAGGGAAGGACTGGGACAGTCCTGGGACACCCCACAGTGAGATTCAGCTCGAGTGAGCACTGAAAGAACCATTTTTCACAAAATCAGGGAATGAGATCCCAGAGGACACAGGCTGGGCTGACGGAGAGTGCTCTGCCCTCCAGAGCCAGCAAACATTTCCAGTAAGTGCCATTAAAATCCTCCTCTTTATTTCACCACACACCAGGCTCCAGAAAGGCCAGAGGGTGGTGGCTGCTGGTGCTGAGCCCCAGAGATGGGACAGATTAACCCAAAAGTGGCCTGAGAGCCTCTGTGCTTGGCTGAGAAGGGAAATCCACCCCAGGTTTCACTGGGGGTGCTGAACAGATACAGGTATAAAACATCTTTTCTAGATACAGGTATAAAACATCTTTTCTGCTGTGCCCTGTCAGTATGGTCTGGGTCCTCTGTGAGGGAAAGGGGTGGTCCCTGCACCCCCAAACCCACAGGACCCCCATGCCAGGCAAGGAGAAGCAGGAACATCCCTCCTTCTGGGACAGGCAGTGTCACATCCTGTTTCCAGCAATAAAAAGTATCAACCCCCCCTCCCCAAACCCGAATATTTCTGCTTTGTTTGACAGTCAGACCATTCAGTTGCTGCTGTTGATGTTCCATTTCCCAGCAGAGATGCCAGAGGAGCTCGGGAGGATGAGACACAAAGCACATCTTGGCTCAGGGAGCTCCTGCCAGGGAAGTGGAGCCTGGGATGGGTCTGTGGCCCCAGGGATGAGACAGAGCCATGAGCTGGGTGATGAAAACCATGCCTGGAGCTCACTTTGCAGGAGAGGATCCATGGCAAAGCTGCTGCTCCTGCTGCTGAGTCACAGCTGCTGTGCAGAGTTCAGTGCAGGCTTTTCCTTCTCGAAGCTCCCTGGATGAGGAGATTCCTTCCACCCAACCCTGACTGTCAGGGTGAGGACCAAAAGACACCCAAGAGCAAGGCAGGGAGCAGCTCCAGAGCAGGAATATCAGCAAGGCATCCATGTTTCCATGCCCTGGGATATTCCCTTAATTCCCTACAAGGTGACACCACCCCAGGAATTGTCCCCAGAGAGAAGCAGAGGCCTGGAAAGCCT
Organism: Cinclus cinclus; assembly: GCF_963662255.1. Taxonomy (NCBI): domain Eukaryota; kingdom Metazoa; phylum Chordata; class Aves; order Passeriformes; family Cinclidae; genus Cinclus; species Cinclus cinclus. Next base: position 5,193,544 of record NC_085067.1, read on the forward strand.
TGGGTAACAGAGCACCCTGCTAATCCCACCCTGCTAATCCCTCCTGCTTCCCCACCAGAGGCTGAGCCTTCCTGGGAACAGCCAGCTGGATCCCATGGAACGCTGTGGCCACAGGATGAGTCTGTGCCTTGCAGCTCCTACTCCCAGTTCTGGCACTGAGAGCCCAGACTGGACATTGATTTTCCAACTCCAAAATAGCCAGAGCTGGTCTTTCTTACACCAGCAGCTCCTCTTGTTAACAGCAGAGGAAGAAGAACCCCAAAAACTTTCAGGACACAGCACCAACTCCTTAATCTCCTTTCCCAGATACAACCACGGAGCTGAATAATCCCTGAAACCTGATGAGGATGATGAGCTGAGCAAGAGGAAAGCCAGGATGAGCTCATTGTGCTGAGCCTCCCCTTCCCTGCTCTGGTCCCACGGAGACATCCACAACCCTGGGCTGGAATTCCTCTAAGCCACAAGCAGCTGATTTCAATATCATTAAAACATGACTAATACAGACTCTGAGCTGGTTTTAAAGTGGAGGAGCTGCTGGTGTGTGGTGAAAAAGACACCTCCAGCCTCGCATGCGAGATGTGGCTGAGCCATGGGGTGGCATTTAGCACATAGTGACACCAAACCTGCCTCGGGGCCTTCTTCCTGCGCCAAGAAATGCCAGAAATCCCTGCCTGGAAGAAAGATTCCCTTTTGCAAGGTGTGAAATGGGAAGAAAATACATTGGTTTTCTCTGTAAGACCCACAGGCTCATCCAAAATCACCACTGACAAGTAAATAGGTTGGAAAAACCTCCCTCTGAGAGCCAGGCTGACTCAACCTGTGGTATCTTTTCCCTTTTTGCTTTATCTTCCCTGATGTGCCTGCTCAGGAAGAGATAAGGAGCAGCTGGGAGCCCTGCCACTTCTGTGCACTTCATTCCTGTTCTTGGGAATTCCCTTCTTCCCTTCCCCTTTGCTAGAGAGATGCTCAGCCCTTCTGCTCCTCCATTCCCTCTGAAAAATGAGGAGTAGAGAAGCTTTTCCTTGGTAAAGAATCCTGGAATTATTTAGGGTGGAAAACTCAAGTCTGACCACTAAGCCATGTCCCCATATCCACACATCCCAGAAACCCCTCCAGGGATGGGGATTCCAGCATTTCTCTGCTGGGACAACCAGCATCCTGCTGGCTCTGGGATGGGTCAGACAGAGCTGGAACATCAGGAGGAGCTTGGTCAGAGCTGGGTCCCAGCAGGATTTTGCACAATGTCATTCCCATCCTCCTGCAGTCAATGGAATGATCTCAGCCTGTGGGAATGGCACTGTATTCCTGCCTTTGGGAATACTCCGGGCTCCTGTAGTTTTGCCCTCCTCCAAAGGGAGGGCACACAAGCAAACATGAGTTCTTGTGGAAAATAAAGTTGATTTATGCAATGCAGCAACACTAAAAGGTCTTTTTTTAAAAAAAAAAAAAAATATTTCAGGAGAGGAGTGTGGCTGATTTATTTTCTTTTAGGAGAGGAGTTTGGCTGATTTATTTTCTTTGTGTTGGTGGAGAACAGCAGCTGATGGGAGAGAGATGAAAGCACCCCAAGCAGAGATTCCTCACCACGTTTCAGGGAGTTCATCTCATCTGACAACTGCTTTACATCTAAAAAAGGATGGAGAAGTTTATCAGGGCACTGATAAACTGATAAACTTGCACTGGTGCAAATCTGACCCTGTCACCTGCACCGTGCCAGATTCTCCATCCTCCTCCTCTGGACAGCAACAGGATGGGAAGGAAAGCAGAGGGAAAACCAAGCTGTGCATGCAGAGCTCAGGGAAAGCACCAAAGCTGTTCCTGGTTCACAGTTCAGCCTTCCCACGGAATGACCAGCGCCGTGGACTGGAAATCAGCTTTGGGACATTCTTCTCCTGCTAAGAAATGCCAGGAATTCCTGCCTGGAAGTGGTACAGTTCCAGCAGCCGGTCCCCACGTGGGAGCAGGGCTGGGCTGTGATGGATGCTGCTCACCCATGGCCCCTGTTCTTTACAAAGCACCCAGGGCCTTTACAGGGATGCATCCTACACATCCTAAAATCCAGCAAAACCTGCAGTTCTGGCAGCTCTTGGGGCTGTTGGCACCTTTGTTTTAAAGCAGCAAGGCAAGAGAGAAGAGTGCCATGGAAAGGACTGGATTTTTTTTTATACTGAAAAGGGAGACGTTAGAGACCAGAAATGCACATTTCCCCTTCCCTAATCACAGATCTGTGCAAAGGCTGGTTTGGGTTGGAAGGGACCTTAAATCTCATCCCATTCCCACTGCTCTGCCATGGGCAGGGACACCTTCCATACACCAGGGTGCTCCAACCTGGCCTTGGACACTTGCAGGGATGGGGCAGCCACAGCTTCTCTGGAAAACCTGTGCCAGGGCCTCCCCACACCCTCACAGGGTACAATTCCTTCCCAATATCCCATCTAAATCTCCCCTCTGACAGCCTGAAGCCCTGGCAGCCTCTTTGCATCACCCACACTGGTGACACTCTGTGTTTTTGGGGTACCTGGTGATGAGTTCCACCTCTAATCCAAAGAGAGGATGAAAAACAGAGTCCCAAACTCAGCAGGAACAGCTCCACACCCCAGGGTCCTGCTGAATTTCCTGAATTTCCCTCCAAAGGCAGCACACACAGCCCAGATCACTCTGTGATCCCACTGAACATCCTGGGAATGGCACACACACAATCCAACGTGGATTTTGGCTGCTAGAGGCAGCCCGAGGAAGGGAACTGCTCAGAGGAGGCTTTCCTCTTGAAACACCCACAGAAAAATGGAGAAGGGAATGGATGAGACCATCAGCCACGGGTAAATTATCCTTATTTTTTTGCAGGGTGGCACAAAAGTTTCCATTTCCCACCCTGAGACTCAATCAGGGCTGTGCTTTACACCACAGGGAACTGGGAACCTCAGCCCTGACTTACACCAGCATAGAAAAGTCACTTTTGGGGATTAAAGGAAGAAATTAAACCTTCCCCATGTTTTACACCATGCTTGTTTGTTTTTATTTGCAGCATCAGATTTTTAACCATCGGGTAGAGCAGGGCTGGGATTTGGTATTTGATATTTGAAGAAGGTTGGGAGGTAAAATCTTCCTTGAAAGCTTTCACAGCAAGTTCCCTGTCTGGAACCAGGGAGTTTGGATGCTCCTTTGAGGATCCACCTTGCCATGTGCCTCCAAACTGGAAGTGGGATCCACCAAGCTGGCTCAGTCTCTCCAGAGAAACCCAAAAGTAAAGGATTTGGACTCATCGAAATCACCAGGAAATGCCCAAACTTGCTAAGGAAGAATTAATGATTGGGTTGCCTCAGGATTCAATTCAGTGCCATTAAAATTCAGTTGATGCTGCTCTATAAAATAGCTTTAAACATTAAATACATTTACTTTAAACCACCCAGATTTCAAACCAGCAATTTAAGGTGACACCAACCTCTGGTCAGGCTTTAATTTTCAAATTGAAAAATTTATTTAATTTTAAACAGCTCCTGTTAGCCCAGGTAGGCAGGACATGGCTGCCAGTGATTTTAGGGAAGTCAAAGATAAAAAAAAAAAAAACAAAACAGAAAAGAGTGAAGTGCAAACACAGCTCCAGGGAGAGTTTGGTTTTCTCACAAGGACAAAGAAAACATCTTAATTTCAGTTAATTCAAATGTCTGACTCAACGACCTTAATAGTCTTTTCCAACTTAAATTATTCTAATTCACTTAGTCCCTTTCAACATTTAATTTCAGCAAGTCAATGAAAAAATCAGGAGTGCAAAGCAGAAATGCACTTTTTCCAATCTGCAAGTAAAACTTCAACCTGGGACACCAAGATCTGTAATTATGGTGACCAGAAATGGAAATAATGATGCACAATTAATACTCCATTTAAAGAATCAACTAGTTTTAAATGCAAAATCTGTTTCCAGACATTTACTTTGTCTGCTTTCTTACCCAGCAACTTTTGAGTTTATTAACTGATCAAAAACCATTAAAAAACACTTTTCTGCTCTTTGAACTTGCTTTCATTTCCCTGTACCTCGAGTCAGAAATACAAAGGGTTCAATCAGCCAACCCTGTAAACCCCAAATTCACCATTTCCCACCAGAATAAAAACACACAAAATTCCTCACCCAGCCACACAGCTGCCTAAATAAATGTCCCCAGACACACCAGACTCCTTCCTTAGAAAAGGAAGTATCCAATTACACCAAGCAGAAGCAGCTTTTTACAACCAAACAGGAAAACATCCTCTTTCTAATAGAATCATCCCCCAGAAAAATCCTAACTACAAAAAAAAAAAAAAAAAAAAAAGCTGTTTAGATTAAGATTTAATCAAATTCTGCATGATTTTGGCTGGGTGTACATCATTCACACTCTCATCCCAAACTGCTTCTCTGCAAGCCCAGGAAACTCACAGAGAAATTTGGGAGCAAGATTTCCCCCATATCTTTTCTGGAGAGAGTAGAGCTGTATCCAGAGTGATGGATAAATGGAAATAAATGGAGGGATTTGGGATGAACCAAGGTTTTGGGGCTGTTTGAGTCCTGTTTCTGCAGAGATTTGGGCTTCACTGCCCTGATTTTGGGGAGCTCAGGCTGGACCAGGAGCTGGGGTTTGTTCAATACCAACCAAACCTGGGTTAGAGGCTGCAGCAGCTTCGATTCATCCCTGTGCAGAGACCTGGGGTTCTTTTACTGAGATCCAACCCCCCCCCCCAGCCCTGCATTCCACTGGAGGTGGGGATGCCCCAGACCCCAAAGCACTCCCAGCAGGAGCTGTGTGCTCCGTGGGAGCAGCTCTGCAGGCAGGCTGGGAACAGGGACAGAGGTGTCCCAGGAAAAGCCCTCAGCACATCCCAAAACAACCATTTCCCACCACGCTCTGCTCTCCTTTGCTTTCCCCTGCTGGGATTTCACTGCTGTGCCAACATCCCGGCCTTGGGGAGCCTGGGGCTGAAGGAACAGCCCAGGCAGGAATTATCTGCTGCCAGCCCCGGAGTGGGCTCAGTTTGAGCATCCCCTGGGACAGGGCAAGAGGCAGCTCTGGGAATTTCCCAGCCATGGGGCTGGGGCTCCCAAGCACAGCCTGGCTCAAAGCCCTGTGTTCTTCCAGCAGGCAAATCCAGGGAATCTCTGCACAAAGAGAGGTGAAGGCACAGGAACCATCCAAGGAGGTTTTAGTATTTAGTATTTCGTTTTCCAGGCTCATTCTTGGAGTTGGAGGGAGGGACAGACAGAGCTCGCTCACCTGGGTGTGTTTTGCAAGCTAGAGGGTAAAAAACAGAGCTGCATCTCCCACAGAGCTGCAGGTCCTGTGCCTAACACCCATTTCCTCACTTTCTGTGGCTAAACACAAAGCAAAGAGCTGAAAAGCCCAGCACAGGAGTCCCCATCCTCCCAAAACCCCACACCCTCCTGCTCCAGGCTGGCTGGTCCTTTAATTAACCAACCCTCATCTCAACACAACTGCTGTTAGAACTGGAATTAATATTGCAGCTAGGCAGTCCCTTGCTGAAATCTCCTCCAAATGCAATTCCTGGTCACTCAGGGGAATGGGCAGCACCGGTGGGAGCAGGAACTGGACTGGAAAACTGCTCAGAAACCAATCCCACAGGCCAAGGGGACATTCAGGGACTGAAATCAGCAGCCAGCAGCAGCATCCAGGGCTGGGGAGGAGCAGACCTGGAGGAAAACCTCCATGGGCCAACAAGGATTTTGGAAAAAGCAGAAACTCCTCGTAAAGAAATTCCCCCACCAATATCAAACCCGAGTCCTGCTCTGCAAAGCTGCACAGCCAGGGCTGTGGGAAGATTATTGAGATATAAAGAGGCCCTGAGGAATGAGATATCCACTGAGATACCCAAAGGCATGAGGAAAAGGCAGCTCCCTCCCCTGGGCTCTGCTGTGTGTCCAGGCTCTCTCCAGAGCTCAAAGGAAACGCCTCTGCCTTTGAAAGACACAGAGTCTGAAAGATAAAGAGTCTTGAAAAGATCTGAGGATGCTGGAGAGCTCCAAGCAGCTCCTGCTCTCCAAGCAGCAAGGTCAGAGCCAGGAGTAATTGGAGCTAAAACCTTCAGCCTGGAGAGGAATGGGAAGGACAATTTGCTTTTACTTTTAGAGGCAAGATTAAATTTACCATGCAGTGATCTTTTCTCCAAAATTTGAAAGAGAAGGAGGCTGAGGCACACACGCAGAAAGAGAAATGGAATCAGCCATTAAATCATATTAGGCACATGGCCAGGACCTGAAGATGTTGGATACTAAAAAAATATTCCACATCACTTGTAGGAGAATGAAATTAATATTAATATATAAACATCTTTTATTTATATATATTTATATATGAATATATAACCACCTCCCTTAGCTAGGAGAAGGCCACAGCCACGAATCCCCCAACACATCAAACGCTGAAGCTGCAATACACTGAATTTCAGGTGCATCACCCCCATGGCTGTCCCCCAGAGCCCTGCACACAGCACAGCCCCTGGGGTGTGCAGGAGCTCTCACACCCACACTGCCAGGGACAGGAGACATCCTCACACCTGGGTTTTCACAGCCTGGAGCAAGATAAAAAGGAAAAAAAGGAGGGGGAAAAAAAGGTGCATGTCTGCAGGCTAGAGCCCCGAGCTGCTGCATTTCACATCAGGTGTGAAAACAGCAGAGCCTGGGGGGGGAAAAAATACACATTCCTGATATTATATAAACAGAGAAAGTGCTGAACAGGGGCTGAGGTAGAACAACAACCATTAACTTCTGCCAGCTTGGAGATCTCTGTCTGCAGTGAGGTCACAGGCAGGACCTGATCCTCTGTTCCAGATGCCCACAGCCCAGCCCACACTTTATATCACATTCCCCCCAAAAACACATTTCCCCCAGGAGCAGCAGCAGCAGCCACCTGCCAGAGGGTTCATTAAATCATTAAACCCAATCCTGGGCCTGGACAAGCAAGCACACGACACATGCACCTGCAAATCCCACAGGGGATGGATGGATGGATGGATGGATGGATGGATGGATGGATGGATGGATGGATGGATGGATGGATGGAAAAGGAGCAGAAGGATGGGAAGCAGGTAAAGATGCTTGTGAGGGAGCATCTTACAGCAGGGCACGGCTTGGGAGCATGGAGGGAACACCAGAAACCCTTTTTTGGGGCAGGAAACACCCCACCACTGTCAGAGATTGTTGTTGCCAATGCCTCCAGCAGCCTAAGGGTTAAAAAAAAGAATAGTGGGCAGCACTGGTGGGGTTTCATCAGCGGCTTGAAGCAGAGGAAATGAGTGTTCACCCCAAAGCCACCCCACTCAGAGCAGGGTTACCCAACTTCCACCCTGCGGTGCCAGCCCCAGCAGCTCCCTCCCACCTGGGAGGAGGAAATACCATCCCAAATCCTGCAAAATCCTTCATCCCCGTCCTCTGCTGGCAGCCCCAGGCTGGGAGGAGCCCAGAGATCCCAGGCTGGGTCACCTCTGGTGCATCAGCTGCTCTGAGCAGGCAGGGGAAGGGAGCAGGGCAAACCCAGCAGTGCTGAGCTCCTCCACGGGAATTCCATGGGAATGCTGCTCCATGGCTGGGGTGCACAGGGCCACGAGCAAGCACAGAGTCCAGCCACAAGTCTTTTTAATTTTTTCTCTGCTCTTGCGTCTCAAGGAGGAAGTCACAGGAACCCAAAGTGGGCTGTGTCCATCAGTATTTTTATTTTTTGTGTGTGTGTGTTTTACTATCCCCACCGGGCAAGCACTGTAAATATTCATCGTTAATTAATAAAACATCCCTTGTAATACACAATTCTCAGGCTGCTCAGGTCGTGTCCTGCTCCCCACAGCCTCTGGCTGGAAAATCCAGGGTTCAGCCTGGGATGGGGTAGGGGCACTCCTGCCCCCACATCAGGGGATATCTGTGGGATAAACACCAGGGATCCCAGTTGGATCCCAGCCAGGACAGGGCTGACACAGGGTCTGCACACTTTGGTGGGCACAGAGCATGTTTGCTCCCAACCCTTTCCTGCAAATGGGATTTTATTTTTTTTTTTTTTTTTTTTGGTGTTTTTAACCCATTTGGGGCCCCGACCCCTCCGCCCTGCCCTGCACACCCCAGAGCTGCCCAGCCCCAGCTGGCACAGCAGAGAATCCACCCTGCAAGTGCTGCCACACCTCGGACCTTGGCATTTGGCTTCTGGCCACGTTCAGCATTTATTTAACTCACCCAGGCATTTATTGCCACGCTTTGCTTTCTTTTCCCCCTTCCCCCATTTAATGCCTGGAACTGCTGCTCACCTGCCCTGTGCAGATGATGCTCAGATCTGCTGGATTCCTCCTCCTCCTCCTCCCCTCTCTCCCCAGCCCCCAGAGCAGCAGAAAAAGCTCCAGGTTGAGCCATAACCAATGGCAAATTCCTTGAGTGCAACGTAACGTGCTGGGAAGCGCTTCCCCATTTCGCTGGGGAAAAGCGATGGGGTTTGGCAGCAGGGAGGAGGAAAACATGCTTTGTTTTACAAATCCTCTCCCCAGCAGGAGAGACACTCCCAGAATTTAATATACTGACAGCGCCTGGCTGCCTTAACTGCTGAAACTCAACAGTATGAGAGAGGAAAGAAGAGAGTAAAAAAATAAAAAGTGCCACACTATAACATTAAAGGCTAGCCTGCTCTGCAACTGGTCGTACTGGGAATAGTGGAGCTGGAATTCTCCCACCTGGATGGTGTGAGTGGTTTCTGAGAGTGGATTCCCAAGTGCTGGATACCCTGGATGAATTCATTTCTAACCTCTCCCTGCAGCAGAGTTGGAAAAGCAGAGAAGATGCTGCCAGGTAAAGCCAGGAAGTCACTTCATGGCAGATAAATTCCGAGTTTTTCCATGCAAGAATTACTTCCATGGAAGGCCAGCAGCTCCCTCCAGGTGATTAGCAAGCCTCTGGCAACCCTGACCACCAGCCCAAATCAAAGGTTAATTATTTCAGTGTCTTCCCACTGCATTTATGCCAAAAGCACCATGAGGGAAAACACCTCAGCCAAGGAGAGAAGCGGGCACTTGGTGGAATTTGGGGGATTTGAATTTTGCAGTGTGGGGTTTGGGCTACAGAGCAGAAAGAAGGAAAAATAAATGAGTATTCTGTGTCTCAGGAGCTCGATGTTAAATTAGCCTGGCTGTGCCAGAGGAGCACAAACCCTTTGGAATGGCTGCTGGCAGCAGGAATAACAGGAGTGTTATTTTGGGGGCAGGCAGTGGGATCAAATTGCCTCCACACCAGACACCACTTCTGACCTCTCTGAGGAAGCAAAGTCTGTCTGCTCTTCCCACTCTTTATATTTTTAAACAACAAAAAAATCACTTTGTATCTCAGTATTTTATAGCTGTTTGCAACCTCCAGGCATTCCCAGAAAGACAAATTAATTCTTAGAGGAGCCTGTAAGGAAAACAGCATCACTCCCTCCTCAGGGGAGGGAGAAGGATGGATAAATTCTAAATAAATGGGTGGAATGCAAAGCCCACAGTGGACATTGGTACCAGTGGCAGGGCTGGAAGGGCAGGACCTGCTCCAGAGCAGGCTTCAAATACAGGATTGCAGCTCTACCCCAATTATCAAACACACCTTTTGTGGGAGCAAAAAAAAAAAAACCCCAAAAACCTTGTCTTGCAGTGGGTGGGTAGAGCAGGGTGTTATGGCACAGAGACCTGAACAGCAAAGATTTTTAGCTCTGGCCATGCGCTCATCCTACTCCAAAAAAAAAAAAAAAAAATTCTGGAGCCTGTCCAAAGGCAGGGAGGCTGTCACCCACCTCTCACCAGCACGCTGGGTTGGCTTCAAAGCCCACTGAAGTCAGTGGAAAGGCTCCCAGTGACCTAAATGCCTGGGATTTAAAAAAAAAAAAAAAAAATCGCTGCTGAGAGCTGGGCACCAGGTCACTGGGTTTGCTGGGAAACCCCCAGTTTTGCTGGAAAAGCCTGATTTTGCTGGAAAATGCCCAGTTTTAAAGTAGCAGCATCACAGGGCAGCAACTGCAGGGAGCAGCCCCAGTCCCTCTATGGGGGACACCCTAAAAATGGCTCAGGGAAAAGCCTCTGCCCCACCAGGCTCATCCATCCACCCCCTTCCACAGGGGCAATCTCATCCCTCTTCCCCAAATCCTCCCTTTCAGGTTGAGACACTCCAAGAGCTCAGCTCTGGAAGGTTCCTGCTGGAGTGGGAACAACTCAAGCGGTCCCTTGGAGCCACCAATGCCCTCCTGAGACATCCCCTCCCAAAATCCAGCTGCTGGAAAACCCCAGAGCAGCCAGGATTTGTTCAGTGGAACATCCCACATTCCCTCCCTGGAGGCAGGGATTACTATCACCTCATTAAAAACCTGCTTGGAGTCTATTACAGTATCTAGGACAAAGTGTTCTCTATTTTGACACTCTAAGATATATTTTATCAGAGCAAGCTTTTCAGAGACACTCGCTGCCAGAGATACACCTGACTGTAACAGGTTCCTTGCCTCCCCCAGCAGTTTAAGATGAATTTTTAGCTTTTTCTTCCCAATCTCCAGCGAGATGAGAGGGTTCCCCAGTGGTCAGGTTCGTCATTAGGGCATCCACGGTGCCACATCCCAGCTCCCTCATTCTGCACAAAGAGTGAGGACAGACCTGAGCATCGCTGAGAAGAACCAGTCTGGAGCCAGGGAGAACTGGAGAGTGATTCCTGGCACTTTGCAGGCCCCAAGATTTATTTTTTGGGGAGGTGTTTGAGATAAACACCCTCTAAAATTAGCACCTGCCCTTCTGCCAGCTCCAATGGGCTGCGACGAAGATAAAGACTTGGCGTGGCTGAGAGGGTGCAACATTTGGGCTCTGATCTGCTGCCCAACTCAACCCCCACGGCCACACAGATCCTAAATGAAGAGGTCACTGTCCCAAGAAATTCTACCCCCAAGCCCCAGAGAGGCAGCACAGTCACCTCAGGAAAAAGTATTTTATCCCAAAGTTGGAAGTGGGGAGAGTTTTCCATTAAAAAACACAAATCATGTGAAAGAGTTCAGATTTCTCAGCTGGGCTGTTTTAAAGATAATCCTAAATCTGCAGGGCAGAAGGATAAATGGAAGTGGGCTGAATGGGGACAGGGACATGCCCCAAACAACACATCCACTCGCTGAAAAGTCAAAAAAAAAATAAGAGGGGGAGGCAGGGGGGGGAAATACTAACAGCAAAAAAGTGCTAACAGCAAACCCCAAACACAAAATCCTAAAAGAAAACCAGACTGGAGCAGTCCCATGCACAGACTATAGGGGAAGAAAGCAGCTCCTGATGCCCAGCAGAGATCTGAGCCACTTTTGCCAGGGTGGCAGAACTGGTTACACCGAACAGCTGAGAGAGAAAACCCGAGCTGGAAGATGAATCTGCTTTAGGTTTGCACGGAAAACTCGCTGTTCCTCAAAGCCCCAGAGCCTTGAAAACACCCAGCACTCGGGTGTTTTTATCAGCACCTATCAGCAGTAAAGATTAAATGCTAATTTGCTTTTCTGTTTGCTCACAGCAACTTTCCGTCCTGTTGCTTCCCAGCTAATGCCCAGCTCAAACAGATTTTTCAAGGCAAAAGGTCTCGGGCTCTCTACAATTAATATCCCACTCCCCCAGATCGTCTCGTTTCTCCCAGCCCCAGTCAACACCAGCAAAACTCCACCAGGCGACTGTGCGTCAAAAAGATAAAAAAGCAACGCTGCCAGCCAGCTCTGGGTATTTCTGAGCCAGCAAGAAAAAAGCTGATTCTCAAAAGCTGCCAGCTCCAATTGCCTCGGCGCTTTTACGGAGCTGCTCGAAACACCAAACTTTTTGGGAAGTTGAGTGGGAACCACCTTGAGTAGGCTGCAAATCCCAGAGGCAGCAAGGATGGCAAGGAGGAAAAAACGCACCCGGCAGCGTTTCCTCGCTGCAGACAACGCAAAGCACATCCCTGGGGGTAATTCCCCCTCTCTGACACCGTGAGCACCCTGCAGCTCCTCTTCCACTTCCCCAAAATTACGCCACGAAAGTCAGACCCGCCAAAGCGGAGCCGTGGCCCCTCTTCGCCACCACGATTTCGAAAGCAGCACGGGTTGCTCTTAAACTGGTTTTATTTTTTTTCCCCCTCCCTTTCCCCTGGAGAAACCCGCCCGTCCTCACCTGCCGCAGGTTCTTCAGCAGCTCGGTGGCCTCCTCCTGCTTGCCCTGCTTGACCAGCAGCAGCATGTCCTGGATCATGCAGATCCGCCGGTGGTACGGGGGCAGGCTGGGGCCAGCGCCCTTCCCCAACTTCTCGCCGGACTTCGCCACGAGGGAAGCCAGGAAATCCCCCCTTTCCCTGGTGGCCGCCTTCTTGCGGTGGTGGCCCGGGGGGCTCTCCCCGGCGCTGCCCGGCTGGCAGCCCTTGGTCTGCTTCGTGCCCATGGCCAGCGGCTCCCGCAGCCCGGGGGCTGCATGCAAGGGGCGGCGGGGCTGGGGGGGCACAGCAGGGCGGAGGGGACAGAGGGGAGCGGGGGATGCACAAAGGGGAGCGGGGGATGCACAAAGGGGAGCGGGGGATGCCCGGCAGGTTCTGAGGATGCCCGGCAGGTTCGGGATGGGCTCAGCAGAGCGGTCCCTGCCCGGCGGCGGGGCGGCTCCGCTCCCGCAGGCGGAGGATGGGGCGGCTGCTCCCGGCCGGGAGGAGCCGTGGCTCGGCCCCTCCGCTCCGCTCCACGGCCGGGAGAGGCAGAACCGCCGGATCCGGGCAGCTCCGGGCAGCTCCGGGCGCTGCGAGCGGCGGTGTCTCAGCGAAGCGGCGGCGGCTCCTCCGTGCAGCGCAGCCTCCTCCCGGTGCCCGGGGGTCCCCCGGGGGTCCCCCGGGTGCGGGCTGGGGGTGCGGTGGCCGAGGTTTTGGGGGGCAACTGTTGCGCTCAGGGGGCTCCCCCGGAGGCGGCGCGGCTCGGCTCGGGGTGCTCGGAGCGGGGAGAGCCGGGGGAGGGCCGGGGGCGGGCACCGTGCACCGAGGCAGGGCTTGCGGAGGAAGCCGCAGCCGGACGGGGCTCGTCCTTCCTTCCCCGCGGGCTGGGGGCTCCGCACGCCCCGCCGGGGATGCTCCGGGCGGGGACAGCGGCGATGGGGCCGGGCTGCGGCCACCTCCCCCCGAGGGCATCCCCGCTGGGGTTCCCGGGGAAGGATTCCCTCTGGAGCCTCGTCACCCAGGGGATTTGTAGGCATTCGGTCCCTCAGGGATGTGCCCGGGGAGGGGGAGGTCCCCCCCGGCTGATCCTGAGCACCGATCCTGGCTGCTCCTGCTCACCTCCCGAACCTCCAGCCCTGCTGGGAGCCACCGGCTGTGCCCCCTCTCCATCCCCATCCAGCGCTTCCAAACCCCCCTTGCATGTGCTGCTCCTTCCAGCAGCGCCCCAGCCTGTATTCCATCACTCCTGATCTCCCAGGCTCAGAAATATTCCCAGCCTGTATTCCATCACTCCTGATCTCCCAGGCTCAGAAATATTCCCAGCCTGTATTCCATCACTCCTGATCTCCCAGGCTCAGAAATATTCCCAGCCTCTATTCCATCACTCCTGATCTCCCAGGCTCAGAGATATTCCCAGCCTCTATTCCATCACTCCTGATCTCCCAGGCTCAGAGATATTCCCAGCCTCTATTCCATCACTCCTGATCTCCCAGGCTCAGAGATATTCCCAGCCTCTATTCCATCACTCCTGATCTCCCAGGCTCAGAGATATTCCCAGCCTCTATTCCATCACTCCTGATCTCCCAGGCTCAGAGATATTCCCAGCCCCTATTCCATCAGTCCTGATCTCCCAGGCACTCCCCTGGCAAGGCTCAGATTGAAGCTCCCAGATACAGCTCCTGGTGAAAAACTCCTCCAGCCAGGCACTGCTCACCTGCTGCAGGACACAGATTGCTCAAGAAAGGCCTGGGAGGGATCAGCTTTGGGGTGATGAGGCCCCAGAAGTGCCCTCAGACCCTCTCCTGGTGTGAGGGGATGGTTTCCAACACAGAAACACTTTGCAAGTGTTTTAAAGGAGAATCCCACGTGGGAAGTTTTTGCCTCTCCGCATCCCATGCAATGGCACATCCACAAACACACAAATTCCATGTTCCTGTCAAGGATAAAAGGCAGCACTCCTCCATCACCAAAAAGCTGGAGGCCCCTGCAATTGTCTGTAAAACTCGACTCATTCTGATCCACAGACCACGAAAACAGCACAGAGCCCCAGTGACTCCACCAGGGCTTGGCTCTGCTTTACAGAGCTGTGCTGCACATGAGCCAAACCACGACCAAAGCTGCGTGTCTTCTCCCAGAAACACAGCTCAGGGGCCAAAAACTCCATCTCAGCACTTCAGCCACAGCGAGTGAAGGCAGATGAGGAGCCAGCAGCCGAGTGGTTCGCAGAGAGCAGAGTGTGTGCTCAGCAGAGGGCTCACCTGGCAGTACATCTCCTTGGGGAGGCAGGGAGAGGCAGCCAAAGTCAACAGGAGGCACTGGGCAGGGATGGTGACACCGTCCAGCAGCACTGCCCTCACTGGAGCTGCTGCCCCTCCCTTTGGGAGGACCACTCCTCTCTGCTGGCGGCAGGGATGTGACACGGGATGGCAAAAAAGGGACCCTGCAAGGCTCTGTGTCCAAAATCCCAATTAATGGAGCTTTGTTTCAGCTTTACTGCGCCCCAAAATCCTTGTGCAGATACACCCTCAGTCCTGCTGATGCACACAAGCTCCCTCCCCAGCAGGAGCTGGCAGGGAAGGTGCTCCCAGCCCTAAAATCCTCTGCCTGTCCCCAGGTTTCATCCCAGAGCCCGCTCTTTCTTCACATCTGCAAATCTGTGGTACAGCAAGAAGCCAGCAAGGTCAGCTCACCTCTCCCACAGAAATATTCAAGGACAGAGAAGCAGCAGAAAGGGAAACCCCAGCCAGGGCTGGGATGCCCTGCTCCCCTCACTGCCCCAGAATCTGAGGTTTCCTCCAGAGTGACACGGCCATAAAAACAGAGCATCCAACCCAGGATGGAGAGAGAAGTGCCCTGAGGCACGTGGAGAAGCAAATCCAGCCCATCCCTGACTTTCCACCACTTTAAAAAAGGCATTTTGTGCATTTTCAACCACTTCCACACTGGCTGTACGTGCCCAGCCCGGTGGGCTGGGGCAGCTTTGTCAGCACAGGCTGCAGGAATGCACCAGGAACATCTCCAGGTCCATCCATCCTCTGTGGGACCCCTCCATCCCCATCCCCTCGGGATCCCAGTGGAATGGGGCACTCTGGAGCCACAAACCTGCTCCCTTCCAGAGGAAGGGCAGCTCAGCCCTGGCCAAGGAGGGGTTTGGCACAGCAGCCACAGCCCTGAGTAAATAAATAAATAAACCTCAACCTTTGCCCTCCTGGTACTTCTGCCAGCAGGGCAGAGACTTCACCCACTGCTCCTGATCTTACTTATAGCACACAGGACAAAGCCGGGGGGGGGTGGGAATAATAATTTTTTTTAAAAAGGGCAAGAGTGGGGGGGTGTGAACTTCTTAGAAGTGCAAAGCAGACACTCTGGGAAGGAGCTGGATTTGCTTTCCCTGAGGGATGTGGAGGCACCAGCAGAAAAAGCCCCAGGCACAGCACTGGTGGTGGAGGATGTGCAGATCCCTCAGCAATCTCCATCCCGGAGCCTTATTCCCTTCTACACCTTCCCAAGGGTCTCCTCCAGCCACAGCCCCAAACCTCCCTGCACACACACCATTTCCCAGACATGCTCAGGATATCCAAACCAAGCCCATCCAGTGCTGGAAAATCCTCGTGTGCTGGGAAGCAGGGCTGTCCCCAGGGCTCTGAGCACTGAAATATTTTGCTCAACTCATGCCCAGGGACATTTCCCCTCAGTGCAGATGCTGCAAATTAAGGGGTGTTCATCCAAGGGGGTTTCTTCTTTTTTTATTCATTCCCACCATGCTTTTTATGATATCTGATAATGAGTTAGAAAAGTCCTTAAAGCAAAACAACTTCAGCTCGTGACATCACGAAACCCAACAACTTCTCCACTCCCACAAAATTCAGATTTAAGAATGTCCTCACTTCCACATAAAAAAGAAATTAAAGCTTTTCAGTGCATTGTGCAGAAGCCAGGAAGCATCCATAATAACCTGATGGGATTGTGATAGCAAATCCCTGAAAACTGAGAGATTTGCCCTCAGTCCCAGGTGGGGGTACCCACCAAACCTCTTGGCACACCTATAATAAATATATTTGTTTTCAGCTAAAACTCATTCCCACTTCCAGGAAGGGCTGGAAGGAAGGGCAGCTTTTGCTGGAAGATCCCAATCTCTTCCCAACCCACCTGTGTTTGCAAAGCCCTGCAGCTCACCCCTCCACCCAGATCCTCACAGGAGAATTAATTTCCTTTTCCTAAGATAGAAAACCTCTTCCTGATCCCAGGTGTTGCCCAGGACTCCCATCCTGAACTGGAAAATCCACTGTAGATGAGCATGATCCAATCTGGGATATTCCAAGGAGGATTTACCCTTGGAGCCCTCTCTAAGTGGGAATTTTGTGAGGTTCTCACCATCACGTCTGGATTTGGGAGCTCTCACACTGCACCTGAGACACCCAAGCACAAAAACCCCTGGAATTCAGGGATTCCTCCTCACCTGACAGGTTTTGGGGGGAAGTTTCTGGCAGCTCGTTCAAAGCTGAGACAGCTGGGGCCAAGCTCTGCTTCTCATCAAACCTTCCTGCTTTGAAGGGCAGCCCAGGAATTCCCAATTTTTCTTGATCATGAGGGAATAACTGGGATTAATTTTAAATATCAGCACCAGATCCAAGATGGTGCTGCTCACCGTGTGAAAAAGAATAAGGGAAATATTACTTTCAGTCTGGCATTTAAAGGAATCCCAGAGTTAATGTGATTTTTATCTCTTCCTCCAAAAAAGAAATTTAAAAAATCAACCTTACTGTAAGACCCCAGCAGAAGGGGAGAGCAGTGAGCCTCAGCAATCTCTGGGGAAGGAGGCCAAATTGAAAAATGTGATTTTAAAAGGACAGAAAGCCATTCTCATCCTAAGCTTGATTCAGCTGGGCTCTGACAGTGAGACAGGGTTGAAATGCTGTGAGATGTAATTGCAGATGAACTAAACCCCAGATTAAAGGGGCAATAAAATGATGAGAAACATCACATGAGAGGTGGTTTGAAGGAGAAATGAAAGAATCTCAGCTAGAAGCATTAATATTTCCTCCTGGCAGTGGATGAAATCTTCCTGTGTTCACCTTTGAATTAATTCCCTGCGTTTGGCCTCAGATGCAAAAGGGAGAAGAATTGAAAAAATATCCCCAAAACAAGGGGGAGCCTGAGCAGCCAGAGAAATATTGCTGCAATGGAGTCCTGAAATCTGCCCTGAGCTCTGGCATCTGATTTCAGCACGGCCCAGGGTCACAGAGGGGCCAAGGAGGAGGAAAATAAACTCTTCCCTATGTGGGTACCAGGGGGAAAATAACCACAGGCAAGGGGACAGAGCTGCCAAAGTCCCCAAAGCACCGCGTGGAACATTTCCTTCTTAATTATTAATTTGCTGCACCCCATCCCTTTCGTGGCACTGCAACAACTGTACCTGTAGTAGAATTTTTAGAAGAAAACAATTAACAATTGAAGCAAACCCAAATCCCCTACCAAGCAATTCTGCTGCCACAGACAGAAATTAGGTTTTTTCATGGTGAAAACAATTTAATTCCTAAAATTAAGAGTTTGATCCCTTACCCCACCAGCAGCTCCTGCTTCTCCTCCACTACCCTTGGCAGGCACGAGAGGTTCCCTCCAATGCTCCCTCATGAAGATTTTTCCTTTAAAAAATTGAAATCCCAGCAAAAGTTTTACTGATTTCCCTGAGAATTCACGGGGGGGATTTCTTGTTTTATGTTTTGGAGTGGTGGTTGGTTGGTTGGGTTGGTTTCTTTTTGCCACTAAGGAGCGTTTAGTCATTTAATTCCATCAGATGAGCAGAAAAATATTTGTTAGACTCCAAAAGCATTCCCTCAGTCCAAAGGGATGGGCTGTGGAGGGGTTTGCCTGTGGTCCTGGAAAAGGGATCCTGGAAAGGGATCCAGGAAAGGGATCCTGGAAAGGGATCATGGAAAATGGGTCCTGGAAAGGGATCATGGAAAATGGATCATGGAAAAGGGATCATGGAAAAGAGATAATGGAAAAGGGATCATGGAAAATGGGTCCTGGAAAGGGATCATGGAAAATGGATCATGGAAAAGGGATCATGGAAAATGGGCCCTGGAAAAGGGATCCTGGAAAGGGATCATGGAAAATGGGTCCTGGAAAGGGATCATGGAAAATGGATCATGGAAAAGGGATCATGGAAAAGAGATAATGGAAAAGGGATCATGGAAAATGGGCCCTGGAAAAGGGATCCTGGAAAGGGATCATGGAAAGGGATCCTGGAAAGGGATCATGGAAAAGGGATCATGGAAAATGGGCCCTGGAAAAGGGATCCTGGAAAGGGATCATGGAAAATGGGTCCTGGAAAAGGATCATGGAAAAGAGATAATGGAAAAAGGATCCTGGAAAGGGATCCTGGAAAAGGGATCCTGGAAAGGGTTAGGGTTAGGGAGGATGGATCCCAAAATGTGCATCCCAGCTGATCCCTCAGGAGCAGGGGGCAGCGTGGCCTCCCTACCCTTGGGTATCAAATCCACCAAAAACTCTTCTCCGACCTTTCCCAAACTCAGGTGCTTTCCCCCTCTCTCCCCCAAGATTTCCCATGCAAAATATTCCCAGCCAAACTCAAACCCTTAACCCTGAGCAAAAATAAAATTCCCTCAGGCTGCCGGAAGCAATTCATCCTCCCCTCACGTGACAGCTCCAGCTTTTTTCCCACTCCAAGGCCTGGGTCCCGTGTTTATAAAACCCAAAGTCTGTTTACACACTGGCCAAAAGTTGTTTAGGACGAGGTTAAAGCTGCCAGGCATTTTTCTGGAGTCATCTGGAAAAGCCACACTTTGCTTCCCTTCCAGCAGGATTGGAAATTCCTTGGGGAATTTTCTTTGGGCTGCAGGGAACAGCATTGCCTGGAGAGGCTGTGGCAGGGGAAAAGGGCAGGGAGTGTTGGTGTGGGGAACTTGTGCAGTGTGGCTTTGGGAGTCAAGGCTCTGGGAAGCGTGTCCTTGGATTTTTCCTGGAGTTTTGTGCATCCCCTGCCGGGCTCCAGCAGCAGATCCAGGATGGGATATGAGCAGCTGGGGATCACTGGGAAAGGGGACCCCCACCAGGACCAGCCCTGACCTTGGGAAGTGCTTTAGCAGGATTCCTTTGGCAAGATCCCTTTCCCAGGATCCCTTTTCCAGGATCCCTTTTCCAGAATTACTTTTTAGAATCCCTTTTCCAAGATTACATTTCCATGATCCCTTTACCAGGATTTCTTTTCCAGGATCCTTTTTCCAGGGTCACTTTGCCAGGATCCTTTTGGCAAGATCCCTTTTCCATGATCCCGTTCCCAGGATCCCTTTTCCAGCACCACAGTTCCAGGATCCCTTTCCAATATCACTTTTTCAGGATCACTTTCCAGGACCCGTTTTCCAGGATCCCTTTTCCATTATCTATTTTCCAGGATCCCTTTCCAGGATCCCTTTTCCATTATCTCTTTCCCAGGATCCCTTTCCTGGATCCCTTTTCCATTATCTATTTCCCAGGATCCCTTTCCAGGATCCCTTTCCTGGATCCCTTTTCCATTATCTCTTGTCCAGGATCCCTTTCCTGGATCCCTTTTCCAGGATCCCTTTCCAGGACCCATTTTCCAGGATCCTTTTTCCATTATCTCTTTTCCATGATCCCTTTCCAGGATCCCTTTTCCATTATCTCTTTTCCAGGGTCCCTTCCCAGGATCACACACATCCTCACACCTCAGTGCAGAGCCAAGATCCACAATTCCTGGCCTCAGGCTCCTGCAGGTTTCCAAGCACTTCCCAAAATCCCAGCGTGGCTTTCAGGTGGATATTTCAGATATTTCAGTGGGGCTGCCCCCATCCATCTCTCCCCATCCCAGATCCCAGCTTGTTTTCCCTTGGGAAGAGCAGGGATCCATTACTGGGGGTTTATCCAGCCTGTTCTCCACATTCCCTGGGATTGCACTCTCTGGGTTTGTGCTCCCAAATTCCCCTTTGGGATTAACGCCCCTTTGGGGTGGATGTGCTGCTGCCAGCCCTGGCCTGAGGTGGTTTTTGGGGACACAAGGACACGAGCCAAGCTCACTGCTCCATGTCCTACCTTTCCAGCATTCCTGGTTGGAATGGGCACCTTCAGAAGCAGCCCCAGCACCTCCAGCTGTGGCTCCTCCATCCCAATCCCTGCTCCATGCCCTAATCCAGCCCTAATCCAGCCCTAATCCCACTCTGGGGACTGAACTGCAGCTCCTGGGCAGCTCCAGAGTCAGCAAATCCCGGGAAAAGCAGTTCCAACCCAGATCCCTTCCCAAAGAGGCACAGCCCAAATGACAAAAATGTCATTTTTTTTAGGGGGGAACAAAGGAACCAAATCACCTCTGCCCCGCCCAGGGCTGAGCACGAGGGGCTGAACTCTGGGATTATTGATCAGGAACTGCTCCAAATCCTGTTTGTGCAAAGCTGCTTAAACCCTCCTGCTCAGCCTTTCCCCTGAGCCTGGGGGGGAAATGAGTTTAAAACTTGGGTTTTCCTTCATCCTCTGCACCTGGAGGCTGAATTTCCAGCAGGGCAGGAACAGTGCAGCCCCCCAGGATTAAAATAAAAAAATAATAATAATAAATAATTATTTTTAAGACCTCTCACCTGCTGCTCACTGGAGGCTGAAAGGGAAATAAATGCAGAGGGAGGGAGAGGGAAATCCTCATCGTTCCAGCTGGATTTTGGTTTGTGGGTTTTGGACTGGGGATTTTCACTGCCTGGATTCCTCCAGCCAAAAACGGAGCCATTTTGGGTTTTATCAAAGGGGTTTTAGCATTGACATCCTGCTGTTCCCTAATTCCTGAGCACACCCCCAGGGGAGCAGCCCCAATTCCTAAAATTATTAATTTTAGCTCATTTAAACCTCCTGACAAGGTCTCCTCTTCTTCCCCTGGTCAGAAAATGATGGAACCTCAGATTTTTCCTTTTTCCAGCCCAGAGTTCTCCATCACTGGAGTTTGTTCAGCTCCAGATTTGTGGATTTTCCACATCCAACATCCCCATTCCCTAGGAGAAAATTAATTAACCTGCCCCAAACGAGAGGTGGGTGAAGCCTTTTTGCAACAAATTCTCCTCTCCTGGGAAGAGGGGGAGGGAAGCAGCTCCAAACATTCCTAAAAAAATCCAGCCCAGGTGGAAAATGTGTTCATAAAAGGAAGAGGTGGAATAAAAAATGAGGGAATGCAGACAGGCAGGATTGGGGGAAAACAGGTGATCCCACAAAAGCCAAAATCTGCTCCTCCCAATTGGATTTTAAGTTTTTCAGCAAAGCCAGGATTATTTTCCTTTCATCATGCCAAGCAGAGATACCATAAGAAAATATCAGCACAAACGTAGTGGAGGTAAATAGAAGTGGGGAAAAAAGGCATCTTAAGAGAGAAGAATAATGGGATTAGGAGGGAGAGGAGGCAGGTGGAGAAAATCCAAATGGATTTTGTAGAATCCAAAAATCAGAATTATGCAGGTGAGCCACAACCCAAAATTTAGACCTAAAATTTAAGGAAAATATAAAAACCGTGCTGGAAAATGTGGATCTACATTTTATGGCTTTGCTCAGCATCCCAGGGACACTCAGGACACAAAAATATCCCAGAACTGGAAGCACCACATTCTAAAATGCAATCCCTGGACTTCAATTTTGAGGAATTAAAAGCAACAATCACAACTACTTAACATAATTGACATTAAAAACTCAGTGATCATCCAGCCTTGGCTCAGATCTTTGGCTTTGCAGAAGCCCCAATCCCTTTGTCAGAGCAGCATTTTTAGGGTCCCTCTCATCACCACAGTGATGATTTCACAGCTTTCCCACATCCCAGAGCCTCTTTTTCCAGCTCCCCTCACTGGGAGCCTCTCCCTGACACATCCAGATAGTCCGGTAATTTTTTTTTTAATTTTATTTTTCTTTTCCCCCAGCACAAATAAACGCAAAGCCACCAAAAGGTTCAGCAAAGAGAAGAGAAAGCTCATCAAGAAGCAGATGGTGCCAGTCCTGAGCAACTCAGAGGCCTCTTCCCTGCTTGGTCTTAGCCTTAATCTAGATAAAAGCCCTCTCTTCTCCAGCTAAGAGCTTATTTTGCACAGTAAGGAGATGAGGGTGTTAAAACGTGCAGAGCAGGGGGAGTGTTGCTATTTTGAGACAGGGATGAGACTTCTCAAGGCCCAACTGGTTCATTTATTGCATTCAATATTCCAAATTTTGCCCTCCTTTTCACCTGGGATAAGCCATGGCCCCTTGGAAAAGAAGAGCCAAATGTATTTGTAGTTTCAGTTGTTTGTGACCCCCAAAGTAATTTTGTGTTCATATTTTGGTGTTCTCCAAAATCCAGGGTTTCTCTCAGTTCACCTGAGTTCAGATCTTTGCCAGAACAGATTTGTTGGGGTTTTTATTGAAAAACCTAAACAAGATGTGTTTTTGCTCCAGCCTGCTTTATTTTTGATTCTGCCAAATATTTCCTGACCAGAAATGAGAGGATGCAATTCTTCATGTGGGTCTCACCCGTCCTTTTTTATTGTTCATAAATTTTCATAGGAATTCACACCAGCCCCAAATCCCTCAGCACCGAGGATCGAGGCAGACAAAGCTGGTACAAGGTGAGAGATGATTCTGGGGCTTTTGTCAGCGAGGGAAAGCCCAACAGATCCACTTGAATCCCTGGAAAGGACAGAGGTGACTGAAACTTGGAAACTGTCTGGTCCTCCATCACAACAGGGTGGCCTGACTTGGGTGCTCCATATCAGCAAAGCCCCAGAAAACACCTCAAAAAACCCCCAGTGGGCCGGGCCAGTCCCATTTGACCTGCAGCAATTTCCAGCTCATCATCCCATCCATCCATCATCCATCCATCCATCCATCCATCCATCCATCCATCCATCCATCCATCATCCATCCATCATCCATCCATCCATCATCCATCCATCATCCATCCATCCATCATCCATCCATCCATCCATCATCCATCCATCCATCCATCATCCATCCATCCATCATCCATCCATCATCCATCCATCCATCCATCCATCCATCCATCATCCATCATCCATCATCCATCCATCATCCATCCATCCATCATCCATCATCCATCATCCATCCATCCATCATCCATCATCCATCATCCATCATCCATCCATCATCCATCCATCCATCATCTATCATCCATCCATCCATGGATCCATCCATCCATCCATGGATCCATCCATCATCCATCCATCCATGGATCCATCCATCCATCCATCATCCATCCATCCATGGATCCATCCATCATCCATCATCCATCCATCCATCCATCATCCACCCATCCATCATCCACAGGAGACGACCCCAGTAGTAACAGAGCCCTGGATAAGCAAGACCAAACACCCCAAACATACCCCAAACCCACCCAGAGATGGAAGATTCCTGGTTTAAATGATCTTTTTGGCTCTGCTGAGAGGGCTCTTCTCTGTTGTGGCTTTGGAAGCAAATAAATCACTTTGCCTTCCCTTTATGTCTCTTTAAAAATAAATAAACTTTTATTTTTCTTTTTTACAAGTAGTTTTTGTTTGTTTGTTTGTTCACAAATAAAGCAAATAAATCACTTTACAGCCTCAAAAATGCCCCCTGCCACTTCCAGACCTCCACCCTGGCACGATGCAGGTCCCAGCATTCCCACATGGGATGGATTAATGAGTCACTGTCTGCTTCCAGCACTTCTGGAAGCCCAAGAAATTAAACTGAACCCCTCTAACATGTTTTTGGCATATCCCAGGAGTTTCAACCAAACAAATCCCAACCTCCTACTTGCCAGGAGGAAAAGCAGCCCCTCCTAAGAGCTCGGGGAATTTTGGGTGAGGAGCTGGCTGGACATGGGAGGCTTTCCCATTTCCGGGAATGCTGAAGTTTGCAGCTTTCCTGGCAGCTTTCTGCAACAGCTGAACCCCCCAGGCTTGAGGCTGGAAGTGGCTGATTTTGGGGAAATGAGCAGAATGAGGCCCAGAGCACCCTCCCCCTGCAGGGAGAGCAGCAGGGAGGGATGATTCCCAAAAATCTCTTGGCAGCAAAGTCACATCTGGATTTGCAATCAATAGCAAAATTATTAGCAAGGCTGTGCCACAGGGAATGAGGCTGGGAGGAGGAGGAGGAGGAGGAGAAGGAGAAGGAGAAGGAGAAGGAGAAGGAGAAGGAGAAGGAGAAGGAGAAGGAGAAGGAGAAGGAGAAGGAGAAGGAGAAGGAGAAGGAGAAGGAGAAGGAGAAGGAGAAGGAGAAGGAGAAGGAGAAGGAGAAGGAGAAGGAGAAGGAGAAGGAGGCAGCATTACTAAAAGCCCCAGAGGACACAGCCCCAGCAGAGAAATCTCTCCAGCAGGAACCCTCTGCCTCTCCTGGGCTGTCCCAGCCAGCTCTGGAAGCTTCCAAGAACATCAACATCTGCAAGCTGCTCTCAGGAAAATCTGGCCAAAAATAGCAGAGATGTGCTGTCCTCAAGAGCCACAAACTTCTGACCCCACTGAGGTCACAGCATGGAGAGCATCACACACCTACTGCTCAAAGCAGGGTCTAAACCACAAAAAGAGTGATTCAACCCAGCCAGGAATGTTGGTTTCAGTGAGTTTTTGAACTCAAACCCTGATCCTGTTCGAAGGCAGCAGCTCACCCCACTCGGCAGAGCCAAATATCCCAAAGGACAACGCTCCCCATCCCTGGGAACTCTGATCTGGTGATTAAAATATTCTCAGAGCAGCAGAGCTCCAGCAGGACTCGGGAGAGCTCGGGGGAGGTGGCAGGGCAGGGCAGGGCAGAGCAGCAGCCCCTCGGGGACAGCGCTGCCACCACCCTGAGCACCTGCAGGCAGTACTGCTACATCCCATCCCATCCCATCCCATCCCATCCCATCCCATCCCATCCCATCCCATCCCATCCCATCCCATCCCATCCCATCCCATCCCATCCCATCCCATCCCATCCCACCGGGAATGGGAATCTGGGCTTCATTTTGGGGCAGCTCTAAAGTTTAGCTCCACTTCCTCTCAGTCTGCAGCTGCAATGCCACAAATGGCTCGAGGCTGTTGATGCTGCATCCACCCCAGGGTGTGACATTCATGCACTCTCAGCCCTCCGGTTTTGCACAGATGTGCCCAGATCCCGGTTCCCAGCCATGTGGAAGTGCTTCCCAAAGGATTCTGGCTTTGTCAGGGCAACCCTTCCGGGGGTTCCATTGTGCGACCCCCGGGCAAACAAAAGCAGGCGAGTCCCTGCAGGCTGAGCTCCAGCAATCCCTGATGGGATCCTTCCTGCTGCCACACAGCCGCTGGCATTGTCACCGGGGTCCCTGCCAGCCCCCGCCTGTGCCAGGCTGGGAGGAGATGCCGGACACCGCAGCTTGCTCCACATCCCTCAAATCACTCCCGGCAATGTCTGAAGGGAGGGATTTTCCTCTGGAAACTGCTCTGTGACAATCCGCACACGGAATGCGGATGGTGTCACCCTGGTGATGGCAGAGCATCCTCGTGGGAGCGGCATTCCCTGCTGGGAGTTCTCCTGTGATTCAGGAAGGATTTCTACAAAGCGTTTTATCCAGGCACGATGGAGTGCCATAAATAATTACAGGAGTTTGCCTCTCTCCCTGACAGCAGCAGCTTCTTTCAAAACGAAGGGAGGAAGGAGAGGAGTTCCCGCATCCATCACGGCCAGGAAACACGGGGATTGTGGATTTAAATAAAGGAACAGGGGTGGGGAAGCTCAAATCTCCCAAAGAATAATTAATTCCTGTTACCTTCAGGGCAAAGTTAGGCACTGGAGCTGGGTCCTGGTCAGGGAATGGTGAAGTCTGGTTGCCAGCAGGGATCTGAGCTCTCGTGGTGGGATCACCATCTTTCTACCTCAAATATTGGTATTAATTGGTAAATATCAGCATTGTTGGTATTAATTGGGAATTAAGGCAGACCCTGTGCTCGGTAACCCGCATCGGACCTGGGGGGTTGTCACAACAGAGAAAAGCAAACCCTCTGGAATTCCTCCTTTAATCGATAGCAGGAAAAGGTTTTTCTGATTGCTTTGACCTTTGTGCTCGCCAGGATGGGCTTCCATGGGGGGTGGGATCCACAAACTCAATTTATTCCTTGCAAGTTTCCTGCTCTTCCCTTTCCCTGCCTGGAAGCAAGACCTGGAGAAAAGAACCTCACACCCCAGACTTTCTCCAAGCAGTTGTTGATGTGGAATATTTGTAATTAAGAGTTCATCCGTGGCCTGGGATGCTGCTCAGGGGATACCTCGTGCCTGCTCCGGAGTGTTACGGTGGGGTTTGCTGCTTATTGGGAATACAGATGGGGATGAAAGGACAAGGAATGTTGTCAGGGAGGTGTTTTGGTCTGCTGCTGTGCTTGGAGGCTGTAGGGGACACGGTGGGGGACAGGAATGCAGGAGGAACAGAACAGCCACAGTCCTGGACCCGCAGGTGTATCGGGGCTCAGTACATCTATCTCTCCCAGGGAGATTCCCGGCTCTCCCTGTCCCCATCGCACCTCAGCTGGGTCGGCTGCGATCCTAAATCACAGGAAAAATCCCCGTTCTCCCTCCCACACCTGCCCTCAGTGCACACAACCCGGGCCTTGCCAAACCCAGACACCACCCAAAGCGAGAGACCCCTCGGGAACATCGGGATGGGGAAAGGATCCGGGATGGGGGAAACGACCCGGGATGGGGGAAAGGATCCGGAATGGGGGAAAGGATCCGGGATGGGGAAAAGGATCCGGGATGGGGGAAAGGATCCGGGATGGGGGAAACGAGCCGGGATGGGGAAAGGATCCGGGATGGGGGAAACGAGCCGGGATGGGGAAAGGATCCGGGATGGGGAAAGGATCCGGGATGGGGGAAAGATCCGGGATGGGGGAAAGGATCCGGGATGGGGGAAACGACCCGGGATGGGGGAAAGGATCCGGGATGGGGAAAGGATCCGGGATGGGGGAAACGAGCCGGGATGGGGGAAAGGATCCGGGATGGGGAAAGGATCCGGGATGGGGGAAACGCTGCGTTCCGGTTTTCCATCCTTTCCTAAAGAAATCCGGCCCCGCTTGGGGGAAAGGACGGGCTCGTGCCGCCACCCAGCGGTGTCCGGCGGGGACACCGGGACAGGGACAGTGAGAGAGAGACAGGGACAGGGACACCGGGACAGGGACACCGGGGACACCCGAACCGGGACAGCCGATTACGGACCCCCCTCCGAATCCTTTGTCCGCCAGGATCCCCCTCCATCCCTTCCGTCCCCTCCATCTCTTCTGTCCCCTCCATCCCTTCCATCCCCTCCATCTCCTCCATCCCCTCCATCCCCTCCATCTCCTCCATCCCCTCCATCCCTTCCGTCCCCTCCATCCCCTCCGTCCCCTCCATCTCCTCCATCCCCTCTATCTCCTCCATCCCTTCCGTCCCCTCCATCCCCTCCATCCCTTCCATCTCTTCCATCCCCTCCATCTGCAGGGAAGCCACTCCATTCTCAGGAATCCCCGCCCCGGGATTTCCCTTCCAGATCTCCCCATTTCCAAGGGATTCTCTCTCAGGGATCCCCCTCTGGACCCTCTGTCCGCAGGGATTCCTTCTCCAGCCCCTCTATCCTCAGGGATCCTCACTTCAGGATCTCCCACAGCCCCTCTGTCTGCAGGGATCCTCTGCTGCATCCCCCATTCCAGACCCTCTATCCTTCTCCAGACTCTCTGTCCACAGAGATCCCTGTTCAGAAATCTCCCTCGAGCCTCTCCCTCCGCAGGGATCCCTGCTCAAGGATTCTCATTCCAACCCCTCCATCCTCCTCAGGGATCTTTGTTCCAGCCCCTCTGTCCTCAGGGATCGCCGCTCAGGGATCCCCACTCCAGACTCTCCATCCTCCCCAGCCCACACCCTCTGAGGCTCCTCTGGGATCCCCCTCCAGCCCCTCTGGGATTTCTCCCCCAGCCCCTCAGGATTTCTCCCCCATCCCCTCAGGATTTCTCCCCCATCCCCTCAGGATTTCCCCTCCAGCTCCTCTGGGATTTCTCCCCCATCCCCTCAGGATTTCTCCCCCAGCCTCTCAGGATTTCTCCCCCATCCCCTCAGGATTTCTCCCCCAGCCCCTCTGGGATTTCTCCCCCAGCCCCTCTGGGATTTCTCCCCCATCCCCTCAGGATTTCTCCCCCAGCCCCTCTGGGATTTCTCCCCCAGCCCCTCAGGATTTCTCCCCCATCCCCTCAGGATTTCCCCTCCAGCCCCTCAGGATTTCTCTTCCAGCCCCCCGAGTCCCCTCAGGACACAGCTCCCTCTTCCCCACTGACATCCCCATTTTCCTCAGCTTGCCTCAGTCCTACAAATCCTTTCCCTGCAGGAATTCCAGGCTTCCCTCCCTAACCCAGATCCACGTTTAAT
Source organism: Cinclus cinclus (assembly GCF_963662255.1). Classification (NCBI taxonomy): domain Eukaryota; kingdom Metazoa; phylum Chordata; class Aves; order Passeriformes; family Cinclidae; genus Cinclus; species Cinclus cinclus. The sequence continues at coordinate 5,222,072 of NC_085067.1, forward strand.
TTCTCCTCATTTCCAGGCACTTTCAGGTCACCTGCCTTGCACTGAGGGTTTCCTTCTGGAAATGTGCATTTCTAAAGCTGTTTTTCCCCATTCCCTGAGCTTTAAGGAACACAGCCAGGCTTTCAGGAGGGTGAGGCTGAAATAAATTTGGGGCAGATCCATTGCTCTGAGCCCCACAGTGAGCCCTTATTCCCCCAAATCACCTTTTTTAGCCATTTGTGCCTTCCAGGTGACTTTATTCAGACAAGGGCCAAGGACACCCCTGTTTTTCAGTCCCTCACCTCACCTGAGCTGTTCCAGGGCTCTCATCCTCTCCCCACTGACAACTCCATGGTGTGATTATCCCATGACCACAGGGAATATTTTACCACCCCCCTCACTATAAAACCCTTTCTTGCTGGATTATTACCAGCAGGGATCCTTCCAAAAGGCAAATGACATGGAATTGTGACATTTTTAAATTCACAGAGGTTAAAAAAAGCTGCTCTCTGCCTAGTCTTACTCTTTGTCTCACTACAGGTTGAGTCTTATAGCTATTTATTCCATCCAGGTGCCCAAATCCTGTTGCAAGGAGCTAAAAAAATGGCAAAAAAGGGGAAATGTATGCTTAGATCCCAACATCCTGTAAAGAAACATCTTCAGAAGGTAAATAACAGGAAATGTTGGTTCTGCCAGGAAGCCTTGTAGGGCAGGACAGAGCCTGGAGCAGCTGGGATGATCCATGGGATGCAGTTTTAGCCAGCAGTAAAGTGACAGCAGAGCTGTAAAAGCCTTAAAAAAAAAAAAAAAAAAAAAAAAAAGCTGTGCCAGTAACCCAGGAAAAGGCACAGCAAGCTGTGGAAAACCCCTGCAGGGCTCTGAGGGACTGGGATAAATCAGGAGTGGGGCTGGAGGAAGATCCAAACCCAGCCAGCTCTCACCTGGCTCCTTGTTTTGGTAGCTGAGCTGTTCCCAGCCCGGGTTCACAGACACCTCAAGGTCAGGCCTCAGACTGCACCCAAAAAATTGGCAAAAGCTGAAGGAAAGGACCCACAATGGATCCTTTGTGTGTGCAGCTCCTGAGGATCCTCCAGGACACTGCTGGGACTCAGGAATTCAAATTTTGGTGGCAGCAGACAAGTCCCAGGAGTTAAACAGAAACAGGGGCTGCTACCTTCAGCCAGATTGATTTTCTCCCTGCCAGGCAATTCATCATCAGGCAAAGTTTTGATGAGTGCTGGAGGGAAAAAGAGAATTTACAACCCAAATTCAATTTAATTTTACTGCAGATTTTCCCCTGATTTCTTCCTGTGCTCCACATGATTTTGGTTGATTTATGAAAGTTCTGCAGCCACCGGGATGTGGAAATAAGGACAACAAGGATAAACTTCATAGTTTTTATTCTGCAAAGCAATATGCACATCTTACAAACACAAAAATTAATCTAGGAGAGAAATGTCATTTCCAAATCAGCTATTAACCATCATGCAACAAGACAAGTGAAATGTAAGAACAAAACAAAAACAAAACCCAAAAAACAGCCATCTCGAACCCTACAATCACCTGCAGAGGGTTGAAACCAAGGCTCAGATTTTCTATGTAATGCCAAAGAAAATGCAAAAAAAAAAAAAAGAAAAAAGAAAAAAAAAGAAAAAAAAAGAAAATGGCAGCTTTCTAAGAACAAGAAAACAGGTACAAATAGAATCAAAACTGATTCAAGTCATAGTTAAAAAGGAAAAAGAAAACAAAAAAAGGAAAGATCAATATGATCTGAACTTTAATATTAAAGTTTTAACTCTTCTGTTTGGCTGCATTTAACTTTGTACATTGCCTGGGAACAATCCAAAATTCCTCAGCATTCCAGCACTTTGGCCTGCTGGGACACCCTGCACCTCCCTGCTGCAATACAGGGGGCAAAAGGATGAACTAAGGCCAAAAAATCCAACTCTCCAACGTTTTCCATTTTGCACTGTGGGTCACAACCTTCAGTATTCCTGAGGGGTGCAGAAAGTGGGGGAGAAGTTGTCAAGCAGGCTCCTTTCATTCCCAAATGGTTTCCCTGACTGCCCAAATTCCAGCTGGGATGCTTGGAGTTGGAATTTGTTGGGTAAAGGATTTGCTTTGCTTTGCTGAAGGAGTCAGTTGATGTTGGGGGGGGTTTGGGTATTTCCAGGATTTGCACCACCTCTCTCCCCATCTCCTATTCCTGCCTTTGGTCCCCAGATCAAGGCACCCTCAGAGGCAACTCTTGGAGTGAGGATTAACACGGAAGGCTGGGCTTGTGTGATTTAGGAACAGCTAAGGCTGGGATTTAGGAACAGCTCAGGAGAAGCTCTTGGCCTGTTTCACTTCTGTGCCTCATCTCAGGGAAGCAGCATCAGCCCAGAACAGCATCAGGAGAAAACTGGGAGCTTCTTTTTTATCCCTAAACTTCCAACCAGGCCATCTCTAAAGCTTTGCCTTAACATTCCCTAAAGGAAAACATGTCAGGAAATCCCACTTAAGGAACTGAAATTGTAGGAGGAAATGTGTTCTGAAGGAAACTGTGACTGCTCAAACACCCTGAAGACTCATGAACTTCCTGAAGTCCCAACACACAGACCAGGAGTGGTGCCTGGAGGGAAGAAACTGGGAATTTTATGCCAGCATCACTGAGACTATGAGATTCTCACCTGGCTTTTTTCTTCTGTGGAGGTTGGAGCAAAAAGAGGAGGTAAAAAAGCCTGTGGGAATAGATGAGTGAATTAGTGAATGAGTTAATGAATGCAGAGCTGTCACACCACCTGATGAGAAAGATGGGAGAAAAGATGAAAAGTCAATTAAGGCAACCAGTGAGATTTAGAAACAGTGGTGGAAATGTCTGCAGGAAGAGCCTGACCCCTGAAATTAAGGAGACTTCTCAAGGAGCCAAGAAGAAAAAACCAGCAAAAGGCAGAACAGGGAAGGGAGAAATGCACAGAATCAAATCTCTGACAGGAGAAAGGACTCAGAGAACAGCAGGGGTTTCACTGGGTGGTTTCTTTGACCTTCCTCACAAGAGCTCCACTTTTGTGGCCATTTTGCCCTGAGTGGACAGCAGTAAATGGCAATTTAATGAATTTAATGGGCCAGAGCTCAGCAGTGCCATTGGCAGCTGCCCCTTAGAGCTGCAGGCACAGCCCCAGGGTGAAGCTCTGGAACAGACTCTGGGGTTTCTTTTCCTTTCACTCTTTGCACTTGCCCAAGGCCGTGCAGAGCCCCAGCAGGCTGCTAACACAATACATCTTTTTATTAAGGTTCACTTTCTAGAAAGAAAAGGAAAAAAAGGGGGAAAAAAAAAGTTTACAGAAAGCTGCTCTGCAGCAGAGACACACAATCCTGGCTGGAGGGCTGGGGATGGGAAGCCAAGTGGAAAAGTTTTCCAGATAGTCTCTGTGCTGACTGGTTCTCTGGCATTCAGCAAGCCAAATGAAATATCAAAAACAAAACAAAAAAAAAAAAAAAAAATCAAACAAAAAAACCCAAAACAAACAGTTCTTTGCAGTAAGTAACAGTTTAAAATGGGACTTCACTTATTTTTCTTTACTATGAATAAAAGCACAAGTTTGCCCTAAATACAGCACTATTAAAATGTGAATATGTATCTTTTTTTCTTCTTCTTCTTCCAAAAGAGAGAAAAAAAAAATCTAAAACGTTGATATCTTTTCTTGCAAGCAAGGAGCAAATGGAATAAAGTATTAGGCCACACAAACACACATTGAATTCATGTAGATTGGTGGCTTTGGAAATGCAGGATTATATCAAAGGTGCATACTTGGTTCAAACACACTGTACAGATTGGGCAAAAAACCAAACATCTCTTGGTTGGTTTGAGACACTTGCAAAGGCATCTTCACTTGCCCAGGTGCAGCTAGACAAAAATCTCTGCCCCTGTGGAGCCTTTTCACTGGAGTTATCTACACCAACGTGTGCCCAGGGAAGGGCCGGAGGATCCCGACCACGCCACGGGACAAGCACATCTCCTCAGAATTCCTCTGGATATTCTGCTTTTAGAAATATGTACAAATCAATTACAGGCACTTTGAAATGTCTTTGGTTGGAATAAACCAACATTGCAAGGTAATGGATTCACAGAGTGTTAAGACCCAGGCTGGGTTCAGCAGGCAATGGTTTCGGTCGCTCTCGGGAGAGGGGTTTTATGCTTCTGATAAAGCAACCTGGAAAAAAAAAAACAAAGGAAGAGGGAATATTTAATTAAAGGCAAGTCCTTAATCCCCTAACAGTGATATGATTTATCTCTGTGAGCTGGCAGAGCTGTCCTTGACTTTTCAAAGCAAGCTTGGAAAGTCTGACTTGGAAAGGAAATCAAAGCGAGTCTGAAGGTGTTTTGTACTTTGCAAAAATCAATAGAATGAAAGTCCCAAACCACCCAAAACCAAAAAAAAATCCCACAAAAAACACCACAAACCAGCTTAAACTACAGATCAAAAGGTGTCAACACTAGCTTCCTAGCTGTCAATTAAATATATTCATATTTAATCCTTCAGGCAAACTGCAAGTCCCCAAGGTAATACTGAACAATGACTCTTTCAACAGCTTTGTTACTGTTTTTAACTTAATTCTGATTAACAATCAAGAACTCCTTCAACAGCTTTGTTTTTAACTTAATTCTGATGAACAACCCTTAGGATTATGTATCATGTTTTACTCAAAGTTTTCAGTCTGTTGTGGTAAAAGATAATGAATAAATAAAGATTTAATGCCACGTATTCATTGTTTCACACAGAACAGTTCAAGCAACTCCAGAACTGTGGCAGAAGAGACACAGCCCAGCACTTCCTGAGCTGCAAGACTCCATTTCTTGAGGGCAGAAATCTCATTTTGAGGCTCTCCAAAGCTTTTGTGTGGATTTTATAACCCTCACCTGCACTGTCCACAATGAAACACCCAGGTCTCTCTGCAAGGCAATTAAATCCCCATCTCCAGAGACAAGAAAAACCAGTCTGTCCTCTGGCCAGCAGGAGCTTTTCTCTGTTTTCTTATCAGAGTCAAGGTTTTGTTAGCACACACTCACCTTTTCAGAGCAGAATTCTGTGTTGCTTTGCCTCAGTTTGCTTGGTCTGCCTTTAATGACTGCATAGCAGAACATTGTAATCACCATCACAAAGAGGAAGTAACTGGTGTGCATGAGGTGCAGGTTTATTAGAGAGCGATCATCCTGCACACAGAAAAGCAAATTGAAACTATTTACTGACTTAGCATTTGATATTAGAGCAATAGTTACCAGATCAACCCAGAAATTTCTTCAATAACCAACTTTCTCCCCTTTACAGAGCAATGGAAGTGATTCCTAATTGTGGCACAAAAATGTTTCTTGTGTTAAAAAACTGTGTTACGGATATTTTTCCAAATCCTGGCAGATGAAAGGATTTCAAACTATAAATGGTGGCTATTCAGAGCTGTGAGGCACGTGAAGATCATCAAATCCATTATAAGGTGGAGCATTCTCACCCTTTGCACCACACAACCAACCAGCAGCAAAAATGACAACTTAGGAACCATATTCAGTGAAACCACACAACCAACCAGCAGCAAAAATGACAATTTTAGGAACCATTCTCAGTGAAACCAGAGCTAAGCATTCACTGAATTCAGAGGAACAGCCCAGCACTTACATCTGGAACTATAACAGTTAGTTTGGGATTTAAAGCATGGTAGACCTTCCCAATGGCTCCCTTGTAACACCAGAAGGGGTTGTAATCCTGGGCATATTTTGTGTTCGAGTCCCTGGCCGTGGTGAAGATCTTGTACCACAGAGTGGCATTGCTGTAGGTTTCAGGAACACAATGTGGTGGCTGGCTGCAATAAAACAGAAATCATCAGCACCCTGAAATGTATTTTCCATGTTCAACTTTTCTTCTCCAAACATAGTTTTAGTTTGGGCCTTCCAAAGCAACAACAAAACCCCGAAGTTTAAGTTAAAATCCCCTCAAAACCACATGACTGCTATGCTAAAATTAGAACTGAACTGCATGTTGTTGCACTAAGCCAACATCCCACAGCTTAATTGGAAAAATGCTGGTTTTCCTAAGGCTTTCCACAGCCTGGGGTTCCCCAGGTTGGATGGAACAGTGTCAGGGAATTCAGAGAAGACAAAGGGAAGATATTTTGGTGAAGGCAAAGCAGCCTTTGCCTTGTGCTGATCTCTCAGCAGGGAAGAGCAAGAACCTCAGTGTCAAATCTCACCTCTGAAACTCAATTATGGGGTAAAGTCCTTACATTTCCACAGATTCTCTTGCTCCCAATGAAGTTTAAATCACATTTGAAAAGCAGGCATGAGCCAAAAAAAAACAAAACCTCAAAGACAGCAGAAGTTTTGAGACAAATGTTTTACCGTGAGGGAAGGAGCGCAAGGACGGAACTGCCACGACCAACAGGAATTTTCAGGAGGAACTAACAACTCAGAGGAATGAATGAGGCAGGGAGCAGCCCCTGGGGGAGAGCTGCACTTACACAGTGACTGGGAACACGTTGCTGGCTGCTGTCACAGTCATGCAGGTGGTGAACACGACCTGCTCGCAGTGGCCGTGCAGGACACAGTCATCGGAATTCCAGGCAGCTGGCAGGGTGAAGGTGATGTTGATCTCCTCGTGGGATTCTCTGCCTTTGGGAAAAAGGCAAGGAAAGCTGAGGTTTTGGTTCACAAAAGTATCTGAGCAACAATGGCTGGGATAAGGAGAACACAGAAATGATTAAGGCAGGAAGCATCAGCCTTTGGAGTCATCCCGGATCTTCGCAGGCAACAGAGCAAAAAGAAAAGTTAAAACCCAAAACAAACCAGAAAATCCCCCAGCTGCTGCTCCTCCTAATCTCTCCCACTTCAGAACTGGGGTCATCAGGCTGCTTTCAGAAATTAAAAACTCTTTATAAGTGAATTCATGCATGTTCACAGACCTTTATTAGAAAAGCTTTTCTCCTCCTAAGAACTTTGTTCCACATCTGGTTTTTCTGACGCTCACTTTTCAAACTGGAGATGTTTGTGGAGAAAAAAAGGTGTCAGCAGATACTGAACTGCACACTAAGTCATGTATGATAACCCCACGTGGAGAAATTCAGACTGAAAATAAATCCAGGCTGCTGCAAATGGAACTTGCATTTGGTAGCTCTCAAAGCAGCAAGAAAACAACAACAGAAAATACAGTAATGCACGCTTGCAGCTATGGGCAATGTCTCTCCACAGGTCCAAGACCTTCAATATTATTATAAAATACAATTCTGGCTGAAAGCTAAAATACAGCGAGGTTCTATTACCAATTTTTATTAATTTTCCATGAATTCCTGTCAAAACTTCCTGGCAGGCAGCCAGAGAGCAGATTGGTCTCTGCACACCACAGAAACCATAATCATCTTATCTGGGGATGTTTGTGATATTAAAGCTGATTCACTTCTGCATTTTAGATAAATTAGAATTTTTTTAGACAACATAATACTCCCCACTGCCTCTATGCCACATTTGAAATGTCAGTTGAGGACCTGATGGATCAAGACAAAACTGAAGAGAGTCACTGTTTGGAATTTTGCTGGCTTAAAAATGACCTTCCATTGTCATTAGGTTTAATCATTTCAAACTACCAAGCCTGATCTTGGCACACCTGCAGGTTCTTTTCCTTTCTGAATGCAGGGAAAAGTTCCTCTAACAAACAAGTGAAGGGCTCCATACAGGATTAAACTCACAATAAATCTGGGAACACATCTGTGTTCTGTGCATAAGGTTTATCTCACCCGTAACAAACTGGTGAATTTTTATTTGATTATACAGTTATTTAAATTACAGAAATATGTAGAAACATAGAATGATTTGGGTTGGAAAACTGTCTTGTTTCACTCCCCTTCCCTGGGCAGGGACACCTTCCACTATCCCAGGTTGCTCCAAGCCCTGCTCAACCTGGCCTTGAATACTTCAGGGATGTGGCATCCACAGCTTTTCTGAGTACTTACCACCCTCACAATAAAGATCTTCTTCCAAATATTTAATCTAAACCTTCCTAGTTTCAGTTTGAAGCCAACCAACCCCCCCCCCCGTGAAAGGTTAGAAAAAAACCTCTACAAGCCAACCATAACCTGCATTTTTAAAAATCCAGCCTTGCCTACCTGAAAGTCCAATCTGGTGCCCAAAAATTGTGGAGCTGAGGTGTGTGACATTGCGGGAGTATCCCCCAAAAGGTCTGAGAGGGTCCAGGGTCAGCGTGATGGTGACAGAGATGTTGATGGGACCAGAGTCCTCGAGGGTCTGTGGGGACTGTGTGGAAGACCTGGCCTGCCCGCTGGTCACGGTGCTCTCTGGGGTCGTGGTGTCGTTCAGGAGGTGCTTTAAGGTTTCATTCTCAGATATACAGAAGTCCAAATCATTAAACCTCAGGAGGAAAGTATTCCAGTCCTTAAAACAAAGGGGGAGATTTCAAGGCTATGAGGGAGCTCACGCCTCGCTCCCATCCCGCCAGGTTCCAGGTTCCAGACCACTGAACAAAAAACACTGAACAAAAAACACTGAACAAAAATCACACGGCTCACAGAGCAACACAAACAACACCAGGGCTGGCCCAGCCACAGCAAAGTTGTTTGTGGGAGTCAGCTGGGTTCAATCGAGCTCCCTCCCCTGAGCTAGAAAGGAAACTTGGTCTGTTCTCACCACGAGGGGTGAGTGGTTTCTGCCCAGGTTTCCCTGTTACAGCACAGCCCTGAGGGAACAAACTTCCCAAACTAAATAACCAGAACTAAACAACTAAACAATACATAAACATAACAATAACTGAATTCACCAGCTAAATAACAAACTGCAAGGTTCCTAGCCACAGCAGGGAAGATCCATGACAGATGATTTGCCCTCATCCTTGATATAAAACAAAACTCAAAAACACTCACCCCAACATCCCTTCCAAAAGCCAAACGAAGACAAACCCCTACACAACTCCGTGATCTCTAGGAGGGAGGAAAAATTAACTTCAGGCATGTTTTCCAAATTTCTGCACGTACCTCTGTCATTTCTGGTGACTTGATCTCCTTGATTTTGAAGAAGTAGCCCAGTGTCAGGAAGGCAATGGCCATGGCACTCACGCTGATCATGAAGACCACGAGCGGAGGGCGGCTGCTGATGTAAACCTTCAGGTTCTCCAACAGGTTTATGTAGAACATTATTCTGATTGTTCACCTGAGGGGAAAGAATGTTCCAACAGAGTCACTGGACTGTGTGTTACAGGTGGGAGGTTGTGCATCACAACTGATTCAAGTCTGACAGAGAGAGATGGGATGTACATAAAAGTGAGATTCAACTCCGTGGCTCTGCTGTTCGCTGAGCACAGAGCGTGTGCCTGAAATACAGCAGCCATCAGAACAGGCTCCACATCACCTTCCCAGGGCCTCAAACTGCCAGCCAGGAACAGATTTTCAGGAATGAGGGCTTCCAGCACAGTCCAGCATCGCTGATAAGTGATAAAGCCAGTTCTTGCCTTTCCCCAGGCAGGGCAGCACTGCTGCATTCTAATGCTGGTGATGTCTGAATGTACCAAGCTACAAATCAAACTCTGCACATCCTTTGAAAACTGAGGCTGGAGCCTGAAGGATCCCTCTTCAGCCCACCCCAAATGCCTCTCTTTTCAAAGATGGGTCTTAGAAGTAGCCCTACGTTATTTTAGGCTTCTGAATCAAGGATCCAATGGGCAGAAACACCTGAAAAACTGCATTAAGGTGGAGGCCGGAAGACTCCTGGTCTTTATTTAATTCTTGCAGGATCTAGAACTTCTTGTTCTGTCGCTAAGTAAAGTCAGGATCTTACACGCTGAGGAAATGTCCCAAGCCATTAATTTTTGCCTCATATACAATATTTTGTCTGACTCCTCTCCTTAGTTTTTATCTGCAGAGCAAAAAGACCCAAATTCTTGTATCAGCTTCCCCACCTGCACTCCCAGGGAACAGCAAACATCCAGGTGTTAAAGGGCAGCTTTGTGACATCCCCTTCAGGGATGCAAGGAGCAACTCCAGCCAACCTTTGTCTTTGTCTTACCTAAAACCCTGCCTGAAAAGGCTTTTAACCCCAACTAAACCACCAAGGCCGGAGCTCTTCCTAGCAATGTGCTGCTGATCTCCAAAATTCTGAGTACAGAAAGGATTCTGTACTGCAAGGGTTAAAGCTGGAACATCCACGGAGATCTGATAACATTTAATTAAGGCAGGGACTGCTCCTGCAGGTCGGGGGTGATTGCCACTGACTCCCATCATTGTCATTTACAATCCAGGTGTAGCAGGGCTGAAAAGTGGCAGCTCTGAGGATGAGAGAGGCACAGGGCAAGGCAGGGAGGGATCGGCCATCTGATGTATTGATTTAAGAGAAAACAAAGGAAGGGTAAAGGACAAGCACTCAGACAAAGCCCTTTTCAGAGCCCACAGAGTACAATGATCCCAACTTCCTTGTGTATCCTCAGGATTTTACTGGCAGGATTGCTTGTTCCTGTTAACAGAAGAAATATTGACAGAACCTGCAAAAGTGCCCCAGAGAGGGGCAAATCCAGCTCAGGGAGAAGAGACAGAAGTGCAGTGCCAACAACACAGCCCTGGGCTGTGCCTGCTGACTCCCCACTCGCTCTCCTGGCTGAAACCTGCTGAGCCAGAGCTCTCCAGAGCTCAAGATCACATCCTGGGTTTATTATTTTGCACCATCAATCCCTTTCCATCCACCCTGCAAAGCCCAAGCAGTTTTGCTCAGTGAGAAGTGGATGCTGTGAACATCTCTACAAACTCAAGAGTGAAGAGCAGGGAAAGGAGAGGGAAGAAAAGGTGATGAGAAATGTGCACCTTACCAGAACTTTGTCCCAGAGCAGCTGTGGCACAGCCAGGCAGGCCAGGGGAGGTGCAGAAGGCAGCAGGGACAGGGGAAGGGAGAGCTGGGGCTGGCAGGGATCATGCTGGGAATGATCCGCCCTCCTGCACCTTCTGCCTATCTTGTCCCTGGCAGCAAATTCCTTAAAAGAGCCCGAGGTAAAAAACCCCAAACACTCCTTCTGGAAACGTGGGAGACACACGCAGAGATGGAAGGAGATCAAAACCTAAACCAAAAGCAGAGTTGTAGGCAGCGTCCCCTCCTGAATTTCCTTTAGGAAATAACACAGATGCAGAGTTTATTGCAGTTTTTAATCAGGGCTGAGTGTCACCCACAGCACATCCAAGGCTGGGATTCCTTTTTTAAAGGGGTTTCCAACAGCTCCATTAGAATTTGTTTACCACAGGGTCTAAAACCAGCCATAAAAAAATTCGGGATGTGCTGAAAATCCAACACAGAGAAATATTCAGGCTAATATTTTTATGTAAGAGATCACCAGCTTTTAGTTGCCAGTTGTTTAATATGCTGCCATAACTCAGTGGCTTTGAAAGCAATTAGAAAATGCCATAAGCTGCAATTTCCGAGGAGTAATGTGCCTTTGGAGCATTTGGAAGGGAAAAGGGAGCAACAGTGGATTTCAGCACTGGAGCTGACATGAAAATAGCAATAGATGAATGTTTCCATGCTGCTGTCTGAAGAATTACTGATTTTTTTTTATCAAGGTACTTAAATAACTTTAATTATAATGGAATTTGTGATCCAGATTAGTGCATCACATCAAAATGTCCATGGATTTTCAGGGATCCTTAAACTCCTCTCTGTTAGAATCAGAATGCATCACAACTCTGCTGCCAGCTCTTGTAACTCACTTCCTCCTCTGTGTAAATCAGTAAGATCAAAAATACCATTTAAACTTCTATTTCTTGTTCACAGAATTAAAAAAAAAAAAAAGGCAACAAAACAAACCAAACAAAACAATGCTTTTACCTCCTGGCAGGTCAGGCAAGCAAGATCAGGTTTCACTTTTTAGCCAAATAAATAATTTAGTGAGTGGCTCTAATGACTGCTGCAGCCTCTCTCCACTCCAGTAAAGCCTTTTAATACTTGGTGCAATAAAAATCTCCCCAGTCAGACTAAACAAGGAGCTCAAGAATGAAAACTGCCAGGCTGGAACATTGGCCAGCAGCTCCAAGGTAATTGCTGGGTAGTGAGGGATGTTCAGCAGGAGTTACAGCTGCTGGAACTCACCAGGAAACCCTGGAGATGTTGTGCTCTTAAATCAGCATCTACAAACCCAGTCAGGGAGAAGGATTAAAATGGTAAAGGGTGGAAATACAACAGTTTAATCTGTCAGAGTGCCAGAGAAACCCAGAATTGAGCAGCCAACTAAAAAGCAAGAAAATATTCTACAATTTGGGGAGTTTGCCTCCAAAACAGCTCCTGACAGCAACATTAAAGGAGTTACATTGTGAATTGCTCTTTATTTGTGTATGGAAGTGTGGAAAAGAAAGCTGCTAAAATAGACTGATGAGTTTTTCAAGGCTAAATTACAAACAAAAAGGAAAATCTTGAAGTCTATTGCCAAGACCAAAAAGTCAATGCAATGAGTCACAGCTGAAGTATTAAATTCCCATTTTGAGGCTTAATATCAAAGGAGCTGAATTCCTAAGAACAATAAAAAACCCATATGCTGTACCAAAGCAGGTATTGAAAGTAAAATTGCAGTTACCAAAGTGAAAAAAAACCAACAAACTAAACATGAATTTTAGAGAGATCAAAGTCGTTTGATACTTTTGTCAATAATGTCAACTACTACCCTGCCACTAGAAAGCTTCAAATGATGGAATTTCCTCACAGATATTTCCCCTTCCTGTTGTTCAGGTAAAGTTATCACTCTAGAGGAGGGATTTAAACGTGAAACCACCACAAAAATATCCTCAAGAGGAAAATCGGGTGGAGGAGAAGGGCAGGAGGCAGCATTTCTGCTTTAGGATCTCACAAGTTTTTTCTCAGTATCTCATTGCACAGAACAGTGTTTAAATTGAGCTGTGCAGCTTAAAAAAAAAAAATCAATTCTATTTTCAAAAGTGCCCCACTACCAGGAGTGCAAAGGGGCTAGGAAAAGGGTAAAACACTTTGAATGAAAATTATGTTGTGTGCCAGAGGAATATATACAAACACAAATCAAGCAAACCATGGGAAAGCAGCCCTAGATAAATGCAAACAATGCAGTGGTGTTCATCTCAAAGTGCCTCTCCTTTAACAACAATAAACAGCAGCAAGTACCAAAATCATCTTTCATTTGGTTTTCTTCTCTTCAAATTTGATATCTAAGAGTGAAAATAAAGCAAAATAAAAATCAGAGTTGTGTGAGCTGGGGCTGGTGATGGGGCTGGTGCTGTTCAACATCTTTGGGGGGTGACAGGGACATGGGGGCAAGCTTGGCAGTGACACCAAACTGTGTGGGAAGGGATCTGGCCAGGCTGCAGAGGTGCCTCTGGGACAACCTGAGCAGGCTCAAGACCAAGTGGAAGGAAGAGCAATTTTACCATCCTGATACCTGGGGAAAAGAGAGGTGCTGGGATCTGCAGCAGCTTCAGATCATCTTTTGAGGAAGTGTGGATCCCTGTGGGATGAAATTGCACAGCCTAAAACCTTCCCCAGCAGCAGCAGGGCAGGCAGGCAGGAGGAATTCATCCTGGAGGAATCCTCCAGGGCACAGCACTGCCTCTGTCCAGCTCAGCCTCTTCCCCTCCTCCCGGCCTTCAGCGGGAACAAAACAAACCAAAATCAACAAGCTCCTAGGAAATGCCAGCAGATCTCCCCACAGCACGGAGGGAGGGAAGCGTGGGGAGGAGGAAACTTCATGAAAACATCACCTTGAGTCCTTGAATCCAAGCAAACACAGCCCCAAGATCAGCAGCCAGATGTGCACAAACACAACTGCTCCAGTGGGAGATAACGTGAGTTGGCTCAAGCCAGCCAGTGGCTTATGAGTTTGCTGAGCTGTTTTATCCACAAATATGTTAACTGATAAAAAAACTCCATGTTTTCCTGGAGCCTGGAAGCTGAAAACGGCAGGAAAGTGGCTTTGCATATGCAGAGAGGACACTGCACAGGGCAGGAGGAGAGCAGCACTTGGAAGTGTGGAAAAGGACATTCCTTGCTCCTGGTATCCTCACAGAGGATCAGCATGCAGAATATGAACAAAAACCAGGGACTTGCACAAATAGAAAGAAGCAAATGCTTCATAGTTGCACGATATGTTTCTTTTCACTTCTCAAAACACTTTTCAAAGCTCAATTAACCATTTCAATATCCCCAAGAGGGGCATGAACAGCAAATATTTCAGGTCTGCCCAGGAAACAAAGCCAAGGAAGGGAAGTAATTTGGTGAGTGATAGAAAATTTTAAAGATCAGATTGAGACTGAATTTCAAACATCCTAATTCCTGACTTCAACCCTCTATAAAGACAGAAAACTTTAAATAAAAGGTCAGTGATGTAAAATATAAAAAGGAAAACAAACATTACTCAATCTGTGTGTGACAGCCCTTCCCAACAGACTGGTGGTGTTCAAAAAGTCTGGTGGATTCACCACAAGCACCTGAACCTTGTGCCAGCTGATACTCTGGGGACAGCAAAGTTGATTTCCATTTCCCACTGGAAGAAAAATTGTGCTAAAACAGACAGATCCAAACAAGTTCCAAATATTTTTAATATGCTCTGAGTTAATAAAAATGATGAATGAAAAAAGGGAAGGAAAGTTTAAAGTCAAGACGCAGAAAGAGAGCGAAGAAGCTTTTTTTTCCCCTGGTTCAATGAACCCTGAATTCTGACTTTTGTTAGAAGTGAAAAACGTAATTTAAAACATACCCAGCTGTAAAATCGAAATGAACTCAACCTCTGGTTGAAAATCAGACATTTTGGTGCCAAACTTGAAGCAGGCATCTCTGTCTGCCAAGAGCCTGTGCCACGGGAATGAATCCACTTCCATCCAAAAGAGCTCATGGGCATTTTTAAACCTTCCAGCTTTTCCAAGTCATGACTTTCAACGTGAGTTACCATAACCCAAATCAGCCAGACTGCAATAAAACACACAGTAATAGAGGAAGGACTTTGAATTTGTATTTAAAATGCTATTCTGGCTACTGCTGCTTAGCATGAGAACCTGGGAGAGGAAAGGAAAAGTAAAATTATTCCATTTTACAGAATCTTTAAAGATCCATGAGAAATCAAATTCTGTGTACACTGAACTGACAGCAGCCAGAACTACAGGATAGCTTTAATCAAGGAGTGTGAAAATTCTCAGTAACTGTTCAGTAATCAGAAACCGAGTGGCCAGTTCAAGGCTGATTGTTGACTTCATTAAAACCACTCATTAAGGAATGTGGGACCCAGTTCAGCAGTGAAAGTGCAGAGAAATGCCAGGAAAAGGCTCTTCAGTCTGCAATGAGAACTGTGAGGAGACAGGGATGCAGACAGATACATAGCTTGAATCACAAGCAGAAAAATGACTGACAAGCTGAGGAAATGGCAGCTTTGGGGAACGGCAAATTCAGAGTTCTGGGTGTGGAAAGAAGGGAGAGAAGCAGTAAAACAGCCAATGGCCACTGATGGAAATAGAAACAGCAGTAAAACCAACTGAAATGAGGGAGCTGGGCAACAGCTGAGATATCAGAGCTACGGCTGCAATATTATCATGTCTGTGTGCTCCAAGGAAACAGGACCTCAGCTTGCTCAGCCCCAACTGGGTGAGCTCACTCCCCATTTTACATTAACAATCCTCCAAATGCCAGGACACACTCAAGTTTTCATCCAAAGCAAAACCTGGAGCTCTGAGCCCTGGGAACCAACTTTATTCACAGGTCAGGACAGTCTTAGAAAATTAATTCCCACCCAGCCATGCTTTGGGTAAGGGGAGGTTTGGGAAAAGTAACACAATTCTGACAGTAGCGAGTTTCATTAATAATTTAGGACTCAACTGATAAAACAGCTTCACTTCTATAAAATCTGTGACGCTATTTAACAAAAAAAAAAGAAGATTATCCCAGCTGCCAGATCTGCAGGATCAGCTCATGGGGAGCTCCAGGAGGGGCCCACCCGGGGTGCTGCATGTGCCAGGCTCTGTCCCTGCTGTCCCCAGCTCACAAAGGACACCGAGCCCTGTTTTTCCCCTACCCTCAGCTGGGCACTCTCAGAGCACAGGGACTATTTTGTTTGATCAGGTGGCCTTTCAAGCTCTTGTCTTTCAAGCTGAAAAGAAGAATCACATTCCACCAGAGCCACTCCTCAAATCACGGCAGGTAACAAAGGCTTAATCCTCTCTGATGGCACTCGGGCTCAGGGAGCGTTTCTGAGCCACAATTCAATATTATCTGTGCTCGGGCTGCCACAAGAGCTCTCTCTGTGCTGTGCACACCTGCCGGGCAGAGCTGGAGCGCAGCCATCGGTGATTATTCCCAGGAACCAGGCAAAGGCAGGTGCAGGGAAGTGGCAGCAACTCGCCCGGCCGAACCCGAACTGCTGCGTCCTGCCCAGAGGCACCGCGACTGACTGCGGAGTATTTCCTGTAACTCGGCCCTCAGAAAAACGCAAAAATCATTTACCACAACAGCCAGGCCCAGCTTTTCTTCCCCAGCGCGTTCTTTCAGCGGCCAAACTTCGGGGAAGTTCAGCGAGGATGTGGAGAGCAAACCTTAATGAATCCTTATCTACGCTCCAGGTCTGTCTACCGGCACAAATTTACCCGGATAATTCCACCTCCAGAGCTAACAACGCAAATTAATTTCCCCAAAGACAAACATTAAAAGAGCAAACAAAGGCAAAAGGGAGGGGGAAATCCCAGCTGTGCTGTAATATATATATTTTTTTTTATTTTTTTTTCCCCCGGGGTGACTCCGTTCCATGGTTTGGATGTAACGGCAGAGATGGAGCAGCCATGTTCTAGGCATGATGCACCAGGAATTGTATTACTAAAAACATTATTATTAAAATCATCAGGAGATCATTATTCAAGTTAAACGCCCCAAAAAAAGTGAAGAAGCATGAAACACGGGTGTACAGAAAATTAGGGAAAAAAATCCCAAAACAACCACACAAAAAAGCCCAACGCAGGAATCACCGTTCAGAGGCTATTTCGAAACACAACTATTTTTAGTGCTACACAAATTATTATTACCCACTGCTTTTTTCTTTTTTTTTTCCTGCTACGACGCCACGCATACAAACTTCAAGCTGACGACCTTTCCCAAAATATATATATATTTTTTTTAATGTAAATAACAAAAATAAACCGAGGCTACAACCTCTCCAGCAGAGCCAAACCTACTCCGAACCCAACCGGGGCTCGGCGGGCAGCGGCCCGAGGCTCCCCGGGGGCTCTCCCGGAGCTCCCCCCGCTCTCCCCAGCCCCGGAGCGGCCTCAGGGCGAGCGCATCCCCCGGCAGGCCGGGCCGCGGAGCCGCCCCCGTCCCCTCCTTACCGGCGTCCGCGGAGGGGCTCAGGCCCCCGGGCCGGGCGGGGCTCAGAGGCGGCGGCGCTGCCGTGCGGGCGGACTCTGCACCATCGTCCTGCCCTGCCGGGGCTGCGGGCACGGGCGGACGGGCGGCGGAGCGAGAGGCCGCTCCCCGGGCAGCCCCGGGCCGGACACACGGACAGGCCCCGGCACCGGGCCCCGCCTCCGCCGCCGCTTCCGGGCCGCAGCTCTGACCCCTCACCCGCCGACGGTGGCGCGGGGGGGACAAGATTGAGGCGGTGCCGGCAGCGCGGGAGGGGCCGGGAGCGGCACCGGGAGAGGCACAGGGAATGGACCCAGGAATAGCACGGGGAGAGAAAGGCACCGGGAACAACACAAGGAATAGCACCGGGAATGGGCTCGGGAGAGGCACCGGGAATGGGCTCGGGAGAGGCACCGGGAATGGGCTGGGGAATAGCACAGGGAGAGAGAGGCACCGGGAACAGCACAAGGAATAGCACCGGGAATGGGCTCGGGAGCGGCACCGGGAGAGGCACGGGGAACGGGCCCGGGAACAGCACAGAGAGAGGCACCGGGAATAGGCTCGGGAGAGGCACCGGGAATAGCACCGGGAATGGGCTCGGGAGCGGCACAGGCAGAGGCACCGGGAAAGCAACGGGAATGGACCCAGGAATAGCACTGGGAATAGCAGCGGGAGAGGCACGGGGAACGGGCCCGGGAACAGCTCTGGGAATATCACCGGGAATATCACCGGGATCGGCCCCGGGCGCTCCCCGCGTTCTCCCCCGGCCCGAGCGCTCCAGCCCCAGCCTCCCTCGGGATGCTTCCCCGCCCTCCCCCTCTCCTTTTCCTCTAAAAACTATCCCCAAACATCTTTCTTTATCTTGCTTTAAAGTGCCCAATACCTGAAAATGTTCAGGGTTAATTCCTTAAAGCAAACAAACCTTCATTTACGTTTCTCGTGATAAGTAAGAATAATAGCACTGTTACATATTGGGTTATTATATAGTGTGGTCTGTTATTAATAATTAGTATTATTAATGGTAGTATGAAGATGCTGGTGATGTTTCCACGAGGATAATGTGAAGTCTGGTGGAGCTGTTTACTGTCCCTGGCAGCTGGACAAGCTGGTAAGAAAACCTTCTCTAAATATTGGGTGGAAAATATTCCCTAAAAATGCTTTGGGAAGGTAAAACTCCAGCAGTCCCACGAGGATCAGAAAGGGCAGAAAGCCCCTGGCTTCCACAATGACAGCGCTGAATTAATGAGTGATAGCCACAATTAACGACTCCAGCATTTCCTGTAAAATATCTTCCTTACCAAGCGAAATAAACGCAGGAGTTCACAAACAAATAAGTATTTTACAAGAAGAGATCCAATCCGAGGAACTGCAGAGTCTTTGCTTTCAGCGATACTGAGCTAAGAGCGAGAAAAATAAAGCAAATTGCTGCTGCTGTGACTGTGGCCACAGCACACACCTGTATTTTCAAGCACTTTAAAGGGACAATATTTCGATTAAAGTCTCTGGTTCGCTGCTCTTTGCAGCACTGGGGTCTCACCCAAACTGCTCCAACCCCGCTCAGGGATTATTACTCCAGGGAAAGGTGTGCAAATCCACCTTTCCTGATTAATTTACTCAAAACATGCCCACTTCAGAGGCTTGATTACACGCTATTTTAGTCCTGAACTACTCAATCACCCCAATCCAATGACTTTGCTGCAAAGAAAATAAAACCAAACATTCTTACCCAGCCTAGCACTTGAGAATTGTTGTCTGCCACTCGGAGAATACAGAAGCAGCTGCGATTATCTCGCCATGAATCATTAATAGAATAACAAAAGGTGAGGAGGGGTTTAGGGACTCATTAACGAGAGCGGAACAGCCACGTTTTTATTTAAACACGCTCATTTACACAATAGCTGCAAAAGTTTGCTTCTCCCACCCCTCCTCGGGACACACCTGGAAATCTGGATTAACACCTCAATAAACTAAATAAACACCAGGATTATTTACCGAAGGGGTTTGAGTGTGGTGACACAAGGAATAATTTGATTTATTTCTTTTGTTGTTACTGTTGTGAGCATCCCAGCGCAGCAGCTGCTTCTCTGGAACACCAGGGGTGGTGCATAGTTCATAAAAAAAGGCTAAAAAACCGCCAGAAAAGGGACAAATCACAGTCGTGGTCTGGACTTATTGCAGTGCAAATTTAATTAGGAATTAAAGCGGCAATGAATCAAGAGGTAGGTGCTTTCCTCCTCGGTGGCAAGAATTAAACATTGCTTTTAAAAGCAGCTCCAGCTGAGCTTCGTGTTTGAGATCTCAGGAGCAGGAAGGAGCCAGGGCTGGGTGGAGCTGGAAGGGATTTCAAATGAGACAGAAAAAGTTTCAGATTCTGTTGTAAGAGGTTGCTTTTTGTGGGGTGAGCCCTTCTTCCACCCCAATGTGAATTTTAGTGGCTTGGAGTGACACGAAGCCATTTTTAGCTCGCTGTTCAAGGTGCTGAAGGGGGTCACTGAAGAGCAGAATGTTGTTGTTTCACAGAAATAAAGTGCATTTTTCTGCCCCTTCTATAAAAAGCAACCTCGAGCTATATGAATTTATTTATTTATTTATTTCCCAGGATTGTCAAAAAAGCAACCAAAATTTATCCCACTGATGGAAGTGATCAGGAGAGAGAGACATTTTTGGAGCAACTCTTTCACTGTGTCTTTCCCTTCCCCCTCTAGTGTTCCACATGATGCAGTTTTTAATACAAATATTTCTTCCTATTCCTGAAATATTTTCGATTTTTGGCCCCACATTCCCTTCCAAAGCAGTAAAATCAGCACTGCTGTGCACCACTCAAGGCTACCAGGTGTTCTGACAGAGCATTTCAATGAAGAAATGGCATCTTTTAAGTATTTTTTTTTAAATGAAGTCAATTAAGATGATTTTTCAAGTTTGCAAATCACTCCAACATCCCCTGTCATCCCTCACTTCTCCCCTCCAGGTTATCCAAACTCCCAACAGCGTTTTTGCCTTTTTCCTGCAGCATGATGGAACTGAAAGGTGCTAAAATGAATATTTTGAGATAATTTTCATTCACACATGAGCTCATGCACAGTTGGGACATTAGATTTGAAATCTATTTACAATTTTACATATTTTACAATGTATAGTTCATCTTTACAGCTACAGAATAAGTTCAGACTAACACTGGTATCTTTTTTTTTTCTGCTGGAACTTGGCTTTAAGTTAAACTGATTATTAAAAACAATTAAGTGCATGCTTAGAAGGAAGCTTTCAGGAGAGGTGTCCATGGACTAGTGTTGCTTAAAAATTACACCAGTTTGTGTAGAAAATCGAAATTCAGTTCAAAAAACCCACCAAAGCCTAACAGAGATCTACTGGAGTAAAATAAATACAATTCATTACACTTAACAAAAAAAAAATAAAAAAAATAAACCAAACCAAAAAAAAGAACCCAAAAAGTACCTTTAAAAATTTACTGATTTAAGCTTTTTTTTTAGCTTTAAATTTCCTTCTCTTCCCAACTAGCTGAGGATAATTATCCTGCATAAACCTGAGGCTGCAGTGGTGGGGGCAGCTTGTCATTCTCCACATTTTCAGAGTCAATGGCTGCTAAGGCTTGGCTTTTTGGTTTTATCTCTAAGGGATATTTCTCCACAATGTCTTCCACCTCCTTGGTGATGCCATCAGTCCAATCAATGAGGTCCTTCTCCAGCTTCTTGGCTTCACTGACAATTCTTTCCTGTCTCTCATTCAACTGAGAGAGGAGGTCTAAGCTTTTGCACATTTGCTTCACCCCCAGGCACACATCAGGGGAGAAACTGTCAGATTCCTGCTTTTTTGGAGATGTCTGGCCAGTCATGAAACGATCAAAATCTTCCTGGCTCAGATTTAAAGACTGAGCATCCAGTTTTTCAATGAAGGCCACAGCACAGCACTGCAAACAAAACAGAGAGAGCATCACTGCAAGATCTGAATCAAAGTGGAATGTACCCATTTTCTATTCCTTACCCTCTTCTGATTTTTGGATAATTTTTTTTATGCCCTAAACGAGCTTTTCCAGAAGTTAATTTCACCAGACACTTCATACAACTCTTCCCTCTCCTCAAAAGTTAGAAGAAATCAAAAACTGACCTGCCCAGGTACATTCCAGACCTCAGGGTCTCTGTGTTTGGGAGGTGAGAGAACAGCAGGAACATGCCAAGGAGACAGGAGCAGTGTATTAATGTTTAATTATCTGATCAGCAGAGATCTGCTATGCAGATTCATTCATTCATTAATTTTCTGAAGGAAGGAATGTTAAAGCCCAGCTCACTTGGTGGATGCTCTGCTCCTACTGAAATGAACTTTTAACATTCCAAATGGTTCATTCAGGTCTGTAATTTCCCTCCAGGATTCTTTATGATAAAATGCAGAGCACACCAAGAAATGCCTCTTGGAGAAGCTGTAAAAAACCTGTTCTAATTCTAATGCTGAAGTGCCTTCAAGGAACTCTCCTGGGCTCAAAGAGGGGACTTTGCATCTGGAACATCTGCACAGCCCAAACTCAGGGTTTGAGGAATGGAAAGTCCTCATCTTGCAGGATAAAAATACACTCAAGTCTTAGCATCAGGCTGTTCAAATAAAGGGTTTAAAGTTATAAAATAAGAAAGCAAAGCTCTGGTTTGGACAGCAGAGAAGGAAGAGAGAGGAGATAAACCTGACAGTGCTCTGAGTAACCTCAACCACTGTTGGAAGATTAATTTTAATTTCTGTTTCCTTTTGCTGGCAATACCTACCTCCAAAAAAAAGCCAAACCTTGCTGTCCAAGCCCAGCCTTCCCCCTGCACTCACCAGGTTGGTGAAATAATATCCATCCTCCCCAGTCATCAGCCTGCTGGGGTTGCAGAAGCGAGTGATGTACTGGATGTTGGACTGCAGGCGTGGGGGGTTCCCCTTGAGCACGATGTAAATCAGGGTGGGCAAGAAGTCATCAGCAGAGGCTGGCTCATTTTTGGTGATTTTGATGGCATTGAAGATGTGCTTGCTGCATTTGGTGATGCAGGCCAGTTTATCCCGAGGGACACGCTTGGAGTCCATCTCAATGATGTCTGCAAGGGGAAAACCAGAGAAAACCATTCCAGTTGTACTCAGCAGGCACTGAATAAGCAGGATTTGCTGGGTAATATTGATGTTGCATCATTTCTGTCCGTGGGGAAGTGGTTCAGGTAGATCAGCTGAGCCTAAACACTTCAGTGTGGAAAATTATCTCTGCTCCACAGATGAAATTCCCAACCCACAGAGATTCCTGCACACTTAACAGCCCGGACCCCCTCGGTGCTGACAGCAAAAATCACCTCAATAAGCAAGAGAGAGAAAATTTAAAGTTGGAAATAGAGAATTCATCACTCACAAACCTGTAATTGCCTTTACAACCATGTCAGAGACTTCTGGGATTTCCTCACTGACAGGAACACACAACATCTGGGGAGTCACCCAGTGCAAAGCCCTGGGACAGGAAAGAAAGGGTTAAACTCTTCAGTGCCAGTGACATCCAGGTGTTTGAAACCAGCTGCTTCCTGAACTCAGGGCTCAAGGAATGTGCTTTGTGTGAATGAGGCATTATTCCAGCCATAAATCAGTTTATTCCACTGAAGTAATTGATTTGCAGTGAAAATATTGCCTTTTTAAAAAAATTTCTTTGGCTGTAATTTAACAAAAGCAAATTTTCCCAGTGTACTGATAGTCATTATCCCACCTATTAACTCCTTCTGTATTTTAAATAAAATAGTTTGAACCCTTAACAAGCCATTTTTCTGTGCACAGCACAAGGTTTTTAACATGGTTGATTCAGACCTCATTTAGAGAATCAGGGATTACTCAATTATTTTTGCTTTTAAAGCCTTACCTGATCCTTTTTTGGACAGCAAGGTCTTTCTTCTCATCATCAGTTGTCTCAGGGCAAAAAACATATTTATACTGTCGAGTCATGATGTATTTCTCAACCTCATCCATTGCCTTCTCCACTTTTTCAGGGGGCACTGAAAGGGACAAATCCCACAGATTAAATATTCCAGGGCTCTTTGGAAGGTTTAACCCCCATATCATCAAATTAGTATTACTCATTCAAACCAACCTGAGTTCACAAATGGACATAATGGGAAGTAAAAATAAAATGGGCAGAACTCCAGTGAGAATTTTAAAAGAAAGCTGTAAAAAGAAATATTTAGACAACAAAACTTCCTGGAGGGAACAATTCTTAACTCTGGTACCAGAACCTGTTCCCAGCATTTCTGAAAGCTGGGAATGCTTTGCTTTAACTGCAAGTTCAAGAGGTTTTAGTTTTACATCCCTGCTTTTAGAACAAGATGATGAAAAAGAAGAACTTGGTACCTTTCCAACGTGTCTGCAGCCTGTCTGCTACATTTTGGTAGAAGTCCTGGGCACACTCAGATTGTTCCTCAATGCTTAAATCCTGCAGGAGAACAAGGATCAAGTGTGAAGAGCTGGCAGCAACACCTCATGTTTTGTTTTGGTTTAAGGCAAGTGCCCAGCTGCTGTAACAGTCTGAGAATGCAGAGCTGTCAGAGCTGTTTATAGTGGCTCAATTTTATTTTAAAATAGGAGAAGCCAAGACTGGCTCTTTAATGTGTGAAAGATTTGTATTTATTTGCTGAATAAATGGATATTAGCACAGGTGAAATGGCTTTTTCCCCTGAGAAACACTGACAGAATAACTCAGACTAAGCAAAGTGTTTGTCCTTATTTAACCTCTAATTTTTAAAAGACAATTTATAGCCTAGAAAACCCCCAAGAACATCAATTATTTGAAGGGTTATCTCCACAGCAGACAGTTCTGATGATAAAGTTACTGTGAAATATATTCACAGTGGTATTTGTGAAACAACACTGGCTTTTGCTAAATTAGCTCCTGAAGAACATAACAGAGTTTGAAGCTTGAAAATTTAATTAATTAAGGCGATTTTCCTCATTAAATGAAACCATACATTAAAAAAAGTGGGGGGAGAATTTGATTTCTGAATTCTCTAAGGCAAAAAACTGCACATTTTCCTGAACACAAGTCTCAGCTCTTGCTGAGACTGGATTTTAGGCCTGGCTTATGTTTTTAAAAATCCCCTGTTTTGAGAAGGTTGAAGTAGGAAATGAGAATGCTTCAATGCTTGAAGCCAAAAATAAACCTACATTGTTCTCACAAACTCTGTGCTCAGAATGAACAGATCTAAAAGAAAAATCAAAGTTCAAGAAGATTTCAAAGCAGAGGGAATGCAAGATTCCATGAGAACTTGTGAGGAGATAATTTGAGGAACTAAATAGGAAAAGGAGAAGGGAGGGGGAAAAAAAGTTGGGCTGAATTCTGACTCATTCCAACCATAGGTGGCACCAGAGACCGATTAATATTTCAAGAACACTGATTTTTTTTTTCTTTTTAATGGAAAATGAAGATGTAGCACTTATTTCATATTAAAAAAAACCAAAAAACCAACCCAGCACAGTCAAATTCTTCTTCCCCAATAAAAGGAGAGGGGTGGGTTGATGCTGAAATATCTTTAGAAGTTTTTAGGCTTAAGTTCTCATCCCTGGAAGTGTCCAAGGCCAGGCTGGATGGGGTTTGGAGCAACCTGGGACTGAGGAAGGAGTCCCTGCCCATGGAACCAGATCTTTAATTTCCTTCCATCCCAAACCACTCTGATATCTAAAAACTCACCAGGTGATATCTTATATAATTTCCACAAGTCATATGAATGTAGAATAACTCAGGACTAATTTATCTGGGATGCTCTGGGGTTAGAAGGATCCTTTGGCCTCACACTACCAAAAAAAAAAAAAAAAAAAAAAAAAAAAGCACCCAGATCTTAATTTGATTAATCCAATCATCTGATTGAATCATCCTGCCACACTCCAGAAAATCCAAACTGCTGGAAGAAGTGCAGCATTTCCCCCCCTCTCTCCCCATCTGACTGAGACAAGAGGCATTCAGAGCTCACCCTTTTATGACTCATGGTGTCCAAAAACAGTTTGCATTGCTTGTAGATATCCTGGCCAGGCTTCTGGTATGTCCTGATGAATTCTATGAACTCCTTGGACACTCTGTCTGTCTCAATGCTGGCCTGCCTGTGGATGGAAGGGCTGGGAGCTTTGGCCTCCTGGATCTCTGCTGGCAAAATTCAGGCCACAGCAGATCAGCTTTTTTACACTGATGGATAATTTCAGAAAGGTTTTAATATTTTTAGTAGGTTTTTTTTGTTTTTGTATTTTTTTTTCAGCTGTACAGACAAGTGGTCATTTATTGCTCAAGCTTTGCCAGGGAAATGCTGGATATTATTCAACACATGAATAATTATTAAACACAAGTCCAGGAAAAGTGAGTATCCCACTGAAGTGGAACATTTAGAGCCACACCCCCATTCACACTAATGGCCTTTTTATATTAGGAGTGACTGCAAAAAAAGCTTGCTTTTTGGGTTTTACAGTCACTACAAGGTCAGACATCACCATTTAAAGTTTCCAGCTGGGACTCTGCAGATTCCTAAAGATAATGAGGTGGTTTTCCCACTCTCCCTGACCTCCACAAGTGGCTCCCAAACAGCTCAGGGCAGTTCTCATCACACAACACGCACTGCAAGGTGACAGAGCTGCATCCATGGGGGTTTTCCCACAAAAACATCTCATTTTCCAAGTTCACTGTGCTGCTCCAATACCTTCACCCACCTTTCAGCTTGCCAGCCAACGCTGTTGGAAATGGAGGGATTGAATAGAGGTGGTGGAAATGAACGTGGTGAGAGGCAAGCAGCAGAGAGACAGAAAACATGAAAATATTCATGGTCAGCATGAGACAAACATGGCTTTCAACCTGAAAACACTTCACATGCACAGAAATCCTGCTTTCAACAAGCATGCAGAACTCCAAAGCAAAAAGAAAGAAATGGGATTGATATGTTTCAGTTGGTTTAATTTGGATTTGAGGGAGGTTAGTGGGGTTTTTTTTTTGGTTGTTATTTGTTTTTGAGGAAATCAAGCACTACAGAAAACCCAAAGTTGTGTCACCCAGTGAGTGCCAAACCTGCACCTCTGACCAAAGCTCCACACTTCAGCACAGGGAGTAACTTGGTCAGGCAGCAGCAGAGCACCTCTGATATTTCAGTGCCCAGAACAGAATAGGTTTTGCAAATATTTAAATTCCAACTGCAGCAATTGAGATAGAGAGTGCAATTGAGATAGAGAGTGCAGCAACTCCTTTTCTAGTCACTCAGGGACACTTTTTCCAGAGGGAATTTCCTTCCACTGCCTTTATACCTAAGGTTCACTGCATGAATCCCAAATCTTGCACAGGATTTCAGCTGGGGTGGGGGGGCATTAATTAAATTTGTCACATTTAAAATTAGAGAAGCAGAAAGCTTATTTAGAAATAATTAACAGAGGAAAGGGCAGAGTTATCAGATATTTCTTCCATGATTAATCATTGATCTCATTTCATAGTACAGCTGAAGGTTTTATTTACTTACTTCACCAATGAGTTCACTCTTTTATAAAAATAATGAGCCTCATTTTACTATTTGATTTTAAGGAATGTGAATATTATTTGTTCAGTCACAAATTCAAACTAGATTGTTGTTTAGTTACTACAGGGATGTAGTCAACTGAGGCAGATTAATATTAAGTATTAAAAAGTGAATGCTAATTAGAATCAACTGTCTTTTAATGAATTACACCAAGAATTACTTGAAGCTGCAACTTCATTAATCTCTGAGCTGAAATCCTGATTTAAGGAAAATTCATCTGTACTGATTACCTAGGGTTGCAGAGACAAATGAACTTCCAGCAACAAAATATCCTCAGGTTTGTCCTGTGCTCTCAGAAAATTCAGTTTAACTAAAGAAGAAGCTGATTACAGCCAAGAAATTCCAACAAGTTAAAGACAGCCCAGCAGAAGAAAATGCCAAAACACCAGGAGAGAGCATGAGAAGAGTTAAGGAAGGATCAGCATCACAAAGAATAAAGATAATTAATATTTCAATCTTTCTACAGGAAAGCCACTTGTCACAGCAGAACAGGAGCACTCCAGGGATTCACTATGGTTGTGCCATGGTCACAGAGCCCAGTCCAAGCATGGAATGTCAAACAGGGCTTGTCACACACAGCCCTTCATCACCTTCCTGTCATTTAACAAACATCTGCACGTTCCTTTAGCCAGCAGAACAAGGACTGCAAACAAATAATGCAGGATGGGCTCTTAAAGCTGTTTGCATCAAGGGGTTTGGTGTTCTTTTGGTTTAAATGAAACAAGTGCCTCCTCTTGATGGGAGATTTTCTTCTTGGTTTATATAACAAACATCTGGAGATGCATTGAGAATGCCAAAGTTCTTGAAGTGCCAACTTCAGTAGTTTCAACTCGTAATAATCAGATTTGTAACAGCAACCTGGAAATTTTTTGTAATTAAAAATATAAACCAGCACAAGATCCAGCTAATTCTTAGAAAATTCTTATTTTGTTTTATTCTAATCCTAAGGTAGAGTTCAAAGAAGCTTCAGCTTTACTCCTATGACTCCCTACTAAAAAAGCAAAGGATTGGTTTGGAGATTCAGCATCACCTCAGGATGCTGGACTCTCTTGTTTTGCCATCTTCATGTTGAAGAGCACAAGTTACAACTGGCACAACCCTAGTTTGTGTTTAGCAAAGCTCAACTAAGAGCCAAGCTTACTAAGACCAGGCAGACAGCTTGCCCAGGCTGTGCTGCATTACCTTCAGAAGGGGAAGCCAGTTCCCAGGAGGGAGTAAAAATCTCCTTCAAATCCCTGAGAATGTTATCAGCATTTCTTTCCCTCCCAAGCTGTCCTTGCTTAGGGGTTTTCTCTTGAGCTGCTGAAATAAAAAGGCCAAAGCAAGCAGGGCACCAAGAGCAGGAGTGTGGCAGGACAGGGGGTGAAGGGATAAGAAAACAAAAGATGGAAAGTGAGAAGAATGAAAATTAAAAAAAAAAAAAAAAAAAAAAGGGTTTAACACAGGTGAATGAATGCCTCATGTAGCCAGCTGCTGCCATGCACCAGGACAACTCTAATCAGAAAAATGCTGAATTTCAAATTAAGGAAATGCATCATCTCTAAGGTTAAGACAGATTAATGCTGCTTCTCCTTCTGGAATTCCTCCTCCACAGCCCAGCATTTCCCAGTTTTGGCCTGTGTGAGCTATTGCTATGCAAAGCCAGCAGTGCCATTCATCATTCCTGCTTGTAACACATTCTGTAGAACAAACACCCAGCCCAGCCAGCACCAACTTGAGATTCCCAGCCCACACAAACACTGCCAGCCTCACATTTCTGTGCAGCTCAAAGCACCCTGCTCACACATCCCATTCTGGCCTGTCAAAGTGAGGCATTCTGGCAGCACCAGCTGCTGTTTTATCTCAGGGTTTCCATCACACTCAGACACAGCAGTTTGCTGAGGTGACTGACAGCCAGCAATTTCTCTGCTGCTCTCTCCAGGAGGAATTCCCCTTCCAGCCCTAAATCCTGGTGTGACACCATGGCTGACTCAGGAGCTTCACTGGAACGTGTGCCAGAGGAACAAGGAACTTCCCCTCAGCACTGCAGTGCCACCACAGGAACACATTTCTGCTGTTTAGTGGAAGAACTCCTGTATAATCACATATAAACACAGGTTTAGCAGTGCACTGCTCCATTTCACAGATTGTTTGGAATCACTCACATTTTTCTGTGTTTTCAGTAACAGTCACTCTCCAGAAACATCACTGTTCCAATCTTTGAAAGTCAAAGCAGAGAGCATTAATCTGCCTTTTAGAACAACACATCTGCCAGAAACTTTTCATTTTAAAATGTACAGAAGCATGAAAAGCAAAGGAGAGTTACCCTTCTTAGCTCCTGCTCTGGAGGAAGCAGTGAAAAACTTCTTGACAGTAGTGACCTTTCTTGTTTTCTCATTGGTTTTCTTCTCCTCAAACTTTGAAAAAGTCAGGGACTGTGCCCCTTGGGTGCTCTGGCTGCTGGCATAGGCTTCTTCCTCCTCACGCTGGAGCCTGCAGTTAGAAAGATACAGGTCTGATTTAAGGGCTGATTTCCTGTGCAATCATTAATTACTCATTTGACATGTTAATTCTTCCCTCTGCCTCCCTCCCTTCACTACAGGACACCCACCCTTCCCATGCTGCAGTGATAAAAGTGGTAAAAGTCACCTTCCTCTCATGTCACACTCTGAATTCTCTGAAGGCACAGGGGAGGATTTCCAGCAGCAGATTCACTGCCTTCCTCCCTGCCTCACACCGAGTTCCTCAGCCTCTTACCTCAGGCAGTCCTTCCCCAGCTCACAAAAGCAAAACACCCCGTCCCAGTCTCAGGAATATTTTGGGAAATAGATCATTGCTGTCATAATCTGCTGTGATAATCAATATCTACTTGAATGGATCAGAAAAAGTTTGAAAGACCAAGTTTTAATCTAAATTAGAGGAGGACAAACTCACCAATCCTGAAACCCTTTTTCCTCCTATGCAGGAGGAATCAAGCAAGTTACATTTTATCACCTTTCAAGATGCTGGGAGGCTGAGCAGTTGTCTTTAAACATCCCTCCAGCTCAGGATGGACCATAAATAGTGTGGGATCTGCAACTTCTTGAGGCAGGAATTGTATTTTATCAGTGCTGACAAGGCTGTCTGTCCACTGTAACAAACAATCACAGCTTTTCTGTGCCTTCAGCATCTCCCAGCTATTCATTAAAGAATTCCTTAACTACCCCACTTTGTTTTAGAGATGATCCAAGACTGGCAGCATAACCATCTGCCCTAATAATGAAGTTTTTATTAACGGTTTAAGACATTTATGACAGAGGAAAACAATGACCTCTGTGCTGCTACCTCTGAAAATCTTCCATTTACAAGGTCAAGCATTTATCACACAAGGAAAACTAGATTGGATTGCAGAAAATAAGTGATTAGACAATGACCTAAATTAGCAAAGATAAAGCTTTGATGTTCTTGGGCTTAAGCCCAAGTTTAAAAGTTTAAAAGAATGCAGTTGAAAAGAATGACCACAGACAAGACTAAAATCAGCTTTTAATCAGCAGCTGGAATGTAAAACCATGCTGCTGCCTGTACCTAAGAAAATAATTGCCATCTCTGGAAAGTATTTTAATAAAATTTTTCCATTTAGCCCTTCTAATTGCTAGATAGAAATACAAATTTGCATATGCAAAATAGGTCAAAATACTCATTGGGAGGTTGGGCTCTGTTTATATTTGTTCCTTCCCAGATTTTCTTTTCAAACCTCTTACACTAGAGTGCCATAATTATCCATCTTTGCACCAAAGGGAAGGTTGGAATTCCTGCTGGAAAGGTCAAATTGGAGAATTTGTGATGAACCTGAGCCAGAGCAAACAGGATGAGGAAACAGGAGGCAAGAACAGAATTTGGTGGAGTCACTCTGAAGGAAGAAAGAAGAAAGAAGGTTCTTTACCTCTCTGCCAGCTCCCAATCCTCCTGAATCTGCTTCTGCCTGGCCTTGTGGTATTCCTCCCTCCAGCACTTGGAGCAGAACCCCTGCCAAGCAGGATTTCCATAGTAACCACAGCCCTTCTTGCACAGCAGCTCTGACTGATCCACGTGGATTCCTCTGCGCTCTGATTTCAGGTTCATTTTCCTCCTGGAGGAAGAGGAGAAGGGTTAAAAGCACAAACATGGCAGCAGCCTGCTAGAAATCATTTCTGAGGGGTTGCCTTCAGAAAGGAGTCACCTGCTTGAATTATTAAACAGCTCCATAGCAACCAAATGAATGCCAGGGGAGGAAGGGCACAGTTACATAACCAGGAGCCCCAGAGCCAGGGGCAGCACAAGCACAGCTCTGCAGGGCTGTGACCCTCACACAGCTCCAGAGAGTGCTCCAGGGAACCAGTGACAGTGCCACTGCATGTCCCTGCAGGGACAGTGCCACTGCACACCCTGAAGGGACGGTGACACCGCACACCCCGCAGGGACGGTGACACCGCACACCCCGCAGGGACGGTGACAGGGACACCGCACACCCCCGAAGGGACGGTGACAGTGACACCGCACACCCCGCAGGGACGGTGACACCGCACACCCCCGAAGGGACGGTGACACCGCACACCCCACAGGGACGGTGACACCGCACACCCCACAGGGACGGTGACACCGCACACCCCACAGGGACGGTGACAGTGACACCGCACACCCCGCAGGGACAGGGACACCGCACACCCCCGAAGGGACGGTGACACCGCACACCCCCGCAGGGACGGTGACACCGCACACCCCACAGGGACGGTGACAGTGACACCGCACACCCCGCAGGGACAGGGACACCGCACACCCCCGAAGGGACGGTGACACCGCACACCCCCGCAGGGACGGTGACACCGCACACCCCGCAGGGACGGTGACAGTGACACCGCACACCCCGCAGGGACAGGGACACCGCACACCCCCGAAGGGACGGTGACACCGCACACCCCCGCAGGGACGGTGACACCGCACACCCCGCAGGGACGGTGACACCGCACACCCCCGAAGGGACGGTGACACCGCACACCCCCGAAGGGACGGTGACACCGCACACCCCGCAGGGACGGTGACACCGCACACCCCGCAGGGACGGTGACACCGCACACCCCCGAAGGGACGGTGACACCGCACACCCCGCAGGGACGGTGACACCGCACACCCCGCAGGGACGGTGACACCGCACACCCCGCAGGGACGGTGACACCGCACACCCCGCAGGGACGGTGACACCGCACACCCCGCAGGGACGGTGACACCGCACACCCCGCAGGGACGGTGACACCGCACACCCCGCAGGGACGGTGACAGTGACACCGCACACCCCGCAGGGACAGGGACACCGCACACCCCCGAAGGGACGGTGACAGTGACACCGCACACCCCGCAGGGACGGTGACACCGCACACCCCGCAGGGACGGTGACACCGCACACCCCCAAAGGGACGGTGACACCGCACACCCCCAAAGGGACGGTGACACCGCACACCCCGCAGGGACAGGGACACCGCACACCCCGCAGGGACAGGGACACCGCACACCCCGCAGGGACAGGGACAGTGCCACACCAGGGGACACAGGCCCTTTGGCTCTGCTCTCACCTTGTTGTGACAGCCAGAGGCACAAAGCAACCGGGGTTGGAAAAAAGAAATAAAGTTCCAAAAAGCAACCCAGGGAGCACACAGAATACACTGTGTCCTGACACAGAACACAGAACCACACTGGTGAGGCTTCAGGGATCTTTGGCCTCCAAAAGTGTCTTTAGGGCCCAGCTGGGCACATCCCCATTTCCTGCAGGTTCTGCCACAACTCGAGTGTCTGCCTGCACACAGCACAGCTCTGGGGTTTATAATCAGTGCCTGCAACAAAAAGATTCTCCTGCCCACAGCAGCGCTGCCAAGGCTGTCATGGAGCATCCAGCCTCCCTTCCTTTCCTGACAAAAAGCATCCCACATCCCAACTCCCTCCCCAAGCCATGCCAGCTCCCTGCTTCCCAAGGGAAACGCTGCAGTCACTTCAGGAGAGCAGCACAGCACCGTGTGCACCTGCAAGGTTAAGGTGTGGATATGCAAACACTGACATTTAGATTGCAATACTGACAAACACAAAAAGCAGAAATAGCACAGACAGGTTTTGTCCAGTAAATCCAGTCCTGTTTCCTTCCTGCCATTCCAGAGGTGCCACGTATGGAAAGAGAGGAAAAGGGATTTTCTCAAACTGAAGAACATCAGTAACTGAGGCAGAATTATCTCCTTTTCCCCAGAAATTCCACCCCAAACTCTGCATATTCTGATGGAATATGCACAAATGTCACTGAGAGTTTCCTGCTACGGGAAGTTCCAGCTCTTTTGTTCCAGGCTCAATTATCCATTTTAAAAGACTGATAATGTTTAACATTTCTCATTAATCTCATCAAGTCATTTTAAGCAAAGTAACAGGAAATACACTATTTTCTCCGAGGGGGGGAACAAATTCAATATTCCATCTTATCTACGTGAGTATTATGATTTCTTCAATTTTTCTATTATTGAAAGAAATAATGAGTTTCTAAAAATAGCCTAAAATAGTTTCACTGTAGAGACAAGCATATTAAGGGAATACATTTCTTAATGACATAATTTATAGCTATGTGTTCTCATTTTTATAGATGTGAGAACACCTGAATGTTTTCTTTTCTTTCCTACTGAAATAACAAACAATATTGTGCTGCTGCAGAGCAAAAGAAAAAGAAAAAGAAAACAAAACCCACCCAAAAAATCCCAATACTTTAAACATTTAAGTACTTCACTTCATTCCTATATGCAGAAATAACTGAGAAAGATAAATATGTTGCTTTTCACAAAAATTTTTCAGTTAAATTTCCTGACTTCTCAAGCTGTGTGGGAGCTCCTGGCTGCCAACACCTCCGAGCTCAGAAATTAAACTTTCAGTGTGTGTCAGCTGCACAGCCTGGCAGGAATTGCATTTTGGCAGGATTTGCACACTCAGGCCATTCCCAGAGCATCACTCATGTCCTTGAGCAACAATTCTGAAAAAAAGGGGAAGCAAAAAACCTGAAACTCTTCACTGAATCAGTTTCAAGACTATTCCTAAAAGCAGAAGCTGCAGAAGCATTTTGGTCAGAGACCTCTAATGCAGCTGCCTGTCCTAGAAAAAAACATTTATATTTATTTATATATATGTATATGTTACAAACGTGCATGAAATGTTTAATTGCCATCCATGTGAAGCTGATCAGTCAATGTCTACACTGTAAACCACAAAGACACAATAAATAAAAATATTCTCATATCACAAGCTTCCCAGAAATTTTACAGGGATCTCTGTCACCTGAGGAAATAAAACCCTTTAAGAAACTCTGTCACCCACCAGAACACAGTTACAGCTGTGGAATTGCAATTATTTCAGTAATTCAGGTGTCTGCTCTTATGCAAAAGCACCATATTCCAGACTCTAATTTGTAAATTAAAGGAGTAGAATGAAAATACCTGGCCCTGCTTCTCTCCCAGCCCAACACCTGAAACCACAGCATGGTTTCTCTGCCACTTGGGCACTTTCAAAAAAATCATCTTTGTGCCCCCAGAGCTTCACCCCCACAGTGGCACCGTTCCCTCTGGCATCCTGTATGTACATTAAACTAAAAATAAAGTTCTGTTCAGCCTCCAAGCTCAGCAGCTTTGCCCAGAGTGAGCAAAGCAGAGCTGCAGAGAGCTGCAAAGTCAAGAGCCCTTCCCTTCCCTGGGAGTGTTTGCAGTGCCACCAGCTCAGATGTGGGGACACAGGAGTCACCCTGACACACAGGAAGGAGTCACATGCTGCACACTGAGCTCAGACTTTCACACAGAAAGGGTCATTGCAAAAAATAAAAAAAAAAAAAAAAAAAAAAAAAAAAAAAAGAAAAAAGAAAAAAAAAGTTTCCCAGCTGGTTTCTGCAAGTCAGCATTAATATTTTAATGAAGAAAACAACTGGGGTATGGAAAAAATGAAAGTGGAAAATCCCCTCTCGATTTAATTTTTTGGCAAGTAAATCACTGCTTACATTATAACCTTACATAATCAAAATGTTTTGTTGGAATTGTTGAGTGTCCAAAATGCTTTTTCCCCTTCTCCCTTGCACTCCAGCTAAAGGTCATCATTCCTTATCCAACAATCAGCTCCTCAGTGTCTGCACAGCCACACCACACATTTTGCATGGTCAGATCTCTTATTTTCACTCCTGCCCTCAATAATGGCCTGTTCAAAGCTCACTTCTAACATAATTCAAAGGAAAAAACCCAAATTTGTTGTTTTTCTGGAGTTGGAGAGCAAGCAACTACAAACACCTTTACACTACCTGCTCACTGAGAAGCCAGAAAAACACAAGGAAGGTAACAAACTTCCACATTAAAAAAATAAATCTCTAATGCAGAAGTACAGTAAAGTACCAGAAGATCATAAATAACATTAACTACTACAATTTGGAGAGGTGCTTTGTACCAAACATCCTTCTTGCATTGCCTGTATCCCAGTTAAAGCTCTTCAAGAAACACCACATCTCCCACCTAGGGGCAAAAAGTCAGTGCAATTCAAAATATTCAAAATTCAAAATCCACTGCTTTGCTTAGTGAGCGTTTCAAAAGGCTGTGCAGGGAAGGCAGGAGTGACACTTCACAAACACCACAGGACAGAAACTTCTTTTGAGCATTTCTGTGCCAGGACCAGACCTCATCACAAATTAATATCTGTGTTTATTAGCAACACCCCTTGGAAGAGTTTAGAAAAAAAGAATGGGCTCTTAGACTTAAGTTATTAATTTATAAAATACCTTTACTTAATGTTACTTATTTGTAACTAAAAGCTTCTGGTCTCCTGTTCTCCACTGAAACGGGGAAAGTGGAAATCACCCAAATACAATTTTCTAAATTTTCTCTTCTCTAGGATTTTTAAAGTGCACCTCACACAGCAGGGGTGGCTCCTGAGGGATTTATCTGGGATAATCACAGCCTGGAAAGGTGTCCCACTGCTGGCTGTGGACACCAAAATGCTCCCTGCCTTACTGCCACAAGAATTCCCAGTTGGA
This sequence comes from Cinclus cinclus, assembly GCF_963662255.1. NCBI lineage: Eukaryota > Metazoa > Chordata > Aves > Passeriformes > Cinclidae > Cinclus > Cinclus cinclus. Next base: position 5,257,971 of record NC_085067.1, read on the forward strand.
ACCTCCATGTTCTGCACGTCCAGCTTTATTTTTTCCAAATTCTACTGAAATCAAAAGGAAACGAGGGCTATGATTCATATTAAATCAGATCTATCTGCAGGGCTGCACATCAAAGGCTTTTAGTGACAGATCAGATCTGCTCCAGCTTTTTTGGAGCATCTCACAGTAGTTGGTTATGATGGGAAAAAAAAAAACACCAAATCACTGTCTTTTAATTCAAAATTAGTTTTCTACTGGCTTTAACACAATTTATTATGAAGCTCTCAAATACATCTTCCTATCAATATATATTTTTCTTGCTGTACCTACACTCACACGATTTTTTTATTTTTCCTTTTTATTCACCCATTTAGAGCAAACACCTTTAAAGAAGGGTAATACCAACTCAGGATCTTCTCATCCTTGCTCACACCCTCAATTTTTCCCTGTTGAGTTTGTCGTCCAAGAAGAGCCCCCAGTAAAATCACAGCTCTCCCTTCAGAAAATGGGGACTCTCAGAATATTTTTCAGGAAGGACAAAGCAGCTGCCTGCCCCCTGTAAAGCTGAAACTGAGAACATGTGTGCAGACACTGCAGGGTTTCAGTCACCACCACCAGGAACCCAAACCAACTTTCCTGCAAAACGTTCTGGTTTCACTTTCCCTGTCTCACACTTTCAACCAACACAGAGTTAGTTCACACACAGGAAACACCAATTCGGTTCCAAGCCCATAAATCCCAATATTTTTGCCAGTATTCCACAAAGGGAACTGAAGGAGCAGCAATCATTCCTCCAGGAACTCAGGCCTTGTGTAGCTCAGTAACAGCAAAATACTAAATTCTAATTTTCACACAGAGCAAGCAACATAAAAAACCCCGTAAAAATTCATATTAAACCTATTAAATCAGGTCTCAGTCACAGCAAAGAGCAGATGCATCCTCAGCTTTTATGTGGCAGGAAAAAAAGGGCTCCTCCAACCCAAATTGGATCCCTCACCCCGGGGCTGATTTAATGCACACATGAAAGGCAAAACTTATGTAACACCTTTTTTTCAGCAAGAAAACAAGAAATTCTCACAGCACAAAGACTGCAGACACAGCTCTGGCTTGGGGAAAAGCACTGGGGGAAAGATGCTTTAGGAGCAGCAAGGATTTACCACTGGCTCCAACACCCCCAAGCTTGTTTTTCTGGTTCTTCTCCACCCCCCTGACTTGGCAGGGATGGAGCAAGCAAAATTATCTGTACCTTTATTATGAGTGCACATTGTGAGAAAAGATCAGCTGGGTTATAAACTATTTATCAGTCCTGGATTGCTGAGGTCACCTCTGAGAGAGCTGCCTGCAAAAGCTTGCATTCAAAGCTGAACAGAAAGAGTCTTGCTTAATCAATCAATAAACACCTTCAGCGAGAGCTAATTGCAATCAATTTATAATTATTACAAGCTGTGAAGAACAGTTTTTGAATGACTCCACAAACTAACGCTGGAAATTATAAGAGCATTAATTCTATAAATGAAATTCAGTATTGGTAATGACTTAATTAAATGTATCTGAAACCAGCAAAACACAGACTGGGAACAGGCAGGTTTGGTTTGTGGGCTTGTTTTGGGGTTTCTTTTCTTCCCTCCCTAAAATTAAGTTTTCTAAAAAAAAAATAATAATAAAAAAATCTTGGCACAGGCATTAGCAACAACCTACAGCAGTCTTTTCACTGGGCTGATTCAGCTCTTCAAAAGTCACTCTAGTACTTAAAGAGCAACTTGAATTCTAATTCAAAATCAAAGTGCCCCAGAGAGTGTCACCATGAACTCACAGCAACTCTCTGGTCATCAACGGCCACTGCCAGAAATGGAACTTGAAAGCAGAAAAAAATAAAAAGAAAACAAGGGAAGCCTCCAAACACACAATTCTTACATGAACTGCTGTTGGGTCACATCTTACTGGGGTCTGAATACTCCATCAGAACAAGACAGCAGCCAGCAACTTGAATCAATAAAAATAGATTTGTAAGGTAGGTTAGAAAGTGTATCAAAACTGAGTGGTGGAAGGATGGAGTCGAGGTGTATTTTGTACTTTCCCAATGGAAAAGTGCCCTTAAAATGTATTTATTCCAAAGAAGCAGTGACGCAAACGCCCCAAAATTCTGAAGAGCAGCAGCCTACGTGTTGAAAGAGTCGTGATTCAGGTGCAACCCCAAACACTCAGGCATGTAATTAGCAGCAGGTTAATGAAGCATGAGCTAATTTCCTCCCAAGGAAAGGGTGGGGCAAAATGAGCTCAGGCTGGAGAACAGAAAATACAAAAGCCATTAGCCAAGGGGGGAATTAGGCAAGAAAGGCGGGTGTTAACTCTGCAGTGCTCGCACTTTTCACGTGTGTTTTCCTCACAATCACAGCATTTCAGCTACAGCAGCTGCAGGATAAACAGCGCAGGCTGCTAAAAAACAGAAAAGAAAGAGCCACTGCTCTGACGAGCAGCCACCTCAAACAAACCACAGAGCTGGGACCTGGTATTTAGAGGGGAAATCGCAGCCACTGTTTCAAACCTCCAAAGTCCTGACGGCCACACGGCTCCAGCTCTCCATTCCCTGCGTTTGGAGTTGTGTTTTCCCTTCAAATGTCAGCACAGGCCTGGGGGTGCAGGCTCGGTTTGTCATTTGAAATGACCAGGCTGTGTCTCACCAGCTCCGTGTGACCCACAGCTGCGCTTCCCACGAAATCACAGGAAACACCTAAAAACTCTTTGTGCTGCTTGATTGGGAATTCAGGTCAGAATAAAGAAAAGATTAGCTTGAACTGCTAAAATCTCCTCGGGAACAGCAGCAGCAGGTTCCCACACATTATTTCCTGCCAACCACACTCACCTGAACACAGATGGAAATTAAGTTGCCTAAAACCTCAGGGAAAAACTTTAAAACGTTTTATACATTTCGTACCTGACTTGTTACAAGTGGCATTCTAACACGACTTCACAAGAACAGACTTCCAGAGTCTAGTTTTAGATCACAAGTAGTTAGTAATCATCAGGAAAAAAAAAAAAAAGTCTCAAGCATAATTGGGGATTACACAGTAAGGAAAGAAGGAGCTGAGAAAGCTAGAACAGCCTTAAATAACACCACAAAACAGAATTAAATGCCAGAATCGTAGACTATCTTCAAGCTTATAATCAATTTGTTGTGTAAAGTAGTCTTAAGAATTGGTATAGTTGGTTTTATATCCTATTCTCCCTTTTTACTGTGTGTTGTTTTGGGCTTTTTCTTGGTCAGCAAAACATTCCACTGAGCTACAATTCTCTTCCTAATCCTCCCTGCTGCAAAAAACCACTTGTGTAACCGTGTCCAGAAGGGCCAGCACAACCCATTCCCGAGCAAAGCACTGTTCCTGGAAAACACCTCATCCTTCTACGCTGGTCTGGTTTGCTCACTGGTCTCAAAAAAAAGCGTTGGAAAACCAAAATCAGCTCAGTGCAGTTCCCCAAGTCCTGGTGTGACAAATTCCACGCTTCAAAAGTAGCTTGAAATGAGCCCAAATAAAAGTATGGCAAGTCAATCGTGGATTTAAATCACAACCTCCACAATGCCACCCCTTTACACCCCAAACCGTTCAGTGCTGCTAATTCCCAGCACTGAGCTCCACTCAGCCAAACAAACAAACAAACAAAAAAAAAAATTAATTTTGCCTGAAAAACCTTTCCAGTGAACCCTGCCACAGAGCAGCAGGATTTCAGACAGCACTGAGCCACCCTCTCTCTCTCAGAGAATTTCTTTGGGAATTGAAGCACACCATTCATGTCCCAGTATCTCACACCCTCTCTGAGCCACTCCCTGCTCCAAGGGAACAGCCCGGACCCTACAGAGCTACAAGCAGCGAGGAACACCCACAAAAGCATCCAAAACGCGCTGCTCAGCATCTTAAATATTCCCTGAACTTCACCTGGCTTGACTTGAAAGGACTTTGATCCTCGGCTGTGCAGGGAGAAGCCGGGCAGGGACAATACTTACAGGAAAAAAGCTAAAAATTCACTGATCCCTAAGGAACTCATCAGGAAAACAGGTTGGGGTGGGGGACTATTGGTAAAACTATCAGGGACACCTGAACTCTGTTAACTACACGCACAGGCCTACGGAATTAATTTAAATATATATATAATAATTAGCTTTAGGAGCTGCACATGGAGGAGAGCAAACACCCACAAAAAGCATTCCAAACACACCGCTCAGCATCTCGAAAATTCTCCAAACTTCCCCCGGCTTGAGCTTAAAGGACTTTAATCCTCAACCGGGCAGCGGCAATACTTACAAAAAAAGAGCAAAAAACTCCTTTACCCACAGGGAGCTCATGAGGAAAACAGGCTGGGGGGACATGGCGACAAAGGTGTCAGTGCCACCTGCACCCCGTTAGCCACCGGCAGAGCCACATCGAATGGAAACACACATATACACATCGAATAAAAATCAGCTGTAGGAGCCGAATGGAAACACACATATACACATCGAATAAAAATCAGCTGTAGGGGCCGAATGGAAACACACATATACACATCGAATAGAAAATCAGCTGTAGGGGCCGAATGGAAACACACATATACACATCGAATAAAAATCAGCTGTAGGAGCCGAATGGAAACACACATATACACATCGAATAAAAATCAGCTGTAGGAGCCGAATGGAAACACACATATACACATCGAATAAAAATCAGCTGTAGGAGCCGAATGGAAACACACATATACACATCGAATAAAAATCAGCTGTAGGAGCCGCACACAGGAGGAAGGCGGCTCGCCAAGTTCCGGCATATCCCGGTGTTTGCTTATCCCGGTGTTTGCTTATCCCGGTCGCTGCCGATCACGGACCCCTCATCCAGGCCCAAGGCGGCAGCGGGGCCGGTGTGAAGCCCCTCGGCGGGGCGGACACCGACCCCGACCCCGACCGTCAGGACGAGCTATAACCGGGGGGACACGGCCGCCCCCGCTGTCCCCTCACCCCGCGGCTCTCACCGGCTGTCCCGGGCGGCGGGGCCGGCCCCGCGGCTGCGGCTGCGGCTGCTGCTGCTGCTGCTGCTGCTGCTGCTGCTGCTGCTGCTGCCCCTCACGGCCCCGGCGCCGCCCGGCCCTCCCTCGCTCCCTCCCCCGGCTCCGGCGGAAGGGCGGGCGGCACCTCCGGGGCGGGCCCGGGCCCGGAAGGAAGCGGGGCCCGGCGGCGCTGGGCGGAGCTGGGGGTGCCGTGAGGGAAGGGGGGGTTTGCGGTGTGAGCGCATCCACAGCGCTGCCCCTCCCAGCCTAGCGAATTCCCGCACTCCCTTCCCTCCCCAGGCCCGGCCCTGACCCCACGCGAACGCCCCAGAGCTGCCTTTGGGAAATATAAAAATACCCGCTGCTGCTTCAGACTCCTCTTTCCGTGCTCAGGTACACAATGTTGTGTGCTGATTTCTGTATTTTTTTTTACCCGTCTTTTTTAATTTTTTTTTTGCTCAGACATCCCACTGTGAGACAGGGAGCGCTTCAGCGGGGACAGGTGGACAGCATGGAAATGACCTCAGAACAAGGGGGGAGTTCTGAATACAGGTTCAAAGGACAGGTGGGCAGCATGGAAATGACCTCAGAACAAGGGAAGAGTTCTGAATACAGGTTCAAAGGACAGGTGGGCAGCATGGAAATGACCTCAGAACAAGGGAAGAGTTCTGAATACAGGTTCAAAGGTGGTTTTTGAGCATTGCAGGAGCAGCACAGGGACCGTCCCTGTGCTGTGGCACAGGAGGGGCGGGCAGGGAGGCAGGGATGGAATCGGGGTCATTGGAATGATCTGATCCCAGAGCAGACAGCACACACTGCACTGCACGAGTGCCCTCTGCTCAGGAATGCCACTGAAACAGCCTGGGACAGAGATTCACGTCTTAATTTTCATTTGTACTCAGGCAAAGCACAATCAAATCCCAGGGAAGATGAGGAAAAGCACTGCAGTGGCTGCAGACCAGATGAGCCAGAATGCCAACAACAGTTGTCAGTATCGTAATCTTTTATTGCACAACACAGCCTTTATATCCACATTGTCTTCTATGTGTTTTAAATAAAAAACATACAGACTATATATTACCTGAACTGAAAAATCAAAAGTATTAAGAAATAATACACTGCAGTACTCACAGTATTGAGCATCACACGTCAACATAATTATTAACAAAACACATTTGGAGATAATTCCAAACCCTGATCATTAGCATCCAGGCTGGATTTTCAAAGGCATTACGGGTTACAATGCATAGACACATACAATTTATAATTCAGCAAAACAAAAACCATGTATAAAAGTCACAGTGAAAGTGGAGGTAAACATATACTAAGCTTGTGTAAGCAAAATGACTATGAACTGCTGTTCTGGAAAGTGATTTCCAGTTAGAGAATTATATACAGGAGACAGAAACAGAACAGAATTCTCCTCTGAAATCAGCTTATTTGCAGAAAGATAATGAAAGACTGGAGGTTTGGTTTTGGTTTTTTTTTTTTTTTTTTGTTTTTCTTTAATAGCCCCAAAACTTAGAACTATCCTGGGTCCTCTGTGCTGTGTGTGAAAAACCTAAAAACATCTTCAGGGTTCAGTAATGCCAACCACAACTTAAAGCCAGTTGGGGTCTGTAAATTGTCCAGGGTAAAGCAGTCACTAAAAGCAGTGAAAGAAATCTATCCCAGAGTTTAGAACGAGTTAAGAGATCATTTTCCTGCAGTGTCTGCTCTGAAATCTTCCCTTACCTGCCAGGCAGTTGTGTCCCAAGTGCTCCCTCTGCTTTGCCATGCAGAAAAGGGAGCTCCAGCTGTGACATCAAGGTGCTCTGAAGCAGATTCAAGCAGGGTGACCCTGCAGCCACTCACTTGTCACTGCCACAATCCCCAGCCACTGGGTTTTGTCACCCTTTCACCTCCCAGAGCCACACCTCGATGGATTTGCACACGAATGGGGAGCAGTGGGGGGCTCACACACACGGGGAGGGAGTTCCTGTGCCTCACACAGCACAAGAGTTGAACCAAACACAAAGAACAGCTCTGCAATGGGAACTGCCAGCTCTGACAGGAATTTGTCCATCATCCCCCTCATCATGCCCCCTGTCATCTCTGAACAATGAGCAGTGAGGATAAACCTGGGAATGAGGGCTTCCAAATGCCAAATGAAGCTACAGAATCGTTAATTATATCAGTAATTAACTTTTTTAGGGAAAAAAACCCAAAACAAATAAGGGATCATACAGCTCACACCTCAGCTCCCAAAATACAGTTCTTAGGCTGAATACATATCCTTATGTAAGCCCTTAAAAGAAGTAAGAATTTATATTTCTTAACAGTCATTAGAAAAAAAAATTAAGCAGGAGAGTGCAATTAAAGTGATTGTGTTCTCTGTTAGTTTAATCCATTTATTCAGGTATTTTTGAGAGTAATGAGTTTTTATAATTAAGATTCTTTAGCAACTAACAGCACACTTCGATATTCAAATATTAGTTTAATAATGACTTTAAAACAGGCTGAGTAATCACCTGGACAAATCTGAGGGTGCAGCAGGGAAGAGAGAAATTTCCTGCAGGGGGAATTGTAGCTGTGAGTGGGAGTCATTATCTGGGAATGCTCAGCCCAGAGCCTCATCTCCTCCTCCACTCATCTGGCAAATGGGGGCTGGGGATCTTCTCAGTTTTCTTTAGAGGTACTGAGGATTATCCCTGGGGAATGAATTCACTCCCACTCCCTTATTTCCAAAAGCCACTGCTCAGGGGAGACTGGAAATCAGCTCACTGGGAAAACTCAAATACACCGAAAACTCAAATTAAGGGACTGCCCAAACTCTGTATCACAAAACATCCATTGCACCGACTCAGGGAAATTTAAAATCTCCGCATCGGGGTTTAACAAAGCTCTCAGAGCAGTTTAAATTCTCCACATCGGGGTTTAACAAAGCTCTCAGAAGTTTAAAATCTCCACATCGGGGTTTAACAAAGCTCTCAGAGCAGTTTAAAATCTCCACATCGGGGTTTAACAAAGCTCTCAGAACAGTTTAAATTCTCCACATCGGGGTTTAACAAAGCTCTCAGAGCAGTTTAAAATCTCCACATCGGGGTTTAACAAAGCTCTCAGAGCAGTTTAAAATCTCCACATCGGGGTTTAACAAAGCTCTCAGAGCAGTTTAAAATCTCCACATCGGGGTTTAACAAAGCTCTCAGAGCAGTTTAAAATCTCCACATCGGGGTTTAACAAAGCTCTCAGAAGTTTAAAATCTCCACATCGGGGTTTAACAAAGCTCTCGGACCAGTTTAAATTCTCCACATCGGGGTTTAACAAAGCTCTCAGAGCAGTTTAAAATCTCCACATCGGGGTTTAACAAAGCTCTCAGAGCAGTTTAAAATCTCCACATCGGGGTTTAACAAAGCTCTCAGAGCAGTTTAAAATCTCCACATCGGGGTTTAACAAAGCTCTCAGAGCAGTTTAAAATCTCCACGTCCTTCAGCTCGCTGGAATTTTAACAATCCTCAAAGGCCAGGTTTAGGTGCTTTTGCACATCAGCTCATTCCCCAAGACAAGTGTTTGGGTTTTGCCTTCAAGGACCTGTGACCAGACCCTGTGCCCACTTGGTCCCCAAGAATGGAGCCTGGAGTGGATGAAGGAGCCCTACTTCTCCTCAGGGCTCACTGTGGAGAGCCAAGGGAGATTCCCGGTTTTTAACAGACTTTGGGATGGGTGATTTTCCAAATGAGGGCAGGAGATTCCTGAGGCATGAGCTGTCTTATCACAAAACCGATGTTCAACTCAACCCTTATCACTCTTGCCACTTCAGGGAAGAATATTACACAACTACCAACAAAATTTCAAAAATATTCACATTAACAAATCCAGGTATTTGCATATGAGGTGTATCCCAAGCAAAATTCCTAAAACTTAAAAGACCCCAAAATCCTCAAAAGGGGATGATGCAGAGATTCCTGCTGCAATAATTCACTGCTTTTGTTTAAGGTAACTAAACCTGAAGTGCTTAAAAACAAACAAACAAAAAAACCCCTTCACACCCTCATCGATGCAGAAACTGATCCCTCATTACAGGTTAAAATAAAAATTTAAATTAAAAATCCAGCACACACACCACAAGGAGCACAGAGGTTCTGTTCATGGCACAAAGGTTTCCTAGATCAAAGCTGGCAGCACCTTCTCTTTCCTCTGAGGAGGACGGAAGTTCAGCAAGGAATAATTCAGATTCCTGTGCAGAATACTGGCTGTTCAAATTAAAACTCTCCACCCAGTCTAGAAGTTATTTGTAAATATTTTTTAAACTCTTGAGCTCAGCACCAATTAAGTGGCTGCTGTACCTACAACATCTTCTCATGTCATTTTTGAGTGCTTCATAAGGGTTATTTTCCTTTCTTTTTATTTTCCTATTTTTCTTTTCCTATTTTTCCCCTTTCTTTTTCACAAGCATGAAACAGATGCAGAAACATTTAATGAGCTGTGGAATTGGCCAACTCATTTAATATGAGACCTCCCTTTGCTCCCTGTTAAGAACCACTCTAGAATGGATATAAAAGGAATGTTAAAGAAAATTGGTCTTATCATGTTTTTGTTCACAGCAATATAAAAAACAGTTAACAATTCGAATTTTAAATAAATATCCCTCAATTGTCACACCATTCCTCCAATATTCAAATGGACAGGAGACCATTTACTGCTCACAAACACAGGGATTTGGGGGTGTGAGGGTGGAAAAGTGGCTCTGTAGATGATAAAGTGGCAAAAAAAAGCTAAGGGAGCACACAAAAATATGAATTAGCAAAACTCTGGCCTGTCCAGATACAAAGAAAAGTCCTAAATGAAAAAAAAAAAAGGCAGTACTCCATAGTTTAATGATACAACACTATACAAAAATCCTCAGTCCTCTCAAACATGGATTTAGCAGATCAGCCACTCCCATTTTTTGTTGCAGATGTAGAATTTCAAAAGCTGCAGGCCCAGAAAAGAGAATCAGTCACGTTACATAACCCAGTTTTTAGATTACACCCCCCTGCCATCCACCTGCACAATTCTTCTGCTTCTGCCAAAAAATGAGCACAGGTTGGGCAAGAGGAGCTAAATCCTTGTAAACAAAGACTGCTTGGGACAATTAAAATATTGTTAACCTGAACAAATCACAAATCCCAGCACTAATTAAACCCTGTGGGCCTAAATTCATGTTTTCCTTTCCAGTATTGCACTTAATCTTCAGGAGGATGAGAACTTGGATTAAGACACAGCTGATATAGACCAAGATTTTAATTTTCTCTTTTTGGTTGGGTTGCCTTCCTTCATCATTTAAACAATGAACAGGAAAAAAAATTACAAAATCCCAGTGCGTGCAAATTAAGGAGTAACAAAAATGACTGAAACAGGAATTTTGTCATCACAGCTTCTCCTGAACAGCAGGGAAATTCCTAAAGTCAAACCAGAAAACACACTGTGAAAATCAAATTGTGATCCATTTCTGCAAGGAGTTCTGGAATTCCAACCAGAGTTCTGTAAATATATTTATGGGAAGTGGTAAAAAGCCCCACTGAAAATTCCAGTAAAACTGCAATCCTCATTGTAATCTGAATATTGTAAGTATCTGTAATTCTGAACATCTGAAAATCCTGAACTTAAATATCTGTAGTGCACAAGCAGCCAAAACTTTGTAAAGCTCAGCTTTAAGATGTTATTTAATTTTATATGAAATTGTGGTTTGCAGTTGAGATCCCTTGGAAAGAAAGAAGAAATGAAGGCAGCAAAGCAGCAAATAAACCAAGCAAAACTTCCTGTCCTTGCAGGGAAACTTGAGTCTCAGTCTAACTTTTAATTTTGGCTTGCCAAACACAACCCCAAGAAGCTGTAACAGCAAGACCATTATTTAAGGAAACAATTGAAACAAATTTAGACCCAGATGTGCAGAACTCCCTCTATTCAAATTTATCTCTGCCCTTGAAACTCAGCATTTGACAATGATCCTGTGTAAGGATGGCAGAGATCAGCAGGGAGACACCCACCTCAGAGAGACAATTTAATTCCTAAATTAAATATCTCAAAGGGTGACAAGGCAAAAAAAAAAAAAGTCTCTTTTTTGTTTTTTTTTTTTGCAAGACAATTTGATCTTTAAGTTCTTTGAGTTATTCTAAAAATTGCCTCAGAAACGTGAGAATTTTGATCACTGTCATTAATGTTTCTTAAGAATTTTGGTCAGAAGTTTAATTAAGCAATATTCTTGGATTAATTTAATCCAATGGAATGCAATATGCAAATATTTACTTTTTCTCTCTCTTTAAGATTATTCTGAAGCCCCTTCAGGCAGGTTGGAGTCTTCTGTACCTCACACAAAACAAGGAGATTTTCAGACTTTTCTCCCCCTCAGTTTTGGGCTGAATTCAGCAGTTGAAATTTGGGATGTGGTTGTTCATGGCAGAAGTACAAAAAAGACCTTCTGAAGAAATTATAATTCTGCAGTGGCTGTCTCTTCCAGCATGGAAAGACATTTCCTACTGCTTTAGAGTGGAGAAGTATCTGAATACAAAGTCTGAATTTTGTTTCTCCTTCTAGGACACCAAGAAGGGTCAACAAGAAGGAAAAAAAAAAAAGATTTAATTGTCTGAAAAACATGAGGTGAAAGAAGCACTCGTTTAATATTATCTGATTTTAAATCTAAAATAAAGTTTAATATCACAGAATGTAAAAAGAGTCAGTAATAAAATAATATACATTAAATATTCCTCTTACTACTGCTAATAGGAACATATAGACAGGGTTTTATCATTTACCAAAAGCCTTTTAAATGACCTGGTTCTAAAGAGCTTTTTTTTGTAGATATTGTAAACATTTAGAATTTCTAAGGCTAAAAACAGGCACAAGTCTTCCATGAACAGTTATTATTCCTAAAAGCATTAAGGAATATATTCCAGATCTGCTATTTCTTTTGATAACAACGGAAATAATTGAAGTATAACATTATAATTCACAACATAGATCCTTAATTAAAAAATAATTACAGCTTAACCCTGACAACAATTAATTATATATAGGGAATACTCCTTTTTTCCTTCTTTTTTAATTATCTAGTACATCAAAATGACATTTCCAGACTCTTTGTGCTGGGTGTGACTCAAATTTTATAAAGCTGAAGGAGGAACTAAAACATTTCTAAGAGGATAAAACTGAAACGTCAGCTTTTGTAGCACCCCAGATTCCCAAAAAAATGCAGGAAAAAAATCTGCAATTCCATCCTGAAGCCACGTGGTTGGTGGCACCTCTTAGCAGATGTTCAGCCACTCCCCTCCATCCTTCCCATGAGGTGATTTTGTTTTGTGCCTCGTTAAGGTACCTGAGCCAACAGTCTGATTTCAGGCTGGTTTTTCAAGTTTCCAGAGGTTTTCCCAACCCCTGCCAGCAGGCTGATCCCAAGGAATGTGAGCAGCAATGCACCTGCCAAGAGCATTTGTCCTCTAGGAATCCTCTCAACCCTCTCTGTGCCAGCACAACTCACCAGCAGGTGATCTTGAAAGAACATTTGTCCTCTAGAAATCCTTTCACACTCACCACCAGATGATTTTTGAAAGAACATTTGTCCTCTAGAGTCCTCCGTGTCACCACAACTCACCACCAGGTGATCTTGAAAGAACATTTGTCCTCAAGAAGCCCTCTCACCCATCTCTGTGCCACCACAACTCACCACCAGGTGATCACAGATGATCTTGAAAAAGTATTTGTCCTCTAGGAGTCCTTTCACCTCTCTTCTCTGCCACAACTCACCACCAAATGATCTTGAAAGAACATTTGTCCTCCAGAAATCCTTTCACACTCACCACCAGATGATCCTGAAAGAACATTTGTCCTCTAGAGTCCTCCGTGCCACCACAACTCACCACCAAGTGATCTTGAAAGAACATTTGTCCTCTAGAAAGTCCTTCCACCCCTTTTCTCTGCCACAACTCACCACTAAGTGATCTTGAAAGAACATTTGTCCTCTAGGAGTCCTCTGTGCCACCACAACTCACCACCAGGTGATCTTAAAAGAACATTTTCTTCTAGAAGTCCTTTCGTACTCACCACCAGGTGACTGTGAAAGAACATTTGTCCTCTAGAAGTCCTTTCACCTCTTTTCTCTGCCACAGCTCACCACCAAGTGATCTTGAAAGAACATTTGTCCTCTAGGAGTCCTTTCATACTCACCACCAGGTGATCTTGAAAGAACATTTGTCCTCTAGAAGTCCTTTCACCCCTTTTCTCTGCCACAGCTCACCACCAGGTGATTTTGAAAGAACAGCTGTCCTCTAGAGTCCTCTCACCCTTCTCTGTGCCATCACAACTCACCACCAGACTATCCTGAAGGAACATTTGCCCTCTGGGAGCCCCAGCTCACCACCAGGTGATCTTGAACTCGTAGATGGGGCGCTTGCAGTAGTAGTGGTTGATGAGGTGTTTGTCACACACGCCGATGCACTGGTGGTCCACGGTGATGCCGCGCGCGGACAGGTCGCTGACGATGCAGTGCAGCAGGTCGTAGACATCAGCCACGGCCTCCCAGGGCCCGAAGGACACGTCCACCTCGCAGTGGTGCTCAAAGAGCTTGGTCTCGCTCTCGCTGCGCTCGAAGCGCAGAGAGTTGAAGTGAGGGCACTCGTAGGGAGTGATGGGCATCTCCTCCTTGAACACACACACCTTCAGCTTGGCAAACCTGGCCTTCCTCTGCATGGCTCGCAGCTTGGCTATCTCGACGATCCGCTCCAAGTGGTCTGAAAGAAAGACAAAGAGCTGGGGGTTCCAACGGATCGCCAAGGAAAAGAGAACAAAAGCAATCATGGCACGCGGAACGTTTCGCCGCAGTTGTTTTCAGCATGGTATTAGCAGCAAAACAGAGAATAATCAAATCAGTCTTGGTTATCTGGTGGGCTTGGTGGCCTTATTATATGCCCAAGTTATTTGGCCTCACTACAAGGCCGAGTTTATTCAGTTGCAAGTCCTGACAGAACAAATGCAGATAAACCCTCTCATTTAATAACATTACAGCCTGATCTTGCTCCCTTTTAACCACAGAAATCCACACCCTGGGATGCAGCAGGGTGTGGAGACCTCAAAGATCCAAACAGCACAAAAAACACAAAATAAACTGCCCAGCTGCAATGGGATCAGTTTGGGAGCTGAGAGCAGACTAAAAGCAGGAGGTTTAACACTGGAATCCCACTAGAAGAAACAGTCAGTGCTACTTTTTTTATTTACCTTTGTAATATGGCATTAGGCCCAGGAAAGCTTGTCTAACTTTTTCTCCTTTAAGAGGCTGGATATCCTCTAGATTGTCTAGCAAGGGTCCTATGGAATAATACTGAGCTTCCTTGTACACTGACCTCACTCGCTCTCGGGGGGGCAGGTCACCAGATCGTAGGAAGTTTAGTATGTCCCTACAAAAAACAAAAAAAACCAAAAAAAAAAACAAAAAAAAAAAAAAAAAGAAAAGAAAAAAAAGTCATTAACAAACACATTTCTGCCAAAACTGCTGCAGGTGGGAAAGGAGAGGAAATGCTGGATGGCCATTGTTTGCTCTACTGAGACAGTAACTGAAATAAATGAGCCATATTCCCAACATTTGTTTGTAAAACCATTTGCCACGTTCAGGTTTCCAAGCCACCATTTCACATTTTGCCTCAGTTGATGTCAAAACTCATTTGAAAAAAATGTCAGTGGATTTTAAACCAAATATTCAATGTGGAGGAAACAATTTATAACACAGAAGGGGCCAGAGTGTTTCATAGGAAAGAGACTGTAGTCACTGTATTTCAAATTTAGGTCTGAGACAAAATAAACTTTTGTGTTTTCCCAGAGAATCATATTCATGAACTTTTTATTCCACACAGATCCAGCTGAATGGATGGGACATCTCCACGGGAGGTTTCTCTTCACAGATCAGAGCCATTTACAGAATAATAATCAGAATTTTTGAAAAAGAGAGAGAACGTTTCCTTGTAATTCTAAAACACCATTCAGCAGCAGGATCTTTGGACAGGGAAAGAAATTACTTTATAAGTATAAACCAACAAAACCCTTATCAAATATATGAAAAAAATTACTTTATAAGTGTTAACCAAGAAAACCTTATCAAATAAAAGAAGCATTACTGCAATCTTAGAATGACAACAAATACAGCGCGTGTAACCTGGCTCTCTGTCCCAGCTCTATTTTCAGCTGAGGTTGATAACATCACAAATTAATTGATTTTCCAACAATTGCCTCATCCAAGGACACTATTTTGGAATAAACACAGTGGCTTAATGTATCTCTGTCCCAGATTATGGTACAACCCAAAAGTGTTTGAAAATAATTCAGTGCTTCTCTGTTGAAGACATTAAGGAAATGTCTATAAATTTGGGATAAATAGCAATATGTACTTTGAGCAAAGACCTGAACCCATGAACACTTATCACTGTTTTTAGCAATCTCACCCCAATTCAAACAGAGCACTAGCAACCATGGTTAGTTTAATTAAAAATAAAATAAAAGCTGAGCACTTAGGAAGGAATCTTGGAGGTGAAGGAATATAGCACTACCAACAAAAATAATTTAGAGAAAGAAATTCTTTAAAGGCTTGAGCTTTTTCTTCTAGCAGTTATATCCTGTTTAAAGATTGAAAACACTGTATTTTCAACTGTGTTGGAATCCTAGATCCATTCCTTCCATTCCTTTTTCCCTATAGATACTGAATATCAGTTAAAACCCAGTCTTGAGCAAAGGAGTTTCCTATGTAAAGCAATGCCAAACACTTCTTAAACCATTAAAACAACCTGATACGTTGAAAGGAGATACTCTAGGGGAGACAGTGCACAAACTCAAAGCATTTCTTGTTTTTAATTCTCCCACTGCACAATTAACAAAGAGTTTTTAACCACAGTTACTCCTGTGATGCTTTGGAGGCGTGTAACGCTGCACTAATATACTTTAAAAAAAAGGTTAAAATTAAATTTAAAACTAAGTTTTCAGTAAGAACTTTGAAAGCTTGCCCTGAGGATGTGTACATACCCAAAGTAGGTGCCATCCCTGTCGATGAAGTACCTGCCCTCAGCGTCCGTGGGGATGTAGTGCCTGCCACTGAACATGGCTGCCAGCATGGTGTCCTCGTACCTGCGCAGCGTGGACAGTCTGGTGGTGAAAAACATCCCCCCCACGTTCAGTGGGACAACTTCTGGGAACTGCAAAAGCAACCAGGACATCAGAAAGGAGCCTCCTGTCCTCTGCAGGTGACAAAGGGCACAGCTTCCAAAAGGCTGGGATAAACGTGTGGTTCCTGCCCCACTGCCACATCGGGGAGCTTGGAGGGGTCAAGATTTGGATGCTTTGGCTGCTGGGAGGAATCAGGGAGTGGTTTAATTGTAGTTGGGAATATGAAATAGTAGAAATCACTCAGCTGGAATAGCAGATATTTGAGATGTTAATGGCTCTTTTGGGGAAAGAACAAAACACAATCCCTTCCCCAGCCTTACACAGAGAGAAAAAAAAAAAGGGAGGAAATCGCAGGTCAACCATGGGATTGCACCCTGCCGGTTCCTTTACACAACCAGACTATGCTATACACTGAAAAAAAAAAATCTGTATTTCTTTACATCAGACCTGAAATCTTACTATCACACCCCACGATGCCTTAAGTACCAGAATAAACACTTAATTGTGCGTCCCAAGCCCAGACCCGGATGGAAATTGTAAATAAAACTCCCGAGCTACTCAAATAAATTCAAGAGACTTCGTTTTACTCAAACATGGGTATCCACCCGGAAATCCTGAATTCCTCATCCCCATCCCAGGGGAGCTCTTACCTGCTGAGGCAGCAGAGGTAGCGCTTGTCCTGCCTGGGTGGCGGTGGGAGTGGCTGGCTCTTGGAAATCATCCTCCGCATCCGAGCTCGACATGGCATCATCCGGGGTGGCACTCACTTTGTTCTGCCCCGTGACTACCACCATCCCTCTGGCTCTGGGGAGCAGCTCTGCTGGGTAGGAGGCCGTGGCAGTGCTGAAGGGAGACCCAAATTAATTCCCCCAATCACCGGGACGCGGCCGCGTCGCCCCGAGCGCTCCCAGCGGCCGCGTTATTGCCGGGAAAAGGAGGAGCGGGGATGCCGAGCACCCCAGGGCAGCGCTGCGGGCACGAACGCCGCTGTCACAGCTGCTCCAAGGCCCTGCAGCCGCGCAGCCCTGCCTGGGGCTGGGAAGAGCCCGGCGTGCATTGGCTGCACGGTGCAGGGAGCGATTGGCCCGGCGCGGCTTTGCGGGAAAATGTCATTTGCTGGCAGAATTTGGGTGGCCGCCGTCCCAGCCTGTCCCTCGCCGGGGGCGGGATGCAGGGACACGGCCCTGCCACATCGGCGACACCCGGCTCCGGCTGTCACCTTCAGCAGCGGGGACGGGCACGGCTGGGGCTCTGGGATTCCCTGGGAAATGGCAAAAACCGGGATTTGTCACCAGGCGTTTCCCCTGCCCGCTGCATCACAAGGCACCGCACACCAGACGCAAATCTTTAACTCTCCTTATCGCGCTGCTGATTATCAATTGGATTTAACACCCACAAGGCTTCTCAGTCCATCCTGAGGGACGATGGGATGCACTGACAAACCGCAGGGTAAAAAGAAAATTTGAAAGAGCAGAGTAGCAAAGAGAAACCCCGCTGCTCTCCTTACACTGCATTATGTAAAATCCCTGCTCCCAGGAAGCCTCCGGCAGCATCACAACTCCCTAACAGACATTCCACTGCCAGAACCTTCATCTACCTCCAAAGCTTCTCTCAAATCACTATAAAATATAGAAAGAGGAGGATTATTTGCACAAGCACATCTGGCACATTTATTTATTAACTCAAGGATGCTTTGCCTCAAAAACAGCAAGAAAAAAAATGACATAAAATTTTTAAAATCTTCCTTAATAATTCTAACAGTCATTGTGCACACTGTTAGAGCTCAGCTCTTAAAGGAAATGTTGAGTTCAGACTGGACCCAGACAGACCTGGGATGCTCCTGAGCAAAACAGGTACTTTATAGAGAGCTGATCAGACCAAAATCTCCACATTCTGTGGGAGTATCCACAGCCTTCTTTCCCCAAAATTTGGTGATGAATTCTAGATCCTGTTTAACACCCTAATAAACACAGATAACTAGCTACTGTGAAGTTCCAAATGTTTTTAAGCTGCAGTTCATTAAGAGGGTAGGCTCAGCTCAGAGAGGGATTTAATTTCTCTTCTCTGCAGTTCATTATCATTTTTCCACCCCAGTCCAATGTATAGGCAGATAAATAAGGATGGAAGTGCTTCTGAAGGGCCACACCCTGTTAAAAAATTTTATATTTGTCCTAAAACAACATTTATTCTGACATCATCAATTAGCCAAACAACCCAACTATGCCTCACAGATAAAGAATAGACACAATATAAAAGAAAGATTATTTTGCTAGGGATTCCTTTAAAGAGGTAAACAAATTATTAGCCAGAAAGAGCTTGCAGAACAGCATTTATAAGATGCACAGTGAAAAATTGAGGGCGAGCCTGTATTTACTGTGAATGTATTATTTATAAACCTGCCACTTGACACCAGTGCTTTGGCTGCTATTTCTAGTTCTCTTTAGAGTACTCAAAAGAACACAAGATTGACCAAAAATGTGTTCTTTGTCTGCATTTTTCAAGGATGTCCCATAGATTTCACTTAAATGGAGTGTAATGTGAATAAACAACATTCACTCCATTAAATGTATCAGCATTATTGACCACAGAATGGGTTTTTGGGGTAAGTTCATCCATTTGGCACTGCACCAAAAAGGGCCTCTTTCCTCACAGAGCTAGAGGACTGAGAAAAAGGGATTTTTCTCCCTCTTCCATAATCTTCAATATGACACTAAGGTTTAAGAAAAAAAAGCTATGAGACAGCATTAATTGCATTCTGCTCAGGAGTGCCAACCTTCCCTGCCATTGGAACACCCAAGAAAACAACCCCTCAATAATGAGGTTTAGCAGACCATCATGAGACCAGGATTTTGAGAACAAGCTTAGTGGCAATAAAAAGATTAATAACTGACAAGCTGAACCTGTTTTTTGGCGTTCATTAAAAGGTGAGTGCAGTCCCTCTCTAGGCTGGCTTCAGCTGTTCATGCAGGGAGCAGTGAAACAGAGCTGTGCTGACAGCAGCCAAGTCCTCCTGAAAGAAAAGCAGAAGTTAATCACTGCATTTCATGAAGAAAACACATCCATCTGAATCCCAGAATAGTTTGGGTTGAACTGGACCTTAAAGATCACCCAGTTCCACCCCCCTGCCATAGAGTCCATAGACCAGGTTGCTCCAAGCCCCATCCAAACCTGGGCTGATCCTTTTCTTTGCACTTAAGGCACGTGCAATAATTATTTTTAACTATGTGTAAAAATATTCCTTAAATATCTCATTAAAATTACAGAATTGATTTATTTGAACTAAGCATATGCCTTCATTTCACTTGTAAACACATCTAGGTCTAGATCAACAGATAGTTAATAGGAAAATGCCACCAATAAACAAAAGAACCATTAAATCAAATATTTGATTGAACCACACATCAGCAGCACCCAACTCTACCAGAAATGCCTCCTTCCAGTCCTTCCACCTGTCATTTAAAAGTAGGGATTGCTTCCTGGAGCTTTGCTGAGGACAGCTCAGATATTTGACACACACAGCAAAGAAAGCTCAGTAAATGAACTGGCCCTGCCAGTTTGGCTTCATTCCCCAGGGAGTCACAGCAGCCCTTGAACTGGGCTTGATGCTAAGATTTATAAAACCTCTTCAAAGCTCTGCTGTTCTCTCAACTTCTCCATATTGGTTTAAACACCTTTTTCTTAAATATCTTCTGAGGCTACACCAGTGTTGGCAAAGTTACAAACACAAAAACAGTTACACATCACCAAAAATGACATACAGGTTATACAGTCAAAGGCCTTTTCATCCAGGTTCTGATGTATGAACCCATCACAGGGGTCCCACACAAACTCCTGTTCAAAGGTAACTCTTTGGGATGTGCTTTTTTGAGGAGATACCAGCTGGATTGTTAGAAGGCTTCCCCTTTTTAAAGGGAAACTGGGGTAGAATGAGGGCTAATTTAGCAGTGTCTGCATCACCAGCTTCAGGAGACAGAGATGATCGAAGGGTTTGTAGGAACATAAAGGGAAAAAATACAACATCCAGTAAATTCCAATGAATCTGTGTCAGAACAGCAAAGAAACATCCTGGAAGAGGGGCTGGGATGTCTGACCTGCAATAAACTGTGTTATACATTGGCCTGGAGAATCCTGGGCTGTAAAATCCCAGCATCTCCAGTCGTAAACAACACCACAGAGTGATGATAACAACACCACAGAGTGATGATGAAAGGGCAGCGTAACCCAACTCGTGCAGCTGAGAGCAAAGACAGGGCGTGTGTGTGGGCAGAGAGGGACTCTGCATCACAGTGACCTTGCAGGACAGGACAGGACAGGACAGCAGGGACACCTGGACTGGGGAAAGGACACTGAGGCTGCACTCACTGGTGCCCGGCACTGCCCCTCACACACAATCCCACAGCTTTTACAGCTCGGAGCCGTCTGAAGCTGCGAGGAGCATCCCACACACACATCAGCCAGCACAGCGGCTGCATGGGGCAGCACGAACCCAGGCGGCGGGCACGCCGAGAACCAAGCGAATAACCGCTAATTCATTAATAACTGATTAATAATTAACTCTCGGCGACTGCCAGGGTGACTCCGCCAGGGTGAGAGCCTGCCCGGTTCCACCGCTGGCCAGGGGCTGGCCCCGGCCCCTCCGCTCCCCTCACGCCGCCCGACCCCTCCAGCCCCGCGGCCTCCCCGCCGCTCCCTCACCGGCAGCGGAGCCCCTGCGGCGGGGAGAGCCCGGCCGGGGATGGTGAGGGGATGAGGGCAGCGGGCCCAGCTGTCGCCACCCGCGCTCCTCACCTGGTGCCCGCTCACGGCTCCGGCTCCGGCTCCGGCCCGGGGGAGCGGCCGCGGCCCGCGTCACGTACGGGCCCATCCGGGTCCCGGCGGGCGGAGCCGCCCCGGCGGCACCGGCGGCGGCACCGGGGCCATCCCTCAGTGGCCGCGGCTCCCAGGGAATTACCGCCCAGCGGTAATTAGCAGGGGTTCATTAGCGGCCTCGGCAGCGGCAGGGCCGCGCTGCCCTCAGCCGGCAGCAGGGGAGGCCCCGGCACCGCGCGTGGGAAGGAGCGGGGAGATCCCGCTTCCTTCGGGCACCGGGAGTCAGGTATCCCAAAGGGAGGGAAAGAAAAACTCCCAGGAAATACAAACGTTTTGGCAAGAACTCCTCTCAAAACCGGGGGGGAAGGCCGAAACCACCTTCAGCACCTCGAACCTGCCGAGGGCGGCGGAAACCGAGACACAACAACCATCCCAAAAACACCTTCTGGAAATTACCCGGTTCCACACCGTATCCCAAAGATGGAAACTTCAGCACGCAACTCACAGGAGCAGTTCCCTCCCAGCAGAGCATCTCTGAACGAAACTGCTTTTGAGGAACAAAAGTCAGGAGTCTAAAAGTTACCTACTTCTTCCTGCAGTAAACAAATCTCACTTTATTCCTCCCAGTGGGACACTCCAATTTACTATTTCATCACCACACAGCTATTAAAAGCAAACAAAAAGCATTAAATTGCAAACTTTAAAATAAGATCCAAACCTGGGATGTGAGATCATATCTTCCCTTACATCAGTATCTTGAATTATAACTAATACATCAATATCTTGAACTATTTAAATCTTAAGTTGGAAGCAAAACCATTCATTAAGAAATAAATAAACAAAAAAATCACATTTAAAGCATTTATTTTGAAAAATAAAATACAAAAGATCATTGAATTGTAATTGTATATGTAATTTATCAACCTTTTTTTAAATAAAATATATTTAACATTTTCCACATATGAATAAAACAACTGCTTCACCAAAAATCTTCCAGGACAAGCACAGACCACTCTTGAAAGCTTTGTACATTTAAAACCAAACTGCTACAAGAAACAAAAAAATCTTTGAAGATAGAGCCCTGCAATTAAAACAGAGGAGCAATTTCAGAGACAGGCATTGCTTTTGCATTTTTTTAAAACCTTAAGAGAAAATAGTTGTGCGAATGTAATGCAGTTCTACATTAACATCAGTGATTTTTTTGTTGTTTTTAAACAGATTTACATGCGCTCACAACAGCAAAATTTGGAACAAAGGACGAAAGAAACAGGAGAGAACATTCTGAAGAGAGCAGGCCATGAGCAGCACTCCTCTGATCCCAGGGGGACAGGCCTGAGGGATCATTCCCATGGAAAAGGCAGCAGTTGATCTTCTAAGAATAAAGAAATAAAGTTATGTTGGAGCTTTGCTGGTAATATTCAGGATTTTTAATTAAAAATTCAATTTTTATTCTGGACAGCATTTTGGAATTACAAATAATGCAGAATTCAGAGTAGCCAGTGTGGTTTCAGCAGGTGGAAAAATCCCATTTCTATAAGGAATGTGGCTGCTTTGTCCATCCTTTATTTCATATTAGTGAGACTGCTTGGAGCACAGTACAAAAAAAAATTACTTTCCACTACTTTCCACTTCCATCCCAAACCCTTGTGACCCAGTGGGAAGTTATACTGGGAAGTTCCCAGGCTGGTTTCTCAGAAACTGGGCAGCAGCTTTAGACAGAAATATTGCAGCTTGAAATCTATTTTTCAGAGCTAAGTGGCAGAATGAGGTTGATGCTTGAGTCATTTTAAATTGACTGTGTGAAAAGATGATGGTTTCTCTATTGATTTCACAGGGAAGGCCTGTAATTCATCTCTGGGAAGTTTTTAGATCCATATTTCCACATAGAGTAATGCTTTTGGCTATATTTAGGGTGTTTATATTTATGGCCACAAAAGGATCTATTTTGGGGATATTTGTAGGGCACACTGCTTTGGGCTGTTTTTAAACTGGATTTAAATTTTGCCATCTTTTTAGCAAAATACATCTGATAGCAGGGCTGACAAGTGAAAATCCTGCATTAACACAGGAAATCTTGCATCACTCATTCCTTAACTGGTCTGGAATTTACTCAGCTCCCTGCAAAATTTTATCACTGTTTATTCAGTGACTAAAATGCAGCTTTTTGAAAATACTGGCTATGAGATGTTAAATGAAATATTACAAACCAACTCATCTTTAGCAGTTTCCTTTAAAAAACATAACTTCATGTTTATCTTACCCATGAAGTTACAGAAGTTAAGCAAAAACCAGCTGAAATTAAGAGCAACAAATGAGCAGAACTGCAATGCTCTTTTACTACCTTCTGTGCAAGAAATGTCCATTTTCTCTTCTATTCCATAGGTTCAGTCTGTCAAAAAAATATAAATAGGTATTTTACATTAGAAAACAAAAATATCATTACCAAGGTCTGTTCTCCAAACCTTTGAGCTGTTTAGTTAAAGAATACTATCAGCATCATTTTGATCAAGTTTTTATGGTTTAAGGAATATTTTTTTACTCCTCCACAGTGCTTTTTGTTTTGTTTTGTTTTTTGGGTTTTTTTGTCTTTTAGATGGTCTTTCTTTGCTATGGCTAAATCTGCTCAGATTTTGGTAAATATTGTATTTAAACCAAGCTAATTGTATAAATCCACTTCCTGGAATTTAGCATGGAGTGTTAAATTATGTGCTTATTCTACGGAGCGAAGAAGGAATTTATCAGTCAGGTTCTTCTGGGTATCCCAGGATAATTGAAAACCACAAACAGCATAATTTAACTGATAACATATGCAAACAAGGATTTGAAGGATTTAACCAAGGATTTCTTCAAAATCAAGGACTTTTTTTTTTTTTTTGCTAGCACACCATCTCTACACGGTGTGCTCCATTCTGAAGGATCTCCCTGCGTTTTCCATCAATCCTTCTCAGCAATATTTCCCCTCCTGTAAAGGCACAGCCTGCTCCTGCAGCTTTAGCTGTGGCTAATCCTGCAATCCCAGCAGCAATCCCAGTGGAAGCCCCAGGAGTGACCCCAGCAGGCTCCTGAGAACCCAGCAGCACACACGGAGCAGACACTCAGTGACAGGGACAGTGCTGGCAGCAGCAGGGCTGGGATGGTTCTCCAGAGCTGAGCAAAGCAGGAGCACTGAGTGATCCAAGCAGGCAAACAGGCAGGAAAAAGCCAAGCCCACGTTAGAGATCACACAAAGGCTGCTCAGAAAGATCTGGTGGCCACAGCAGGGTTATTTTCTGAAAACATGAGACACACACTACAGCTATGCCACTTTACTGATCATGTTCATTTTATCTTGCCACGAGACTTCCTTTCTACTGTCTTCTTTGGCTGGAACAAAAGAAATCAGTTTTCCTTTTTAATCAAATCATTTTTATTTGAACAAATGAATAAGTCAAAATGCTTTGTCTGTGGTAGATTCCTGGGTATTTTTAACCTCTCCCATCCCTGGAAGTGTCCAAGGCCAGGCTGGACAGGGCTTGGAGCAACCTGGGATAGTGCAAGGTGTCCTTGCCCATGGCAGGTTTTTAAGGTCCCTTCAACCCAAACCATTCTGGGATTTTATAATTCTGTGATATCCACAAGATCCCACAGTTTGAGAGCTTCACAATAAGGGTTTTAATTTTTGGTTTTTTTGGCAGCTCCCCCCTGAGGAGCTGATGACAATGAGCAGTATTTGGGGGATACTAAATTGTGAATTTTCAGCACAACCTGAAGTTCCATAGGACACTTGACTATCAAATCAACACCACCCCTATCCATGGCTGGGTTCACTTTGACAACATCTCTATTTATTTTTAAATACTTAGTACTTAGAACTCTGCCCTCTGGACTAGACTTGCTTTAAACCAAGATAACAAAAGATAAAGCTCCTCTACAAGTAAAAAACTTTGAGTTTGGTCCAGAAAAGAGGCTTGATTTTTCCTTCCATTTCACAGCAACATTCAGGCAGCTCAGGATGACAAACACCACTCAGCTCTGGAGTTACACGTGGATTCAGGAGAGGTTTGGGATCCTGAGCTCAAAATTCCACCTCATGGATAATCAGCAGATCTTGCCATCAATCAGAAAAATCAAGCTCATGAGTGGTTTATAAAGGCTGTTTGATATCATTTGTTGCTACACCCACAAAAAGGAAATTAATTCAATACTGTACCTGTGGCACTTCTTTGAGGAAGTCAGGAAGCTGAAATTCACCTTTATAGACCTGGAAAAACAAACAAGAAATTATACTACTCAAAGCCCTCATTCACTATTGTTTGAAATGCTGAAGAGCTTGTCAAGGGAAAGGAAAAAAAAAAAGAAAATAAGGGATTTTTGTGTTGTTAGCATCCACTAATGCTAGAACATCAATTATTTTGGCAACATATTGTCTTCTCTCTGGAGGATAATTTTTAAAAGCTCCTTTCTTCTGAGAATAAACATTCCAAAGGGCAAAAAAATGTATTCTGCTCTTCTTTTTTTTTTTTTTCCCCAATACAGAAGTGTACTTGAAGAGTTTTACCATCCTGTCTACTGAAGCATAAAGACTGATCATCCCAATGTCATGACTGTGGTCTTGCGTAATCATTTCAAAATAAGAATTAAAAAAGGGCAGAAACCTATTTGGAAAAATTCCATAAAGCCATGAAATGGAGCTACTAAAACCCACACAGAAAAATTCCATAAAGCAATGAAATGGAAATGGGGCTACTCCAAAGCCCCACAGAAAAATTCCATAAAGCCATGAAATGGAAATGGGGCTACTCCACAGTCACACAGAAAAATTCCATAAAACCATGAAATGGAAATGGGGCTACTCCAAAACAACACAGAAAAATTCCCTGAAGCCATGAAATGGAAATGGGGCTACTCCACAGCCACACAGAAAAATTCCCTGAAGCCATGAAATGGAAATGGGGCTACTCCACAGTCACACAGAAAAATTCCCTGAAGCCATGAAATGGAAATGGGGCTACTCCACAGCCACACAGAAAAATTCCATAAAGACATGAAATGGAAATGGGGCTACTCCACAGTCACACAGAAAAATTCCATAAAGCCATGAAATGGAAATGGGGCTACTCCACAGTCACACAGAAAAATTCCATAAAGCCATGAAATGGAAATGGGGCTACTCCAAAACCCCACAGAAAAATTCCATAAAGCCATGAAATGGAAATGGGGCTACTCCACAGCCACACAGAAAAATTCCATAAAGGCATGAAATGGAAATGGGGCTACTCCAAAGCCTCTCTCTGGGCTGCACTCCCTGGTTTGCAGCAAAGGAAGCAGCTCCAGGAAGTCAGGGGATGTTTATTCCAATTTTCTCTGCTCCCCCATGTGCAGATGACCAGAACACAAACCATGCCCAGCTTGTCAATATTCTGCAGTGGCCTGGGACTGCAGCTGAGTCAGCTCTGAGTTTCCTGCCCAGCAGATCCTGTTTTGGGATTGGATTCCCACCCCAATGCATCCCTGGCATCCAAACGAGCAGGCTTCACTGAGAGCAGGAATTACTCCACACACACATTGTGATACTCTGATATTGCATGGTTTAGATAAAAGAGGAACAGCTCTCATCTGTATTCAGCCAGAGGCCACTGGCATTCCCATGGGAACATTAAGGAAAGTCACTCTGGGTGGAAATTCAGTGTGTGGCTATTGGAGTCTTGCTCTACTATAAATATTTATAAAATCAAGGAGAGGGTTTCTCATTTTCTGCTTTTACCCAACCTTTAAAATGCAGGCCGTGTCCTGGAGAAGGGGAATGGAAGCTACAAAACAATATTGTCACAGCAATAATGTTACAGAATAACCTCAGCAAGGGTCAGCAGGAGGTTTTGTTAGGTGGTGCTGATGCTGGAAGGAACAGCCAGGAGCCTTCACCTTTTCTGGGAATTCTCAAAAACAATTAATCCTGATGGTGACAGCACTTTGTAACTGATTCAGAACCTGGACCAAACCCAAGGCTGTCTCTCCAGACTCCTTCGCCTTTCCTTCTCCTGCAGTTATGACTCAGTCTAATTTTTATATTCCACATCTAGATTTGTGTCTGCTCTAAAAACTTCACCTTTGCAGGAACAGCATTTACCCTCAATAAATATCTAACAGCAGACAGCCAAGATCAGCAGTATTAAGAAGAATAATGTCACTGGAAAGCAAAAGTTTTGAGGGTATTTCATACAATATTCACAATTTACAAAGGCAAATCTAAGCAGTGGCAGGCCCAAGATTAGGCTTAACACACAAATTTTGGTTCAGAATTGACATTACCTAAGGGCTGGTTTTGTCAGGAGGAGACTGCATAAAAACTGGTTTAAAGTAGTTCCAAAAACATAAATTAATCAAAACCCAGGGATCACCAGCAATCCAGAAATTCTAAAAAACAATGACTCCATCTGCAGCCAAGGAAATTAAACATGCTTCAGATTCCAAATTCTCTTCTGACCAATTTGTAAGTGTAAAACACATCACTCACACTGGCATTAGAGAGACAGAAGCAGGATACTGGAATTATTTCCAGTCTAAGGAAGAATTCAGTAAAATTGAGGAAAAAATGGGGTTTACCATTTCTAAGGGACTTATTTTGCAATAATAATAATAATTCCAAATAGAATTCCAGAAGAGGGGGATCTGAAGCCTGTGTCAGTTTGTTGTTCAGTGTTGGCAGTATTCAAACTGTTCTATTAAAAAAAACCCAAAACACATTCTTACAGCCAAATTGAATGGATATTATTCTCAAAAAGAGATCAGAAAATAAGTTTCACATCCAGTTGCCTGAGAAAACCCCTTTAAAAACACAGGGAGAACTTCAGAACAGAAGTGCAACCTATAATTCTTTTTTATAGAAGATTAAAACATTTCTTTTCACCCACTTTCCTGTCTGCTTTGAAAAGAGTCCCATTATACTTGGTCAGTTCCAGTACACAAAATTTTTTTTTTTTAAAGTCACCCTGCAACCAAGTGTGCTTGGGCTTGGTAAACTTTAAAACACCCAAGTTGCAGAGTGTAAGGCTGCTGGTGTTTAATTGTAAAAGAAAAAAGAAATGAAATGAAGAACACTGGCAAAACCAAAGCTGAGCCCCTTTCTAGAACTCCACAGCACATAGAGGTGCCCTCATCTTTCAGATTTTCCTGAACTTTTAAGGCAGCTTTAAAGGTTTACACAATTCTTCACCTCTGCTGGACCTGCCAAGGAAGGGCCATGTGAGATGCAAATGTTTATCCAGCAGGGACAAGACAGAGAGCAGGATCTTACACAGACCCAGCAATGTCTGCCAAAAGGCAGCTTGTAACCACACCTCAGTTTGCATTTTGGTTGGTAATAAGTCTCTTTATTCATTATTAATCATATTTATGTAGAGTTAAGGGGGTTGGGGTTTCTTTTGTTGTAAAAATGAGATAGCAGCACTCAGGAGAAAAACAATGCAGTTGGGAATCCACATGTTGGAAGAAACACCCACTAAAGGGAATATTAAACAAATTTAGAGGACACTGACGAAGTCTGAGCTGTTGTAGTCACAAGGAAGATGGAATAACCCCCAAATTTTGTTTTAAATACCAAAGAAAACGCCCACAAAGCCAAATGCCTTTTGATCAGTGAAAACGAAGATGCAGGGCCCTGAGCAGCTGGGCATTCAAGCACCCCTGACAGGACAATTATCCTCATCCCTTGGCATAAATCTTTATCAGAGAATGCTCCTGCCCTTAAAATCTCAAAGACAACCCCCCGAAGTCCTGGTTGTCGTGGATGTTTTGACTCTGAACAGGAGATGGTTCCCCACAATTCAAACCAGGCATGAGACTGCAGTGAGTCAGCTCTGGTTTTATCTCTGCATGTTGCAATCAGCTGAACATAAACCAGAGCTGGAGAAGAGCTCTGGGCTCTCAGTAAAAGAACCACTGTATTTGAACAGTCCTGGTGAAAATCATGGCTCTTCCCCTGGAATTCTGTAACTTCCACCTCTGGATCTCTCCAGGACAGGGAGAATAACTCCATGAAGAAGTTAAAAGAACTTACTGCAGTGCGTATTGCAAGCATACAAATTTATTTAGTGGGAAGGACGTGCCAAAGAAAATCTGATGTAATTCACTACAGATGGGAGAGGAAACCACTGTGCCAGCCATAACACAACAATGCAGCTTCTCCTGGGCAGGAGGCAGAGCTCTGCAGCTGGGAGCTGCTCTCCCTCCTCCTCTTCTGCTGGCTTCTGGCAAACTGCTGAAATTCACTTTTACACACTCTCACAGTACTGATAAGGACACATCACATACTGTTCTAATGAGGAATGAAGCACTTTTGTATTTCACCCCCTAGAGACTGGACTACCAGCTCACACACACAGCTTCATTATTTGCTTTTTCTCCATAATTTGCAGATGAAAACTTCCTTTATTTCACGATGTTGATTTCCTTTCTGCTCGGGATGTAGAATTTGTTAAAACTCTAGGGGGGAACAACAAGTAATTATGTATCTATAAGGAAAGAACCCTAGCAGTGATAAATTACCAGATCAGCAACAGAATTACAAGAAAACCACAACATATGCAGGGAAGGCAAAATGCACCTCCTTGGAGAGGTCACATGCAGAGATCTGCTGAGCAGCACAACCCCGGGCCAGGCCTCGCTCTCCCTGCTCTGCATTCCTGAGCTGAGACAAGAGAAGCTGTCAGAAGAGACAATATTGTCAGGCTTAACAGAAAACAGACAAACAAAAAGTTAATGCCTTTGTTAGGGAAAACATCAGAAAAGTCTGTTGAACTCGCCCAGTGCAGATCCTGTCAGAGATGTTTTATTTCCTAACACAGCACTGGGAAAGCAACACAACAAGAGGTGCAGTTCCCTTCGTGCTCTGTTAGTTCCTCAAACAAAAGCAGAGATGTCCAAGAACAAACCCAGGTTGTTTCTTGTTATTTTTGTGCTGTGCTGCAGGAGCACAGAAAGCAAACCTCAGCGTTTTAGTGTCCTACACGGGTAACAGGCAAGCAAAAAATCCAAATTTAGCAGAGACCATTGCTTGTCTTGCATTACCTACAAGGAGATAGCATTTCTAATTGAAGCACTGTCCTTTAGCTGGAGAAAATCATCATTCTGTCCCCAGACTGAATTTTTCTTAAAAAAATACATATATATATTTAAGCTGTACCTATGGAAGTCACCAGCAGGGGACAGACAAGGAGAAAAGTGGAATAAAAAACAACACTTGAGTGTTCACAAAGCTGAGGAAAACTGATATTTTGTACCACAACAGCCATCTCTTTCCATTTTTCTCCAGTATCAGCCCTTGTTTTAGGAATTTTTACACTACTGGCTCTCATTTTTGGGATTATGAGCAGCAGCTTTAAATTGCTGAGCATTATTTTCACTCTTAAGTGCAATCTGTGGTCTTTTCCAAGAAGGGACAGATTTTACCCAGCTGTAGAAGCCTAAACTTTATCTGTTTTCAATGAATACAATTCAAGTTCTGTGTTCACTTTAAAGTCTTGGAGACCACAAATATAAATACAAATATAAGAGCACTGCTTCCAAACACAAAATGAGCCAATAAATGGCTACAAACAAGATCCAGATATTCTTACTATGCACTGAAAAGCAATTCTGGAGAGATTTTCTTTGGCCAGCTTCATCCATACTCCATATTCCAGATATCCAGTACAAAACTCTGTGAAAGGCTATCCCAGGTGAAGAAATTTATAGAAAGCAAGAGCAAAAGAAGTGCTACAGTGATTTACAAATTCACCAGCTCAGAGTACACAGGAACAGACTTAACTTGCCAAGTGCCAGCTCCAAAAGGCTGGAAAAACCCAGATTTACTTCTTTTATCCATTTAAATAAATGTCTTCTTCTCCAGGCTGCAGCAGCAAGGAATAAATTAACACAGGATCCTGGAGGAGAAAGGAAACCCCACAAGGACTGTCCCTGATGGGCCAAACTCACACACCAGAGTCCGAAACAGTTTGAAATCTTTATGTAGCTCTATGTTTAAAGACATGTTCTAAGTTTTGAAGATGAACCTTCCTGCTTTTAGCATTCATTCAGAACACCTCCCTCATTTTATCTGCACAAACCACACATGCAAATGGAATTTTGGCAAAGAACGAGTGACTAGAAAAATATATACTGGGTGCTACAAAAAACCAACAAAATTAGAATGCTGTCTGGGGCTGTAAGTAAAGCCATTAAATTAAAATAGCAGCCAAAATATTAATGAGTGTTCCATATGTCTGCAATATTTAGATCAGCTTCAGTTTTTAACAGCTGCTCTTAGCATCAGTAAACAAACAAATCCTTCA
Source organism: Cinclus cinclus (assembly GCF_963662255.1). Classification (NCBI taxonomy): domain Eukaryota; kingdom Metazoa; phylum Chordata; class Aves; order Passeriformes; family Cinclidae; genus Cinclus; species Cinclus cinclus. Next base: position 5,289,242 of record NC_085067.1, read on the forward strand.
AAGCAGACTTGGAAAAAGCCTCAGTAAACCCTCAGCCTTTGAAATTAGGTTTTTATTTCTTTACAGAGATGCCCCTGGTGTTATTACCTGAATTCCTGTCCTGTATTTTGAAATCAAATCCATTTCAAGAAGAGATAGAAATCCAGGTAATTTTTACAGCTTGGCCTGAGCTTGCCCCACAGAGGTGGAAGCCTCAGCAGTAAAAGGTTGTGGCAATTTTCTCAGTAAGACACAACCAATACAATTTGCAATTTCTAGTATTCAACACTTCTTTTAACTGAGTGCAGAAAAGCTAATTTGTTTGAGAGCTTTTTAAACTGGGGAACTTTTAATTATAACCAAAAAGGGTGGGTTACTCTTTCCACGCTGAGCTGTCAGCTATGAATTACAACAACCTGCCAGCCTTTAATACAGTGATTAATGATTAATGACATATTTTCTACAAGGAAATAATGCAGAAGTGTTTAGAGACTTCACAAACCCCAATTCCTTTTTCACTCCTATCTATCCCATCAGCATTCTAAGCAGTTATTTCAGGATCAGAAGGCTGGTGAAAGAGAGTCCTTTTAAACTGTTTAATTCCATTTTTTCCCTGATGATTCTGCTGCAGCACCAAAAGTCACCTTCTTTTAATAAACTATACATGCACAAAAGAACAGAAGCAGAGCTATTAATTCTATTTCCAACAATAGCAATGAGTTTTTCAATGGATACCTCCAGGGATAAACAACACTACAGCCCAACTACCCAAATTCCAACATTAAATTCAGACTCAAATCCTTGAGTTTAGGTTAATCAGCACCAGACCTTTCTCCATCTTTGGGTTGTTCTACAAAGAATTGAAAAATCAGACATTTTGATCATGGTGGGCTGTTTTCCATGGGTTATTTTTCAAACTCTACCAAGTATTTGGGGTGCAATTTTGTGACAGAGCTTCTGCCAACCCTCATACACAAAAAAACTGAGCTCATCCATCAAGTTTGAAATCCAGAAAAGCAAGATTTTTCCATTGTTAACCAATTCCCCAATTCTCTAGGCAGCTCTCAAGAGGTTCAGCTCCACACACCAAGGAGCACAGCTCAAGGCCCCAAAGAATTCTTTCCTTTTCCCCCAAAGAAAACACACAGTGAATGAAGTATCAGAAACAGACTTCAAATTCCCCAGCCCAAACACAAGACTCCTGTTCTGGAGCTCACATCCCTCCAGTCAATAATTAAACACACTAAAGCCTTACCCTCCTTGTGTTTTCCACCACTTTCTGATCTGGCTTCCCATAATTGGGGGGGTTGGCATAGGGGTCATAGCCCAGTTTGGCCAGCATGGGGGCAATCACTGGCATGTCCTGCAGGACATCAGCTGGGATCTTCCCAACCCACTTGGACAGGGCTTCCACGTTCACTGGCTTGATCACTTGGTCTGTGGATCTTTCAACCCTGAGGAAGGAGAAAAAAAAATAGTATTTTTCATTCCAACCAATTATTCTTCAATAGTATTAAAATCTTTAGCTTGTTTTGTTTGGTGTTTTTTTTTTTTTGTTCTCCCATTCTTCTTCCTTCCCTCTCAAAATTTTGTATTTTCTACAGAGCTGAGGGGAAGTGAAGCTTTAATGAGAACAATTTGCACAATATTTGCAGATGCTGCCTGGTTTAGGCTCTCACACTGTGCTGAAACAACTTCTTCATTCCATAAAAGCAGCAGAGAAAGCCCAAGAGCTGTTAAGTGAAAAGTAAAAACCACAGCTACATATAAATCTGTTCTCCCACTGGCACGTTTGCTGTTTAATTGTCTAGGATGCATTAAAAGCTGTATTCTGAATTCTCATCCATGTGTTACTTCAATTTCTCACAACCATTCTGTGCTTCGTCTTTTTTTTTTTTAACTTGTTTCATAAAAGAGAGACCTGAGATGACAGAAAGCTACAAACTCCAGAAATATTTGTCATAACCATTCCTTGGATTGTTTAGTCTTTACACAGATCTTAAAGGCGAGTGCACAATCATTGTCATATTTAGAAAATAACTGATTTCTTGTTCATTTAAGCAGCAGTCCTAATATAATTTTCATTTTTGCTCTACTTTTGTGGAGTGTTTTTGTTGTGTTTTCTTTTTCCAGGGAAGAAATCTGGCATTGCTTTGTTCTGTCTTCATGACTGTAAGAAACACAACCTCTTTACTGTGCTTATTTCTGGAGCAGAATTCAGGCCAAGTAATTGAAAATTCCTGAGTTTTTACTCTAAAACAATTTAAAACTTTTTTTTTCTGACCTCAGAAAGACATTATTGGACATTTATATATTCCTTTTACATAAAAGGAATATTTGTGTCTGCCTCACACCTGATGTTTAGCACACACCAGTCACCAGAGTTCACCTTGCTCCTCTTTTTTCACTCCTCATCAGAGCTAAAATCCTCCCAGGCCAGAGGAAGGAAATCAGTCATCCAATGCTGCAAGGGCAGTAAGGGGAAATAATTTAAATACAATCAACAAAGAACAAACCTGACAGGGAAATGGTCATAAGGAAGATATCTTGGCAAGCAGGGCCTTCAGATTGGTGTTTTATGGAAGTTGAGAAGGATGTGACAAACAAAAACCCCTCAAAAATAATCCCAGAATTTTCAGCTTTATCCCCTTCAAGAGACTCAAACCAAAGGCAGGCTCTCAGAAGGGGATTTTGGGACCAAAATTGGGAGTTGGGACTGAATTTCAGCCTTCTGAGGACTGAGCTTACAAGTTTGGATGGAAAATTAAAAAGTTTAGGCACTGGTGGTTTTTTTTTTGTGATCTTTCTAATTAGAAGATGAGCATCTGAATCCACATCAAATTATCAAGGAAAGAGCTGCTAAAAATTGAGATTTAGAAGTTCTAAGCAGCAAAGCAGAGGCCAAAGCACCACAACAGGAGTCCAGAGGTAGATTGGGACACTGAGGAAAAAATTATCAGGTGCTTGAAAAAGTAACATTTATGGTCCTCAGACAGAGCCAGCCAAACCTAAAACCTCTTCACCAAAACTGCAAATTGATTTGAGCATTTAAAATCAGGATGATCCTGGGAGGAGCAGGTAATGGACCTGGCTAAGAGCTTGCTGGACCCCAAAAATGTGTGTATAGATCCATTTTGTTTAAATTTGTCACATATGGATTCTTCATCCTGATGTCAGATTTTTAAATGTGTGTTTTGTCCCTCTGCCACTGTAGTCTTTGCTAACAATCCCCTCAGCATGAAACATTTCCTGGTGATTGATAGCAGGGACTACATTTAGCTGCTCCCAAGTACTGATAAAAAATCCACTGCTCCACATTTGGTCTGGTTAAATCCCTCTCTGTCCTTTCAATTAACGTGGGAAGGAAAATAAAACAATCTGTGGGAAAGATTGCTCAGATAAAGAACTTCTGAGGACTGTGAGGGAAGACAGACTGGAGACACGAGGAAAGAAAAATGGAAAAATCCAAATAGAAAAAAAAATTGGGAAAATGATTACATGGCAGTGGTTCCAGCTCTAGGAAGAGTTTCAGCTTTGGGAGCAGCTGCAAGCACACAGGACTAACCCCAAATAATTCTGCCTCTGTAGCAGAATCAAATGAGAGCTATGTACTAAATATAGTAAATTCTGAAGTAATTCTGCCTGGACAGCTATTTCTATAATAAACCTAATAAAAATTGCTCTAGAGGGGTTGCCATTTCTTTACATCAGTGGTCAGCACAGCTGCTTTCATTTAGGTAAATGCTAGAGCTCAATTAACAATCCTGGGTAGAGCATGGAGTCCATAATGCATTCCTTCAACAGCCACGTTGGCAGGGACTTCAAACCACAGAATTCACACTCCTACAAATCCTGCACTGCACATCCCTCCAGCCCTTGCAGTGTTCCTGGATAAAAATCCAAATAAAAGGTGAGAAATAAACTCTAAACATTTATTAGCAGGTAACAGCATCGTTATAAAGATCTTTTAGTGACAGCGATCTCTTTCTCAAAATGTTTTTAAATATCTCAAGATGATGTAAGACCTGTCAGATTTCTTTTCAAAAAATATCTCCAACAATTAAAACACATCCAGGCATCTCAGGCTGGACCTGAGGCAGCAGCATGAATGTGGAGGCTGAGCCTGTCTGCAAGATCTGGAGATCTTTCAGGTGAGTGAAAGGAGATTAAAGCAGGGGGCTCTGCTTTTTTCCAGAAGTTTTTACAATATCACAGTTGGGAACACCAAACCCAGCAGCTTTTAAATGGAACAAGGGCATCAAACTGGGAAATCTCAAGCTCTCCCTGCATAATTTCACCTGGAATCCCATAAACACACAGCACAGGCATTTTTAAGGTTTTGATATTCACTGGGTTTTCTGCAGCCCTTGGAAGTCTGAGTCACTGAAATCATTATCAAATCCTGCTACTGAAAACCAAATTTCATCACCTAATGCAAGGGTATTGATTAGATAAACCCACCCCAGACATAACACCCATTTCTCAGTCTTTTTCCCACCATTGCCAGAGCCTCCTGAAATCAGAAATTGCTTCCCCAGATCCTCTCCTAAGAGATAATAAAAGCATAAAGAACTCTGGGACCAGACTGATCTGAGGGCCACAGGCACACACCCAGAGTCCTTTGCCTTAAATGTGAAGGTTTTACAGAATAAAATAAACATGAGGCCACATTTGACTTTGAACAATCCATTTTCTGAATTTTTAGAAATTAATATTCTCAATTCCTCACACCCATTCCACCAGATTTAATAAGAAATACTAGCAAGAATTCAGTAAGGCTATTGACTTTTGCAATATAAAGGCCCATTAATTTTTAAAAACACCAATCTGGGAGCTGTAAGGCAGTAATATTTCACTAGAAATGGGAATTATACATAGTGATATTTTACAAGACACTTAAAGCTTGGCAGCCAGCCATTTATCTCAGTACAAGTAAGTTCCCCCCACTCAGGTGCTTCTGAAACCCCAGAATTAAGGAAAAGTTCCCACGTGGATCAGCTTGCAGGGAGGTATCACAGTGCCCTGCTTCAGGTTCACATTTCCACATTTTCAATGTGCTGTCAAACATCACTGCCAAAACCAGGGGTGAGATCCCTCCCTGATAACCCTGGCAACACAGTGGAGGCTGCTCCTTCAGTGGGAGTGGTGATGTGAAACCTCCACAGTGTAAATATAATTGTTACCTCAGTCTTCAGTTCTCTTTGTAATCACTGATAATAATTTTATATTTGCTTTAAATCAAATGTTCTGACAATATATTAGAAAATTCACAGCTGTGTTCCTAGGCATTAAATGAAGGAAATATATCCATTTTATTTCTCAAAACTGGAGTTTAAATGAATTACTCTGTTAACAGTCTGTGTGTGCTTGCTGTGCAAGGTGCCACTCACTCAGAAGCATTTGGCCAGTGCTGAATATTCCAAATCCAGGAGCTGAATAATTTAACTGGGCAGGCCTTGCTGCTGGAGTTGGGCTTCTTATTCAGTGTTTAAAAAATTAATCTGGTGGATTCAAAAATAGGAGGAGTGTCAAAAAACTGACATTTTTCTCTCTCAGTGTAAAGATGAAACAGCTTCTGTATTTCACAGAATATATCCATTTCACAGAATGTATCCAGCTGTGAACAGTGGCAAAGAAACCTGACTAGTTTAACCAGAGAATAAATCAGATTTTCTTTTAACACCACCCATCTAGTTTTTCTAAGCAGAGCTGAATTTTGGATTCTGAAAGCAGCTGAATCAGGTACACAGATGGCCCAACAGAATAGTGAAAGATTTGCTTACAACAAGGTTAATTTTCATCAAAATGCTTGTCCTTTTGGGAACACATGCCAGGAGAAAAGCTGCCAACTCTGCTTTCTATTCTCTTGGAGCAGTTTCTCCAGTTTCCTGGAAGAGGATGTTCTTGGCAAACTCATCCCCAAGGCCATTCTTGCACTGACACCAATATTGCTGCTGAAATCAAACGGGTGATCTGGCTAGGATGGCTAACACCAGTCTAGATAAAACAGCTCAGGTTTATTTTGGGGCACAGAGAAAAGCAAAGCTGGTATCAGATATTCAAATTCAAGTCAACCTTGACCATTAAAAGTTTGTTCACATCACACACATAACCAGTCTGAGATTGCAGATCATTAATTACAGAGTTCACAGAATGACTAGGCTGGAAGAGACCTTCAAGATCATCGAGTCCAACCCAGCCCTAACACCTCAACTAGACCATGGCACAGAGTGCCACATCCAATCTTTTTTTAAACAATCCAGGGATGGTGACTCCACCACCTCCCTGGGCAGACCATTCCAGTACTTTATCACTCTCTCCGTGAAAATTTTTTTCCTTATATCCAACCTATATCTCCCCTGGTGCAGCTTGAGACTGCGTCCTCTCGTTAGCAATTAGCAATGACTTTTTCTCAAGATGCATCATAAATCAGCTGCCCGAGGGAGATGTGATTTTTACATACAAAATGTACTATTCTACAACAGCACAAGGTGAAGGACGAAGGCTCATACTCACTTGGAAAGAGAAACCCCCCCTGCTTTTCCAATCATCTCCTCATGGTGCAGCACTGCCTGGTTCCACGGGACGTGCAGGAACTTGAGCAGAGTCCTCATCCACCTCTCAGGGTGCAGCACGAGCTGTTCGTAGTGCACCAGCATGCACCTCTGGAAGCCCACCTCCATGCACTGGTTGTACATGGTTTCTATAGCCCTGTTCCACTTGGTCAGGCAGTCCCTGTAGCTGTTCAGGTCAAAGCCAGCTATCGTGACTTTCCTGGAGATCATGGAGTGCACGGAGGCGCGGCCGTCCCGCACCATCAGCAGGAACTTGGCATTGGGGAAAATCCTGGCGAGGTAAGTCAAGGATTTTAAAGCGAAAGGATCCTTGTTGCACAAGTAAGGAGCGGGCTCGCCGTGCTTGACGATGATCTCCAACAAAAACGCCTGCATGGCCGAATCCAACACCTCGTCCGTGACCCCGGCCTCATCCAGGCGGATTTTCTCCTTGCTGGACCTGGCCCACATCTGTTTGACAGCCAGGATCCTGGGGATCACCCTGGTCTCCTCCCCGCAGCGGACGTCGGGGTGCGCGTCCAGCATGGCGCGCATCAGCGTGGTGCCGCTGCGGGGCACGCCGCCGATGAAGATCAGGGGCATGTCCTTGCTGTAGGGCAGGCTCCTGTTGGCCCCGGCGCCGTCCCCTCGGGGGGCCCGGCTGCGCCCCTCCGCGCGGTGGTGGCACTCCATGGCGTGCTGGCCCAGGTAGAACACGGTCACCGAGCTGATGGCCAGGCACGCCAGCAGCAGGTTCTGCTTCAGCTTCCCGACCATCGTGGGCGGCGCAAAGGCACCTCCTACTCCAAATTATCCTCTAGCTCACGTGCCATGGGAATCCTAATCCCAAATTAATTAAGGTCTGGCAAGAGGAGAAAAAATTTTAAATAAAATTAGAATTTTTAATTTTTTTTTTTACAATGAATCAACACAGAAATTACTTTTCCAACAGACGAGAAAAGATTAAGTCTTCAAAATAAAACTTCAAAATAAAAGCATTGCTTCTCTCGTTATTTATCATTATTTCTTTTTCAGTTCAGCCTCATAAAATGACATTGTTCAAAAGACATTTTCATTTCTACAGATGAGAAGAAAAAAAATTAGACGACTCCTAGACATGCATAAGAGTCTGAACATAACTTTTAGATAGAAAATAGTTTCAAAATCTGCCTGTTGGATTCCATTTCCAAGAAGGAGTAAGAACATGCCGTGTTTTATGACAAATATCAGAGGATTAATTCAAACACTGGCATAGATAAATCTTTATTCTGCTGCTGGATGACTCCACCTGTACCTTTACTTTTCTCAATTCTAACAGTTAATGCAGAGAATCATTTACCTGTGTTCTGTAGTTCACCTGCTTTGGGTTTGCAGATCAGGTGGGCTGAAAACTGACTCTCCCTCCCAAAACTCCATGAAACGAGTACTCTACAGGAATTTTCAAGGAAGAGCTGCCTGTTCAGGGCTGAAATAGTTCACTGAGCACTTGGAATCACAGATGCTTTTAATTGGGAGGAGCTCCAAGCACAGAGGTACCGCCAACATTTTAAATGATTGGCTTCCTGCAGGCTTTTCCATCCCTGCCAGCACTGCAGGACACATCCCTGAGTGGACAAGATCCTTCTGCCTGCTCCCTGTTTCTCTCCAAAGCATTATCCACTTAACCTTTTCCTCCTAACATCCAGTTGTTAACTCAGAAATTGCTGATTGCAGCTCTGTGCCTGTTTCATGCAGCCAGAGGACAGAATTCCCACTCAGCAGTGGGGAAAAGAAGGGAATTCCTCCTGCAGGAATCTGTCACAGCAGTGGTTTTCTCTGGCAGGGCATCCAAGAGAAGGTTTTGCCCTTCACATTAACAAAGCTTATTCCAATCAACAGCTGTCACAATACTGCACTCAAAGTTCAGCTTTTAGTCTCTGTTACCAAAATTAAACTCAAATATAACTCAAAGATTAATTCCTTTCTTTTCCTGTGAAGTGGCCAACACTCTCTGGCCAGAACACCACTCACAGGAACAATTCATCCTCTGTGACAACTTTTTTTTCCTACTCATTTACCTCTCCTTGCTTTAACTGGACCTTAAATATCTGAACATTAAGAAAAAAAAAAAACAAAACAAAAAAAAAACAAAACAAAAAAACCCCTCAAATTCCCAGAAATTTAAGTTGAGGTCATCTGAACAGTGCTCAAAAAGAAAGGAAAATAAACCATGTGTTCATATTTCCATAGCACCAAAAAACAAAGTTTCTCTTCTGAAAGATTCAGCATGCAAACCTAACTTGAAATTAGGGAAGAGGAAACTGTTCTGCTTAAAACTAACAAGTAATACAGAATCTTTTAAAAATCTTTAGATACAGTACCCACAGAAAAGAAGAGTTAATACAAGTGAAACAGCATTTCAGCACAGAGCACACAAGCCCTACAAATATTTACACTTCCTACAATCCCTACCATTACTCAGTTTGAGTAAATTCCACAAAACTAATTTCCTCAGGAAGGAAAAAAAAAATCCTCCACAAAAACCTTCATCTTCCAAACTAAAACCTACTCCTTGAAGATACATCAACATTCCCCAAATGCAAAAGTTATGTAGGTGATCACCGGAGAAAAACGTATCAAGATCAAATTTAAGATTTATATTAGAATATCACTTCAACCAAAATAAAATAAACCCAGCCTTAACAACAAAGCTGAAGAACTGTCAGTATTGGAGGAAAGCTGGTGATTGAAGGCTGAAATCTTTAATTCACAGGCTAGGTTTAAAGCTAGTGATGACTTGTGGGCACAATTCCAGCTGTGAATTCCAATTAATGCTGCAGACTGTGAGGAGATTTCCTAAATTTCTGTGAGTATTGACCCACCTACACCCCCAAAATCCCACCCATGTGACAAAAACCCCACATCAATCACCCACAAACACTTCCACTTGATGCAGTAACCTGTTTTGGGAAGTTCAAAGTTGCCAAAGGCTGCAAGACCACAAAGAATGAGGATTTAACTGCACTACAACCTTCTGTCCTGGGTTTTCACCTGGAAGCAACACCTGGAACGTGCACTGCTGTAAAGACCAGGGCTCTGTGTGTCAGGAAAGCCAGAGAGGAGCAGTCAGAAACAGCTCCTCTCATAAAATCAATTTATTCTCCAAGCCAGCAAACTCCCTTCTGTGCCTGAAGTTCCAAGGAAAGCTCTTTGGGATGAGGATGACATATGGAAGTTGCTGCCCTTCTGCAAACAAACCCCACCTTCCCCTCCTCCCCATGAGTAAGTGCTCTGGAGCACATCTGTCAGCCTGAAGGATTATAAAAGTTATTATTGCTCTGCTGTTAACAGGAATTAAACTGACAGCCTTTCAAAATCACAGCAGGGCAATCAGCAAGCCCTCAGAGCTTTGAAATGTTGTGGGGTTTTCACCTGAGAGGAGCAAAGTGCCACTCACTTTACAAGCACAGACAGCTTTTATTAAAAAATATCCCAAAACAAACCCCACAATCACCCAAACAAACACAATCCCCTCACACAAAACATGAGCTGAGGAAGTTGTAGAAGACTACAACGGTAGAGAGGCTTTTGGCAATAAATTTCAAGTGCCAGGATAAAAAGAATTCCCTGAAAAACTTACGTGGAACTCAAAAAAAAAAAAAAATTAGGATCTACAAGTTTCATCACGAGACAGTGCAGCCAAGCAGAATTGTCTGTAAGTGAATTTTCTGCCCAGAAAAGTCAGGCCTGTGAGTCAGCCCCAGATGATGTTAGCACTGCAAAACTCACTGCACTGCTTTGTTCCCTTCTCCTGCACACATTTCATTCTCCTGCCCTCCCCCTCCATGCTGCAGGTCAAGACCTTTTTCCTCAAGTTCATCCAAAAAAATGTTAACAATTTTTAGCTTAGTCAAGAGGCAAGTCATCCCTTTGTATTTTATGCTCAAACAGTTTGGGGTTTGTTGGTGTTTCAAACATTCCCTGCCAGAGGAATAAAAAAATGCTCCATTCCCAGGCAGTAACAAGGAATCCTCTGGAGCTCCAGAGCTCAGCCTTGCACTCTGGAGGCTGGAAAGGGAGCACCTCCCTTCTCCTGCTCTACCAGAGCTTTTCCAGGGCTAAATTGAGAGGGCAGTGGCATCATCCATCCCAAAATAAATCACAAGCCCAAATATATAGAAAGCATTCTTCAGTGATTAATTTGTCCTCTGCTTCCATGGCCTGAACTCATGGCTCAGATTCTGACCATCAGATCTCCTTCTAGGAAGAGCACAGCTTAGATTTTATGGGATTTGTTTTGTTCCTGGTTTTGCCCCTGGTTTGTTCCAAGTGCAGTGAACAACTTCCCCTTACAGTTCTCACTGCAGGAACTACAGCAATGTTTTCACACATTTGCATTCCCCTGAACTTAGACTTCTCTGATGGGCTGGTTTAAATCTAAAGCTCTGAAAGATGTAAAGAGACAGAATTTGAGCTCAATTCTTCTGGAGAACTTTGCTGGGAGGAAAGGTCACACTCAGCTCTGTGTCAACAGGGCATGAGGCTCCACAGGCCTCTTCAAAACAAAAAGGCAAAAAAAAAAAAAAAAAAAAAGTGAGAGAGAAGAAGGGGAAGAATTCATACCACTGGAAAGTCATCTTTCCCCTCATGTTTTCCTACCAGGTTCTCATAAGTCCTTTTCTTCTTCAGGAGATCTACTCAATTCCTGATTCTTTGGGGCTATTGAAAACATACCTTCCCTTCCCAAGGCTTTATGAAACAGAGACCAAAATACACTCTGCAGAAACAGAAGATTCTGATGCACAGCCTGACCACTACACCCAAAACTACAAAGGAAATGCATTTTACAGTGGCTAAATTGAATGGAAAAATATCCCAAAGTTCTGTTATCCATCATCACTCTCCTGGAGAAGGAGAAATGAAAATGCTGTTAGGATTTCAAAAGGTTAATGTCAATTTTATCAGTTTCTTCCGTGCCTCTTCCTGCACCTTTTAGTTTTTTCTCTCTTAAAATAAATACTGGAAATGCAGCAGATACTGGGAATTCTCATGAATCACCCTCAAAACAATACACATTGAGAAACTGAAGAGGTATTTCTTAGAGCAACTTCTATCCTAAGCTCTTTCAGCATCCCTAAATGAGAGTTTAAGGAAGGAACCCCATAAAAGTTTTCCTACAAGGAGCTGTTTGACTGTGGTTGTTTGTGTGTGCTCACCACAGATGATTGCACATGATAATGGCAGAGCACAACACCAGGGAACAGCAGTGAAATATCCACACAGCACCACTGCCAGAGCCAGCCAAACCATCACAGCCTCATTTAGCAGACTGCTCCCAACAGAACTGGAGTATTCAGGAAGCATTTTTATCCCTCTGCACAATCACCTTAATGATTCTCCCAAAACTGGATCAGTGTTACCACAATTCACAGGGCAGAATCTGCACAAGGAAGCAAAAAAAAAAAAAAAAAAAGAAACAAACCAAAAAAACCCCTCAAAGCTAAAAATAAAAATCAAGAAGTCTTGAGTTGCAAGTCCATCTTTAGCTATTTAAGCCCTTGTGGTCTTCAAACCCTGCAGCTGTTTGCCCCAGATTTCTCCTCCCATTAATCCTAGAGTAAAAAAAAAAGAAAAAAAAATGATAAAATAGAAGGAGTAATTTTTATTCACCTCCACAAAGAAACAAGCAGTCTACAAATAAATAAGGAGTAAATCACCTGGCATGAAAACATCTGGAATGAAAGACAGCCAATTCCTAGAATGACAGAACAAAGTTGGACAAGATTAATATCAGGGAATGCAGATGTGAGAACAACTCTCCCCTATAGCTCACACTGCAAGAACCAAAGAAATGTTGGTCACACATCTGCATTTCCTGAACCTACTTTTTTGGGGCTGTTTTTTTAAAATCTGAAGCCCTGAAAAATTTAAAACACCAAATTAATTTTCATTGGCACAGACTGCTAAATCTGAAGTTTCCATATCAGGGAATACAACTCACAAGTATGCAATAATTTAATGATTTCTATTACGACCACACTATAAAGAGTAAAATAAAAATATTCTCATGCTTCTACATTTCCATTTTATTACCCAAGTGCTCAAAATCCAACATTTTTAAGTTTTTCAACATTTAAGGCCTCTAAGATTACTTTAAAAAAACCACATAATTAAGAAGTTCTGCTTCAAATGAAAGGCATTACCTTTATCCATTCTGCTCTACTTACATCTATAATATATACAGCAAATTATCAGGATTTGCATAGAGAATGGTCAAAAAAGCGTTACCAACATGCTCCCGGTTATGCAAGAAAAACAGCATTTGTTAAGTTCTACAGCTCCTACTCGAATTGGAGAACAATACAACAAAAGGAATTTTACTGGCGACGCACAGAGGCTTCGAGCTCTCTAAAGTTATGCATAAAAGAAAAAAGAAGGGAGAGAGGAAAAAGGTTACACTGAGAGCAGAAGAGCTCCTGCATTTCCCTGTGTGCTCCTCCGAGGGATTTCAGCACTCCGTTATACACCGAGGTACTGCGGAGAATCAAACCCCTTAAAAACAGCAAAACCTTCCAGACCCACAAGCATTCGCACGGCACATTCACAAAAACAAACGTAAACGGCAACGGCGGCAGCAAACCCACTTCCAGCTAAGCGACACATTCAATCTACTGCTGTGTAACCATAAAACCGTGAAACTCTAAAACCGATGGGGCTTGCAACAACCCGGGCTAGGGAAGGCGTCGCTGCCCGTGGCAGGGGATGTTAAGCTCGCTTCGCAGCCAAGCCATTCCATACCTGCAGGTACAAACCCAGCGCTCCTGCCCCAGCCTCGGGGACTGCCGGCTCTCACCGGTACCGAACAAAGGCACCCGGAGCGCCGGGAGCCCCGGCCGCGACTTGTCCCGCCCGCAGGAAAACTTTGGGAATCGCCGGGCTGGGCCGGGCCGGGCTCGGCCGCGGGGAGCAGCGCTCCCGTTCCCCCGCACATCCCCGGCTGCGCTGCGGGACCGCCCGGCCCGGCCCGGCCGCTCCTGCCACCGCCCCAGGCCGCGGCCCCCCACGCCGAGCACTGCAGGGCCCCGGGGAGCAGCGCTCCCGTTCCCCCGCACATCCCCGGCTGCGCTGCGGGACCGCCCGGCCCGGCCCGGCCGCTCCTGCCACCGCCCCAGGCCGCGGCCCCCCACGCCGAGCACTGCAGGGCCCCGGGCGGGGCAGGGCGGAGCGCGGCGAGAGGCGGCCGCGGATCCGCCCCGGGCCCGCCTCAGGTGCGCGGCGGGCGCGGCCCCTCACCTGCACTGCTGCTGCCGCTGCCACCGCGCCTGGCTGGAGCCGCGCAGCAGCGGCACGGCCGCTCCTCCGCCGCCGCGGCTCCGCCCGGGCACCATCGCAGGGGGCAGGAACGGGGTGAGGAGCGGGGTGAGGAACGGGAGCGGCACCGGGAGCGGCCGCGCCGCCGCCGCCTTCCCTCAGCCGCGCGGCTGCGGCTGCCATGGAAATCACAAGCGCGCCCTGATTGGTCGCGTGCCTCGATGTGTCGCGAGCCATCATTGGGCCGCCGCCGATGATTGACAACGCGAGGGGGGGCGTGGTAACGGCAGAGTCCCCGCCCCACATCTGGCGCGCACATCTGGGCGGCGGCGCCGCGCGAGCGTCTGGAGAGAGAGGGAACCCCACGTGCGGCAGCGTCTGGCCAGATGTGCTGGGCAGATGTTGGAGCCCGGCACAGCTCACACTCCCCCTCTGCTAACCGAAATTTATTCTTACCCTTGAATATTTTACAGACAAAACTCTATCCGAATTCTGCCCCCGGGCTTGGCTTTCAGAGGTGAAACCACCCAGAACACAGAGCCCAGCTGAACTGGGCAGCGCTGCAGCTGTCCCGTAAATTGAGAGAAACTCGGAACGCTTTGAGAGGCACGCGGTGCTGACGGCCCGGCTCAAGTCTCGGGTGTCCCCTGGGGCCACACACCTGCTCTGCAGCAGAGGGAAGCGCCAGCCATGTGCCCACCACGTGTGCGACTGGGAAAACATCTGGAACAGCAGCACGAGCCGGAGCCTGCGCCAGCTGCTGGCACAAATCCCAGCTCTGACCCACAGCTGGGTGAAGTGGCCAGGAAAGGAGTGAGGGTGACTCTGCCCCTGGAGGTGCAGCTTTATAAGGAAATTCACATCTCTAGATTAACTCGCCTCTTAAAAAGCGTGGCCTGAGGCCATCCTGACCCCTTCCTTCCCAGTGCTCGGTGTGGAAAGCCATGTTTAAGTTCCTCAAGAGCAGGAAAACACATCGAGCTGGACTTGCTAAAGTTAACACAGTGATATCCAAAAGCTGAATCCGACTGAAAACACGTTTGTTCTTCACAAACAGAAGGCCAGATGCAGACAAACAGCCTGCAGAGATATCAGTGCTGCTGCAGGGTCACAGCAAAGGGAACAATCCCATAGGACGTTCTCCAGGTTTGTGTTGCCTGCCAAGTAGGGGAATCAGCCAAAGGGATTCAACATCCCAAAATTCAGTCTGGGAAAAGCCACAGTGAGGGTGGAAAAGCATTTCTCTCCTGAGGTGGATGTGGCTCAGCTCAGGTGCATTTTATTTGCTAAGAAAATCAATATTTGCCATGCAAGCAGATACCTGTGTCCATGTCAGGGACAATATTTTCATTCTCTGAAAAGCTCTGCCCTGGAAGGACTGAATTTCCAGAAAGGCTTTTAAATGTGCTCAGAGAGCTGCTGGGAGCCCAGAGAAACCCACAGCCCTATTAAAAGGTGGCAAAATCCCTTTCAAATCTCTTTTCCCTGACAGCTATTGATGAGGAATAAATGTCCTTTGCTCCCAAATGCAGACGGATTTGAAGCAACGATTTCAAGATGAAACAATCTGTCTCCTGTTTCCAGTAAGTTTGCCTCGATCCATTAAACAGCACTTTTCAGATGGCTTTATTGGTTTTTCTTTTATAGCTTCAACTGTGACTCACACAGATTGTCCCTTTTAAAGCCTTCCAATCAAACGGTGCCTCGGGGTGGGGGAAACGCTGCTCTCCAAGGGAAAAGGGGGAAAACAGCACTGCTGGATGGAGCAGATGGAAATCCAGGATGCAGAGGCTGCCCCACGCTGGGCTCTGCTTTAATCAATGCTCAGCCTGCAGCCACAGATCACATAACCCAGCAAATACTGCACAAATACTGCACCAAGTGATGGCTGGGTGCACAGAAACACCCGGGGAAGGGGCAGCGTGAATGGCTCAGCCCAGACGTTTGCACTGGCCTGTCCCTGTTTTGTTCCTGGAAGTTGGGAGTGATTTCCCTCACTGGGATGAAGGATGAGCCCAGGGGCAAAGGTGCAGCTCGAGGGGAGCAGGATGGTGCTGCAGGGTCACAATCTGGGGTTTGCTGGGCTCTGAGAGGAGCAGAAGTGGCTGCTGGTGTCTGTTTTTCCTCATCACCGTCACGGCTTATGATGGTTGCCATGCTCTCAGTTCCAGCTGTGCCTGGGATTGCTGGTGGAAGGAGGACAAAAGAGCACCCCTGAGTTCTGGTGCCATTTAGGAGCTTCAATTACACTTTTTTGTCCATCTCATTTCCAGATGTGAGCAACAGCACCAACCAGAGTTTCCCCACTTGGCAGAGCCCATGTGGACATGACTGCCCGGTGCAGGGCAGTGCAGGAGCCAGGCACACCCTGCACAGCCTCGGGCAGCTCAGACTGTGCCAGCCCCAGCAGCAGGGACAGATTTGGCTGCCTGGCACCACCCCAGGGCCCTCCTGGGGAGCAGCATCTCTGCTGCCACATCACCCGAGCTGCTGAGCCGGTGTGGGAGCCAGCAAAGGCCCCAGCACTGCTGCCCTGACCTCTCCTAGCTGGAGTCTGGCACATTCACAGGCCAAAATGAGGCTTTTTTTTCCCCTCCCTGGACTCCCAATCCAATGCTTTTCTCGCCACCAGCTCCACTCCAAAACTATTCCTGAATTCAAGTCCAGTGTGATATTTAAAAGCTTGCTACTCCAGATAACCTGGTCCTCATCCAGGAGCATTTTACCTTAATTCCACCTCCCAATCCCAAGAATGCAAAGAATTTCCCACTGGCCCTGTCCAGCTCATTCCAGCAGCCCAGAGCAGGGTGAGCTGTTCTTGCCAGAACTGTTAAATACATTTTCTTGTCCTCAGAAGCAATGGCACAACCCCATTTTCTGGCTCACATGAGAAGGATCTCTGATCTCTCCTTCATGCAGAAGCAGCTGGAGGAGCTTGTGGTTTTCGTATCTGAAGTCACTACAGGGAGTTTGGAAAGGCAGAGAGGGGTGAGGGGCTCAAAAAATCTCTGTTACCTCTATTGTAGAAGTTTGGGGCCTTCACAGAAGGAATGGAAGGGATGGATTTGGAGAATATGATAAAACACACACAAAGCAGCAGGGTTGGATTTCAGCTGGTCCTGTGGAAATTCATTTGGCTTTTGGATGAAATCTCAAAATCCCAAACCCTGTGAGCCTTGTGCTGGGCATCCTTCCCTCTCCCTGCAGCCCTAAGAGCTTCCTTGGCTCTCTCAGGGATATGCTGAGTCAATCCTGGTAGCCAGGCATTTATGGATGGGAACAAAACCACGGGAAAAATTACGGGGTTGGCACCTTCCTGCCAAAGGAAACTGCCAATGATTCCATCAGCACAGCCCTCAAGCCCTCAGTGGTGCCCTGGAGGATCCCAGGGCAGGATTCCTCTCCACATCCCAGCTCTGGGATGCTTTTGGGCTGGGGGTGATCCCAGACACCTGAAGCAGGGACAGAGAATGGGACTAAGCCACTCCTGGCTGCAGGATGGGGGCAGCTGGCACCCAGCACCACAGACAGACCCCAGCAGTGTGTGCAAGAGCAGGCTGAGCCAAAAGAAAAATCAACCTGAACATTCAGGGAAGACTTAAAATTCCCAGATGAGGAGAAAATCCAAGGACTGTGCCCACAAGCCTTTGAGTTAAGGGAAAGCAGACCCCACAAGACATGAAGCTGATGCCATTTTGCTGCATCCCAGGAGAATCGGATCTTCCTGCACCCAGATCCCACCTTCAGCCTCACATAGATGATTTTATGAGCAGAGCAAACCTGTCAGCCACACACCCAGCCAGGACACTGGTTAACTTGGAAGGATGTCCATGTCTGGCTCAGCTTTTCCCAGAGGAACGCTCATGTTTATTGCTTTTCCCTGCTACTGAGATTTTTCTGGCCCTTGTGATTGCAGTGCCCGTGCAGTCTGCCCTTGGCAGGGCAAGGTTTGTCCAAAGCACCCAAACCAAGCCATGGGAATCCCTGTGGGAGCAGAAATTCCCAGTATTTGCTAGCAAAATCCTTCAGCTGCCAGCACAGGGACCCCCCAAAACTGCAGGCACAGCATCACCCTTGTGCAAACCTGACAGCATCTCCATCTGCAGCTTTTCCCTGGATTCCCTGGCAGGGATCCCTGGCTCCTGCAGGGTTTGGATTCATCCTACTCCATCACTGAGCAGGGTTTTCCTGCTCCAAGCATCATTTCAGGAGGATTTCAACTGAGGTTATCCAAGTCAGGAGAACATGGATTTTATTTTTACAACCTGACCTTCACCTGCTTGTGGCTCAAGGTAATATTTGCTCCAACCCCAAAAAGCAGCACTTGCTGATAAATAGCTCCATATACCCCACCTCTGCCTTATCCCTGCTGGTTTCTAGATGTGACAGCTATGAACCGACCTTGCCATATGTCTGGAGAAATAATTATGGGGGTAGGAACCTCTCTAGGCTGCCCTCATCACAGGCGAGGCATTTTAGGCATCACACAGATTCAATTCACAGGAAGACTTTTTCCCCCAGCTGCAGGAGCCCCTGGAGGTGCAGATCTTTGGGATTTTCCAGCTGGTAGGAAGTCCAATAAATACAGAAGGAGCTGGATTTCCAGCCATAGGCATCTCCCCATGTCCTTGGCTTGCAGACAGCTGCTGATGTGGCACGAGGACGTGTGCGGGAGGAGAGCTCATCTCCGGCACGGGGACATCCCAGAATAACCCATTGACTAATTCCTTCCCCTTCTTTAGGTTTTCCTGAAAAACAAAAACCTCTAAAAAACTCCCAAATCAGTATCACAGAGACTGGCTAAGCTGGAGTTGTTATAAATTCTCTACTGAAGGCTGTGGGTGATGTTTGATGCTCTCAGTTGACCCTTAAAAGAAGAGGGATTTCTTATTGCTTATTTCTTGTCCCATGAGGTTTAAATGGCTGAAAGTTCCCAGTGGTTTGAAAGATCAAGGCCTGAGTTTGTAAAGTTTTAGCACACTGGCGTCCTAATGAGATAAATATCCACCAGCTCATTTAAATAAAGAGGAATGATTTAAATTTAAATCAAGGAATGATTTTATCTGTGCCTGGAAAATGGCACAAGGAAGTGAAAGCACCTCACAAACCCCAGCATCAATAAAATAAGATAAAATAAAATAAACCCTCTGCCAAAGACACAGGATGAAAACTCTGAAGGAAGATCATTAATGCTGCTGATGGGGTGGTGCAGCCCTTTTCTGTGAGGTTCTTAGGAGGGCAGTTAAAATTCCCACAACCAAAAATGACACAAGGCAGAATTTAAATCCCATCCCCACTGTGGTTCTTGGTTCCAGATGCATTTTCACCATTCCCTGCCTCCTGCAGGGCTCAGCTTGATTTGCCAGCTACAAGGAACTGAGATAAACCTGAATTTTCCCTCCACAGGGGCTGTCATAGACTTGTCTCAGTTTCAGTTCAGGCACTGGAGTTTGGGGGCAGATGAAGAGCGTGATGTGATTCCCTAAAAAACACCAAATAAAATCCCACTGCCTTTAGGGTCAGGATCATTTGGTGAATGCAGAGCCCCATCCTGGCAGGATTTTCCCCTGTTTGCAGTAGATGAACAGCTCAGCCCACAATATTGCTTGAAAAACTTACTTTGGACTCATTTTTATAATTCCCAAGTCGGCATCTTCAGGTCTTGTGTGAAAGGGGTGAAGCCTCTGGGCCAAAATCTGTGAGAAGCTGCAGAGTTCTGCCTTTCCCAGAGCTCCCTCTTTTACCAGTGGCCTTTTGGAACATGACCCCAGCATTTAAAACTTCCCCTGAGGTGTTGCTGGGTTTACCCTCACCAAAAATTCAGGAAGCACCTCAGATTGTGAATGGGGAGATTCAAGGGGAGAACCCCAATCTGAAATCTTCAGTCTCAAAAAAAAAAAAAAAGAAGAAAAAAATCCTAAATAATTCATATAAATTAATTAAAGACAAAATGCAAATCTAGACCTCTTTCCTCCCCATCCCCAACTGCTGGATAACAGCCCCTCAACTGAAAAACAGATGTCAAATTTTAAAAGCAGCACAGAGGAGGATGCAATGCACCTAAAAACAATCTGATGAAGCTCTACCTCTTTATGCAAAGAAAGAAATAATTTTTTTTCCTTAAGAACCCCCAAATTGCTCCAGCAGAGGCAAACAATGAATTTACCTACCTGAAATAACACTCTGAAATCAAGAAGAGAGCAGCTATCAATACAGCAATTTTCCAGAGGAGAGAAAAAGCACAGAAATCAGGAATTACTCAGCCCATCCTAGCCCATCCTGGTTCTAACACTTCCTCCATCAGTCCCAAGTATCCCCACCCAAACAGATTTTTACAGTTAATGATCTTTGACCCATTCCCATGGGATCCTGCTGGACTTGGTTGATGTACCCCCTATTATTAAATTCTGCCCATTCTCCTGCATTCAGCCCTTACAGGAATTTTCTATTTCTTGTTTTCCTAAGAAAGAAAACCAGACTTTCCCTGCCAGAATTGGCCCACAAATGGCAGAGCTCCCCAGCCAACGCTGCTGTAAAGTCACATTAAAAACTTTCTGCACTCCTGTAGCCAGCAAGAAGCTTTTGCCCTTAGATCAGGACATTGGATTCCAAAAACTTTTGGTTCCTTTAAGCAGAAATCCTTGCCTTGCCCTTCAGGCAGTCTCTGGCTAACCTGGGATGGATGGAAAGCAGCTGGATTCAGTGTTTTGGGGGTTTTTTTGTGCATGCATCCAGCAAGGACAACACCACCAAACCATTAGGGGATCTGGATCTGCCACCCTAAATCAACCCTGTCCTGTTTATCTGTGCAGGGGCAGGAGAGACTCATCCTGCTTCATCTAAAGTACATTTTTATATCCATAACATCCACATAAATTGCTCTGGAAGAGGTCCCCAGGGAAGGGAGCTCATCAGAACTCAAGGGGCACCTGGATTCTCCTACTCACATGGTTAACTTCAGGTTGGGGTGAAGAGCAGGGAATTGGACTTGATGATCCTTAGGGATCCCTTGAAACTCCATCTGTTCTATGATTCTATAGCCTATTCTATAAACACCCACATACATAAATAAATACACTAAATATAAATACAATAAAAAATTCTGTCCCAGCCTGTGATTGGTTCCTACCCAGTCTCTCACTCCCCTCCTCAACAGGACAGCAAGGAAGAAAAACTGAAAACAAAGCTCGAGGTTCAAGAGAAACCCAGGAGCCACCCCAGAGCCACCAAACCTGGCTGGAGGAGGAGCAGGCACAGCCCCTCCACCACCTGCCCTGCAATTAAAACTCCCAAATTGTCCCAAAAGCACCTTTGGAGCCTCAGGCAAGACACAGCTCCTGCAGGGACTGAGAAAATGAGTCTGTGGGATCAACTCTCCTGAATGCATTTGGGGAACCCTGCCAGTGCCTGCATCTGATTTCTTGCCTCAGCTCCAGCCAGCTTTAATGCAATATCAGCTTGGAAGCTGTAAAACATCAGACAAACAATGTAAACCAATGCAAGCAGCAAGATTTAACAGGAAACAGGCTGTGCTCTTCGATTTCTGGATGGGAGAGCAGCTGGCTGGGGCAGGGATGATCCCATCCAAAACTCCTGACACCCATTTGCTGATTTGCAAGGAGAAAAAAGGGGCTGAAGGATGATTTTATGGGGGAGTTGGTGTAATCATCTGTTTGTGACTTCAAATGGGACAAAAGACAGAAAAATCACAAAAAGAGACAGATAAAATATTATTATAAAAGCCTGGAGAAAAAAAAAAAAAGAGCAGCAGGAGGAATGTGATGCCTGGACATGCTAGGATTTCCTGCTTCTCAAAGGACTGGCAGTGGCATCACGGGACAAATAAATGTCTGTGCCTTGGAGCTGGAAATTGCTGCATTTAACACCTCTTTGGGGGATTTGAAGGCTGGCAGAAAGTTCCAGGAGGAATTTTCTCCTGCCAGCCCTGGCCAGTGCTGAGCTCACCAATGGCACCGGGAGCATGGATCCCGTGAGGCTCCAAACAACATCAGGGATAAAGCCAAAACCGGCTGGTGGGAAGGCTGGGAGCCAAGGGATGAGTGTGCAGGACAGGTCCTGAGATGGCCATTTGGGTCAGCCCAGCTGATCTAATCCCTAAATCCACTAAAATCTATTCCCATCCCTTTCCCCACCTCCCTATTCCTGCTGCAAGGTCCCGGCAGCAGCGCCTGCTCCGTGGATATCCCCCGGGATAACGCTGCTCAACACCCTCACAGCTCCCAAAATTCAGCCTCACGTGGGCTTCCACTTCCATGGATCCCACCCAGCTCCTGGAAGAGCATCCCAATCCCCCCTAAAATCTGACCCAAACTCAAGGCACTGCTGGATTTCATCTTTTTAGTCTCCACCAGGCAATTCCAGGTGGATCCACTAACCCTACAGGGATCAGCAGTGCTGGGAGAAGGGCTCAGCCTGATTTCCAGCAGCTCAGGAGGATCTCTGCCCAAGCAGAGGCAGCTCAGGACATGCTTTGGGATTTTGGGGATCTTTTCCCACCAGCTGCTTTTCCTTCCATGGATCCCACCCAGCTCCTGGAATAGCATCCTGCTCCCCCCCAAAATCCGACCCCAACTCACGGCACTGCTGGATTTAATCTTTTTAGGCTCCACCAGGTGATTCTGGGCAGGTCCTGCCCTTCCCACCACATCCACTGACCCCACAAGGTACTGCTGGGAGAAGGGCTCAGGCTGATTTCCAGCAGCTCAGGAGGATTTCTGCCCAAGCAGACGCAGCTCAGGACATGCTTTGGGATTTTGGGGAACTCTTCCCACCAGCTGCTTTTCCTTCCCCACCCACTTTTATAGGAGCCTGCTGGCTCCCATTGGCTCGGGACACCCTTTTTATGGCAACCACTCTGCCCCATTTCAATTACATTCAATAATTCCTCAGATCATTGTCCTGCAGAGATTAGTTACACATAAGCATATTTGAATGAGTAACTCCTGGGCTCTGCTGAGGCCGCAGCAGAAAATGCTGAATCCAAAGGCTCCCTCTGACTCTCCTTCCCTCACCACTGCTCCTGGCCTGCTCCAACCAGCTCAGCTGGCACTGGAGGGAAGATTTCAGCTCCCAGAGCAGTGGAAAAGGCTGGGAAAAACTCAAAACCCAAAGAGGAAGAAGCAGCATTTGGAGAGTCAACCCCAGGTTTGGGGTGAAAACCTGCACATCCCATCTCATCCCATTAAATCTGGTGGGCTCCAAGGGTGACAACCCCAGCAGCACAGGGATGGAAACCTTCCAACACCTTTGGGAACATGAGGAGGATTTAGGGCTATTTCCAGGGCTTTAAGCTGCTTTTCCCTATGGCTTCAACTGCTGAGTCTCACCTGAGGTGGTGACACAGGACAGGGGGTCCTGTCCCACTTGGAGCAGCCCATGGGGATGGGAAAGAGGCAACTTCCTGCTGAGCCCATGCCTGGAGGCAGGATGCTGAAGAGGGAAAGGGACAATGTTTAAATTGGCCTGGATTAGCCCATTTCCATCCCCCAGCCTGCTCACCCAGTGGGCAGTGGGAAGCAGCAGCTTTTGGGGGAGTTTCTGGGTGATGAACAGCAAACCTGTAGGGAGGAAGAGCTGCATCCCATCAGGTTTTCTGGGGATGTTTCCAGTCCTTCCTTTTCCCTCCCTCCCTCATGGCTGCTGCACCCCTGAGCCAGGGCTTTGTGTCAGGAAATCCAGGAACCACACAAAAGGGAAAATGCAGATGAATTTGAAGAGTATTAAAATACCAGCAAGATGATACAGGGGATTTAACACTGCAGCTGGTGAGGCTGGAAGGGCTCCAGAGCTGCCTGGGCTCAGCCAAGGCCAGGAAGGTGAGTCCTGTCCCATTTTCCCTACAGGATAAGGGACACCAGGCCACCCAGATGGGGACTGGGATGATGCTTACAGAGCATCCAAGGTGCCTGTTCTGCACATTTCTCCAAAGCCCACCTGCCTTTGTACTCAGAAAACTGAAAATATCAAATTAATAAAAAAATAGTAATTTTTTAGAACCATCTCAGCCCTGTACAAGAGCAGAGACTTGACCCACAGCTGCCAGTAAAAGCCCTCAGGTTCCTCTCCCTCCTTTCCAGGCAGCAAAAAGCTTGGGAAATGCATTTTAGACCTGGCAAAAATCTCTCTAGGCTATGTTTAAAGCCTCTAGCACCACCCCAGGGGTTAAGTTCCACTCTGGTTATGGGTAGCAATAAAAAAAAAATAGGAAAAGCCTGATATTGGCCAGGCTGAGGTGCACAAAGCTTTTCCTGATTCCTCTCTGCCAAAACCCAAAGTGCTTCACAAGTTTAACTGCCAGCTGAGGCTGCAGCTTCTGAAGTCTGTGGAGCACAAGGAAGTGGATGTGGTGCCAAGGAAGCCAGGCAGTTTCTGGGATGCAGAACGTGCTGTTTGCACATTGTCCTGGCACAGCTGCCTCCCCAGGGCAGGCAGAGGCAATAAAAAGTTTCATCAGAGAAAATGCAACACAGAATAATATCTGTGTGTGTGTTTCAAAAGCAGGATCCAGAATAATCCCAGTTTGGGCTGGCATGGATTGAGCTGGAGAGACCCAGCACAGCCAGGCTGCAGGAGGGAATGGTTCCCGACTGGGCCAAATTTAAGGCAGTGTAGAGGCACTGTGGAGTAATTTTGCCCAAAATATTAAAAATTCAAGAGAAAACTGTGGTTAAGATCACCCTGAAACTCCACGCTATCCCAGCAGCATCCTAGGACTGACTCATCCCTCACACAGAGCAGCCTCTTCTGGAACAGCCTCAGCTGCTCACAAACCCCAATTCCAGCCCCAAGGAAGTGCTGAACCTATAGGCACAACAGCAAATCCTGCTGCAAGCCCTGGCAGCCTCTCCCCTTCCCTTCGCCCACATCCCAGAAATGAAGGATCTGCACTGTGCCAGAGTCAGGCTCCCACCTGCCAAGGGGCCAGGCAGAGATGGGAAGAGGGACAGGAAGCAAATCTCAGATTTCTGCATCCCAGCCCTTCATGAGAGCAGCCTGAATGAGATGGGAACACTGAATTTATGGCTGGAAGAAGGGAAAGCACCGACAGAAATCATGGGAGCTCTGGAGATCACAGAGTCCAACCCCCAGCTCCAGCAGTGTCAAGCAGATCTTCCCCCTCCAACCATCAACTGGGAAAAACACAAACTTCCAATGGTGTGGAGAGCAAAGTAAGAGTTAATCAGGTGTGAGCCATTTCAGTGCTGTTTGAAGTCAATCTGCTTCCAAAAAAAACCCAAAGCTCCAAATTCTGTGGGTTTGCTTTTCCCACCTCAGGCTGCTCACCTTCAGCTAATGAACACAAACACAAATTAATTTTGCTCCCTGCTTGTCCCATTCTGCACTCAGTGGTGGCCACAGCCTCACACACAGCCCTGAGCTCCAGCAAAGCTGCTCAGCTCAGGAGCAGGGATTTCCTGGATCTTCCTCAAAATTCCCTGTGCACATCTGGTTCCAACAGATCCATTCCCCTTGCCCAGCACAGCCAGGCAGGAGCAGCAGCTCCTTCTCCTCCTGTAAAACAAAGCTTCTTCTAAAAAAACTTCTCCAGCAGGGACTGCCAAAGAATGCTCAAGAAATCTGATTTATGGGAAGAGAAAGCTCAGGTGTTTTGAAGTATGAGATCAGGAATTCTGGCAGCTCATTCCCCTTTTTCAGCACAAGAGCAGCCCTGAGCAGAGCCGAACACACAGCAGAGAAAAAAAGTGAGGGGGAGATAAGAAATGAGAAAATTAAAAGTAATATCCACTTCTTAAATACTCAGGAAGTGCTGAGTGCTCTGTTCCTTCTCAGAACACACATTTTGCCTTTCTTGCACCCCCAGAGCCACTCAGTGCCACCTTCTCTGTTTCAAGAATTAGGAGAGTCCATCTCCTATGGTAGGAAATGGTTTAATTAAGGGAGTAATTAAGGGAATAAAAAGAAATGTGGGAGACTGGCAGATCTCCTGTGTGATATTCAGGCCATTGGGAAATGGTGTCACATCAGCAAGGTGGTATCTGCTCTCCATAAACCATTTCTGATCTGGGGGTTCTGACACAGAAAAGATCAAACAACACAACTCAAACCTGTCCTTGGAGCAAACCCCCACCTGAATTTGCAGGCAGCAGGTTTAAAACTCAGTCCTTGGTGTTGTGCACATGCCACAAGCCCAGGGCCTTTCAAATGCTGTTCAGCACTGGACTTTTAGGGGAATTATTGTTTATGAGCCATCCATGCATTTGCAGAGGGCTAACAGCTGTTAACATCTGGAACTGATACTGACAGAAAGGTTCACTCCAACAGAAGTGAGGGAGTTCCTGCATCCTGTACTGAAACCCACAACCACAAAAAGCTGCTGGCAAAAATCCAGCCCAGCAACAAATCAATTCCCAAGATGGAGCATGCAGCTTCAGGGATCTGTTGAGTTGTTCTTGTTGGCTGAAGATATTTACAGTCTGCTTCCAGCTGCTTTTGATATGTTCAGAACAAATTTCAATATTTTCATTTTAGGAAAGGGCAAATCAAAATGTAAACACTACAGCCCAAGGCTGCAGCCTGACAAACAACATCAGTGGCTGGTGTGAATAAAAATGTAAATTTTAAAATTAATTACATGTCTTTCCATGCTATGATCCACTTATCTCTGACTTTCTTTCCCTTCTGGAGAGAAAAAATATACATTGATGCATCACAAACCCATCAAGGACTTTCCCCCTCCAACACTAAACAAGCCCAGTCTAAATGTACCTTTAGTCTCTAGCTTTGGAAGGCATTTAATGTGTGATAATTTATCTTTAAGAGGCAACAAATATATTTTTCCAATTATTTTCTTTCCTCTCCAGACATCAAAGAAGCTTAAATACCATGGAAACGAATATGACAAATCTCCCAGACACTGGAATTTATCAGTCCCTTTCATACACTGCACAACTGAAGCTCAGAAAACAAATTCTCTGCATAAAAACATAAAATAAACCCGTGACAGAGCTGAGGGGGGTGGAAAAAAAAAATCAGATATTGTCATTTGATCTCATCTGTAAGTCACAAAACTACCAGGATGTAATTAAAATTTTATTTCTATTTCCAGTACATCATAACAATTATCAAAAAACTGTCTGCAGCCACAATTTAAACCAGTGGCTGATTTTTGTGTGGTTATTCACACACAAATAATTTATTAGAATCATGAAGGCTTTCAACATGAAATACTTGATCTTGAAATCCTTCATCACACAAAAAAAGCTCAGGAAATTCTGCTTCATCCAGGCCTGAGTCTCATTTTTCCAACCCAGATCAAGAGCTCAGTGTTGCCTCATTTATTCCTCCATCACAGGAGTGCCTTGTCTGTGTGTAAATATTGGAATAAATGTTCAGAGGGTGAAGAAACACCTCAGTATTCTGCTGTTTGGGCACTCACAGCTTTGATTTCACAGCTTCAACCCCCCAGCTCCCTGGATTCAGTGCAATTTGCTGAATTGGATTTCTTATATTTAAAAGAGACTATCAGACATCCTTGAGTTTCCCTCCCATAGATCCTCTCAATTCCACAATGCCAAGATTTGGGAGAGCCTGGCCAGACCCCAAGGAGTTCCTGTACATCCCTGCTCTGCAAACAGCCTCAAAATTGAATTTTCACTGCTCTG
Organism: Cinclus cinclus; assembly: GCF_963662255.1. Lineage (NCBI taxonomy): Eukaryota > Metazoa > Chordata > Aves > Passeriformes > Cinclidae > Cinclus > Cinclus cinclus. The sequence continues at coordinate 5,316,708 of NC_085067.1, forward strand.
GAAACCACCTGAGCAACTCCAAAGCTTCTGAGAGGAATTCTCATGGCAGCCCTGCTGTGCTGATTCCATGGGGAATGGAAAAGTCCCAAGAGATGCTGAGCCCAACACTCCTCAGGCTGCTCCAGTGTAAACTCTGGCACTGGCACCCCTGTTTATGACAAAACACCCAAACAATAGTGTCCTTTTCCCTGCTTGCTTGTGAACAATTGGTTCCCTCATCACCTCCAAATCATAAAAATTTGAATCTATTTTACAATTATGTCCAATACAGGATTGAACTGGTATCAAACCCAGACTAACAGCAGCTGGATCTCTTCTGGAAGTGCTGCCTGCTATGCCTGGTCACCTTTGTCTTCTGCTGCCATTGCTGAGTCTCTGTGCTGCTCCTCTGGATCCCCTGGCAGGATGGTGGTGACTGTCTGCAGGAGGGACTCGATCTGCTCCTCTGTCAGCCTCTCCTCACTTTCTTCCACCATCTGCAGGTCAAAAAAAAAAAAAAAAACCAAAACCCATTGGCATCATTAAATCCACACTTCCTCCCTCAGAGAGAAGGACTCAGCTCAGCAGGGAAGGCTTTGTCAAGACACAGCCTTGAGCTCATCACAAAAGCATTTTACAAAAGCAGAACTCTTGGAATATTTGGAAAGAACAAGAAAGAAGTCCATTGTTCACCACAACAATTGGCACTGTGTAATGAGATCCTGTTTTCCTTACAGCAAGGAAAACACCAGCCTAGGAACAGCCTGGTTTATCCTAAAGCCTCTCTCAACCTCCACATCCATGTCCTGAGCCAAGCTTTTCCTTTAGCTCAGATGCAGCCCCACCTTCCTGACCTTTTTCCCAAGTTTCAGTGTTTTCATGGGATATCCTGAGAGGGATTCCCTGGATCTTGGCATCTCATCCAGTACCTACAGAAATCATCAGCCCATAAAAGAAACCACCTCATCCCACAGCAGCTGGACTCCGCTGGGATTTGCTTGGATTGGGAGATTCCTGGATATAAAGACATTTAAAAGCTCTGAGCAACATCAAAAACAGTCATGAATCAACTCCATGATTCCATGAGATTAATTAGGGACCTACTCCCACTGTGGAGCTGTGGCAGCTTTTATATCATTGCTACCAGTAAAACAACTGCCCTAATTTACAGGCAGCTGTTAAAAAGAAAAAAAGCTTGTCAGAAGACTGGAGAATCAAGTCAGAACAACTCTTCAAACACAAATGAAACCAATTAGGATTGTGGGCTTTGAGTTTTCTTTTTTTACACCAAGTCCTTGAAAACAGCCTCGAAGAGGAGTGATTTATAATAATGATGGTTCCAAGTCCAGGCAGGTTTAATCAGCTCTAGCTGTAAATTGCAGCTCTTCAGATGCCTTCTGAGAAGCAGAGTGGGACATTCAACTCATTTTTGTTTTTCTTCAGAGTCCTCCGAGCCCTCTTTGCACAATCTGATCATCTTTCATCAGCATCATCCACAGATCTGCACACACACAGAGAATCCATTCCTCAGCAAAAGACAGACAGTGAATTTCCATCTGTAAATGACTTGCTGAGGACTATCCCCATCAAAGGATGAAAATCCCTGGGGAGTGGCTGTTAGCTCAACAACTACTGTAGGACACTGCCTTGAACAGCAGCCCTGGCTCTGCTTCCCAGCAGCTGCTCCACTGCACACCCTGTGCTCAAACACACTCAAAATCTTCCTTCCCTGCCTGGGAGAAGCCCTGGCAGCTGATTCCTGCCAGGCAATTCCCACAGGGAATCATCTCAGCACACCTTGGAGCATGAAGTGTGGAAGTGGGAGATGTCCCTAGAACTAGATGTTCTTTTAGGTCTCCCCCAGCCCAAACTATCCTGGGATTGTGATTCCATGATGAAATCTGCTCCACCCACTCCTTGCTGTCAATGCTGCTGATAAATCACTCCTCTCCAGATGACCTCTGCTATTAAATTTCACAGAGGATTATCAGCCTGGCTTTCAGGCTGGATTATGAGGTTATTCATGACTCTTACACTGAATTTTCAAGGTGAGCTAGGTGCTGTAGGAGCAGGAGCTGTACAAAGAACCAGCCCAGGTATTTTGGACACCTGGATCACTCCAGGTAGAATGACTGAACCAAGGTCTCCCAGATTTTTTACCATCCCCCAGAAAACAGCACTTGGTCTTGGTTAGATTTGATTTATTACATGACATACAGTCCAAACCTCCTCCCATTTTAATTTTCTCTGGATCTCCTTTCCCTTTTTTCCCCCTCTACAGTCTCCTTTAGGTGCTTGCTCTGATAAAACCAGAACTCAAATAAAAACCAGGGATTTTTCATCAGCACCAGCTCTTAGCAACTCCTGATTTTAAGGCAGAACATGTGAATTCTAATCCCTGTTTTCTTCCCTGCTTCCCAGTGACTCCAGATGAGTAATGCCCCAACTCCCACTATGAACAACCCCACTGATGTCATTTTTACTGGCACAGCATGAGCACAAACTGCAGGGACAGACACAGCAGCTCAGCTCTGGCAGCCCCAGAAATGCCAGAAATGAAAGAAATCATCTCTGGTGTTTCAGATGCTCTGGTGCTCTAAGTGATGTCTCATTAAATGTTGTGAAAAGCATTTTTAGAGATGCCAGACCCTGCACTGAGGAGGAGATGGAGCTCCCAAGTTCTCTTCTGCTGACAGATCCAGAGGGAAATAGGAATTCCTTCAACTGTTGCAGCAAATTCACCTCTTGGTGCCTCTCCAGGAAGCTCCCAGGAATTACCAACACACACAAACCAACACTTAGCAGGATGGACAGACAGCTTCTTAGCCAAGTTGATGCTTCAGCCTTATTTTGTTGTGATATTATTTGATACAAAGGATCAAAAGCACACACTGTAAAAATCAATTTTTTCACTCTTTCAGGAAGTGGAAAAGCAGGCTGGGCCTGATTTATGAAAACATAAGCAGTGAGGAAACAGCAAAGCAACAAGCCAGAAGGAAAAATTCAAAAATTAAGCACAGACAGCACACAGATAAAGGGGCAAATGAAACTGTCCTAAAAGAAAACAGATCTCAGGGGGAACAGGAGGTCACTCAGAGGCTCATTCTGCATTCAGCAGATGTTCTCACAGCTCCTGATTTACAACTGCAAGACAAAAGATCTCTGATGCTGAGAGCACGAAGAAATCTGGTGCTGAGAAGAGAAATGAGGTGCAAGAAGCAGCCAACTGGATTCAGGTACCTACTTTCCCAGAAAAAAAAAAAAATCTCCAGCAAAAAGCCCTGCACTGGCTGAAAGTGCTCAAGAGCCAGACTGAGCCCATAAGCAGGCAGGAATGCAAATTTATAGTAAGGAAAACAAAAATGCAAACGTTTGAAGGGAGGGGATGAGCTCAGATGTTGATGTTGGCAGTGCCACCCAGCCCAAATGGGAACAATTTCCCCTCTCAGATGATGCCATGTGAAAAGTTTGGGGTATTTCTGACCAAAGTACTGCTGGGCCTCAATATCTGGAGATTTGGGTGGGAAATGTGACAGAAATACAATTTATGCATAAAAACATCTCTGATGTCATAAAGAATTCTCACTGTTGCTTTTCAGCATTCATAAGGCTGTGCTGCCCCAAAATAACTCCAGGGGTTCAGGAAAAAATGCTGCAGCAAATCAATGTCCTTCACACACACATCCAGTGTGTGCTAGCTGTGAAATGTGATCATTCACTCAGCTCAGGCCTCACTAATAATTTCTATTTCACCCAAATTTGAGCAGTTTGTTATTCAATTTGCATTGCAATATATTCCTAAAGTCAGCAATGCTCCCATTTAGTTTCCACAATGCTCCGCATCTAATCTACATCTAAAGAGGGAATCAGGAAAACTTTGTAAATTAATTGGCATAAAATTCTCCCAGCTCAAACTCAAAGCAGCACATTCCTCCTGCAGCTCAAATTTAATTCTCAGCAATTCACAGCCAGCCCATGAAGATAATCCCAGGGATTAAAGTGTTTATTCATAAATTAAGGTGCAAATCTATGTTCGTAGTGCCATGGACAAATGGCAGCACAAAATCACTCAGGACTGTCTAAATTCCTTTTTTTTTTTTAACTTGGTGAAACAAGGACAAACATCCTTAATTCAAACCATACCTATCCTTTGTGCTTACCCAAATAAAAACAGAATTTAAGAGACTTCATCATCCTCCCTGTGCTGCTTTCAATGCTAATGTTTATTTGGTTTAGTCTCCTGAGACATAACCATAAATCAAGAATGAGGAATAAATAAAGCCACACTGAAGAACCCCAAGGAGTCCTGAAAGAACTGAGAAATTCTCTTAGTATTTGGTGAACAGACCTCAGCATCACAGAACAACCTGTGGGTTAAAAGCTATTGTTTGTTGGAATAATAAACTAAGAATTAGGTTTTTAAATAATCAGTAAAGTACAGTAATAAAGGAAATAGGGGCTCTGATCATTTCCAAAGCAATCAAGCACATCATTTAACCCCAGTGGAGGAGGGAGATGTTTGATGAATAAATCACTGTTATTTCCTCCTTTGAGCAGTGATTTGAAATTGCTCAGCACCACCACATTAATAGGAAAAAAGCACATTCAAAAAAGAAATTAAGTAAAAGACTGAACAATTGAATTAATCTTCTTCAGACATAATTAACCAAGGGCAAGGCAAAATACATTGATGAGAAAATAAAATGTTAAACCTTCTTATGATCTTTCCTTTTCCAAAAGACTTTTCATTATTATTTTCCAGTATAAAAGACAATGTGCCAGCCTGGTTATGCACATCAGTATGAAACTCTCCAAAGCAGAAATACATTTTTTAAAAAGCACAAAATTAAAATCTGCTTTTCTACCCGGAGAGAAAAATGTGGAGCAATTTGTTCCTTAAAAAGGATGATGCTTCATCTTCACCATTAACTAAAGATGAACCACTCTCATGGTGAGCTGAACATCCCTGACTTTTGATTTCCTCCTTCTGGGAATCACTGAGCCAGGCCCAACATGTGTTAAAGATTAAAACAGGAGGTCAAGATAGCTGCAGTGGTACAGTGTTTTACTCTGTAGGCTAAGAATCTGAATTTCATGCTCCTTTTGTTGCTGTTGTTTTCAGAAAATAAATCCTGGCACAGAGGCTGGAAAAGGCAAAGATGGACAATGGTAGCAATTTCTGCATTAAGGTTTACAAAAGATCAAAACAGAAATTTGTTTTTTTAGCTGCAAAATAATTTTATTGAAATGGATTTATTGTTTGCACACAGATAAAAAGAAGGAATTTTGTAGAGGGAGAGTAAAAAAACTAAAAGGCTGGAAAGGCAAAAAGCAGCAATAATTATAAATATCCTCTCCCAAGAACCAGCCAGGTAAATCAGACTCCATTCCATGGTCAGGCTGCACTGAGTAAAAGTTTGAGACATCACAACTGAGCAAAGTGAGAGCCAGCTTGGACTTGGCTCTCATTTTGTTTAAAGCCTTCAGAAAAATAAGATTGATGTACTCCTATTCCAGGACCTGCTCAGAAATTCTCCTCAGCATTTATTTCTGATTCAGGGGCAAGTTTTCAGTTCAGTGAGGAGAGAATCAAGGCCACTTTAGAGCCAAAATTCCCTTCTCAGCAGGTTGTGTCTCATCCATCAGTGCAGGGAATGGACTTTCCTGCAGGGAATCTGTGCATGGGTGACCTCTGTGTTATTTTATACCCAGAAAAGGCAGATTTTGTGTGTTCAGTGACTGCTGCAACCTCTGCACTCATCAAAAACAGGATCCAAGCCAGCACCTGAACAGCAAAATCATCTCCCTGCCTCTCCCAGCTCTGGATTTCAGTGACACCAACCTGCAGCTGCCCAGCAGTCCCTGAGCTCCAAAGGCTTTGAGTGAAGCACTTCCAAATGTGCTGCAGTTCTGGGGAGGGCTCGTGTGACACAGGGTTAACAATCCAGGACACTCACACCACTGCAACTCTGACTCTGGGGGAATGTGCCCTGGGAATTACAGGGGAATCACAATGGAACAGGAGTAACTGCATCCCCAAGGCTTCCATGAAGATCCAAATTCAGGCTAACCCCCAAATATACAGATATTCAACTTCTCACAAGTTGACTGTGACCATCAGAGAAGGGTTTGGATCAATAATAAACTGACCCTGAACATAAATCTTGTGTCTGTGTTCTCTAAGTTTCAACGAGTCTTATTTAACTTTGACACTACAAAACTGGAAATACCTAAAACATGGCACTCTACTGAAAGCTGACTTCTAATAGAAAGGTCTAAACTTCTTATTTTCTTCAAATATTGCACAAGAGCAAACTATTTTCAGTATTTTATGGGTAGGGAGGATAACAATGAAGCAAGTAGGACAGCAGGGAAGAGACAAACAAAGCCGTGCAGTCACCTGAGAACCCTAAAATATGACTGCATTTAAAGAAGGGAAGAAAAGCCAATAAAATAAATCTGTCTAAGCATATGAAGCTAACAAAGGTGTGGGACAGGCTCCACATTGTGGTTTCTGACTAACTTAAAACTCCTGCTTGGGCTGCTGATGGACACTGATCTCCTCAGCCACAGAACACAGCTTTCATTCCTCAGCTGGAACCATTCTGCTGAGATGCCTTCAGCATTCTAATCTCTGCTCCTTGGTGACAGAAGAAAAATTGTCCTACTGGTCCCTCTTGAATCCTTCCTTTTTTTGCAGCAAAATATGATCCTGTTCCTCCTCAGCTTGGTTCCAGGGGAAGATTGCAAACAGATGTTCTTAATGCAAGAGATCTTTATTGAAATAATATCCTGATTTTAACAATCTCTTTATTACCACAGGGGTTTGTATTCCTGAGGAGATGCTTGAGAGAATAGAAGCATCTATTTCTATTTAGTGACAATCCCTCTTTGCAGCTGAATTATTCTTAGACTGACAATGGCTACTTCCCATCAGAAACTTTACACCCACTTCTTATCCTGCATGACTGCTCATTTCCTTCTACATTTTTTTGATTCTAGTGCAAAGACAACCAAAACCAACCAGGGAAGACATCAAAAAGCGAAACACTCCACCACAGAGCTGCACAGCAAAAAGATTAAATACTTTCTTATTTGCAATACTTTCATAATTCACCTCTAATAGCTGCATTGGGCATTTTCAGTGTGTGCCACTGAAACAAATAGAGGTGAAGAATCTGTCTGAGAGGGCTCTGACAGGAAGCTGAGTGGATCTGAAGCCATGGATGTAAAATGTGCATAAAGGGATACATTCAATCAGTGGCCCATGAGAAAGCAATTATTCAATTGATCTCCAAGGTTAAAGCTGCTTCCAGTTAAGCTTTGAACAGGCCCAGGCATTGTTACTCACCAGCTGGATTTCCACTGCAGTCACAGGCCTGTGGTTCAGCAGCTGCAGCTTTTCAGCCCTGGTAAAAGCACAGTGCAAGAAAATCCACATTACTGGGTGGTTTGAGGATCCCTTCAATGCCTGCAGTGATGCAAACACATTCCTGATCACTTAGGGATGAAATGTCACTGCCAGGAATAATCCTGGCTGGGTTGGCATGTGGCTGAAGGGCCATAATATGGATATTTGAATAATTTGGGGACTTCCCTGTGTTCAGCAACGCTGCTGTTGGCACTTTTAGCCCAAGGTGGCAAGCAGAGACCCTTAGATCATTAGAGTGCAACCATTAATTAACTGCTGCTTTGTTAAAGCTGTGCAGAAATCTTGAACAACTCACCAGAGATCAAACACTTCTGCTATGAACACACAACCACAAGAACAATTTTCATACCTAAGGAGTTACAACCTCATCAAATGGCAGCAACTTGTTTATCCTTTTAGCTCACTACAAATACAAAGTTCCAGCAGGGAACTACAATTTGGAAAAACTAAATCTTGGCATTTATTACTATTTATAGGGCATCTTTAAAGCATATTTCAATGGATCCTGGAGGGTTTAAAGCACATTTAAACTGATTCTGGAAGGTTTTCCCCTGTGGTTTTTTTTTTTTTTTTTTTTTTTTTTTTTTTTAGAAAGGAAACCTCACAGCTTTTAAGAGAACACAGATCACTCCATGTTCACAACCAACAATTTCTGTGAGTCTGGAGATACCCCAGAGATATAATTTAATTTCAAATGGCCTCTGCCACTGGCTGCTGGATGATCCAGCTAAAATGTCCATTTTAATCACCACTTTCAGCTTCAGAAAAAGAAAGTCTGTAAACTTTCAATACAGCATTTGTGAGATATTAACAATTCCTAACAGAAAGCTCCAGGGAATCCTTTTATTTATTTATTTATTTATTTATTTATTAGTTTGCTTTGCTTTTGGAGGGCCAAAAGAAGTTTCAGTTGGGAAGCAGGGAATACACCTCCCTTGTTAATCACTCAAATCTCTTTGGTGCTTCCAACAGGAGGCTATGGAGAGCGTGGCTGGATTTTGCTCTGAACTCAGAGCACTTCACTGGCAGAAAGATGAGGTGTTTATGATTGCTGCCATCTCTCTCTGTCATAAAAACCAGGAATAAAACCCCAATAATGACAGCACTCAGATAATTTCCATGGAAAGCAGTGATTTAAGGAATCAATGAGAGCTAAAACTCACTGGTGTAAAAGCAAAGCTAAAGGCAGCACTGCCATGCAGAGCTGGGGAAAAAATATTGAATAGTATCTTTACTGTATAAAAATCTGGCCAATTCAGCTGGGTTTTTGAAAGCTTCTTCCTCCAGAGCTGGGAAATCCCTGCTTTGGTGCCTGATGGAGGCACAGAGCTGCTGCTTTCAGTGCTCTTTGCTCTCCTCCTCCTCCTCCCCCAGCCCTACTTACAAGGACAGACTGGGATGAATTCATATTTACCCAAGCCTCTCTCACACACCACTTCTGAGATCAGAGCCTTCTCAAAACAACTCTTCTCTTTTGCACAAGACACATCCCAATCCTCCAGCTCCACCACTCCTCCACACAAAGCACATCGTTTGACTTTTATTCAATACATTTCCTCATCTTCTTTTCAAAGTAATATCCTTGAAATTCCTTGCCAGCAAAACTCCAGAATCAAACAAAGAGCATCAAACTGCAAAAGCCATTTTATGCCTGAGCTGAAGAATGCAAACCTGATTTATCCAGAGCTATTTTCAAGCAGGTAGAGCTGTGTTTATCACAGCAAGATTACTGGCACAGCAGCAAGCAGAAATAAATTAACACAAATTACACATGGTGACTAAAACAATCAATTAGTGCAACTGCTCATGTTTCCTGAAGAAACAGAAGGCACACCAAAAGAAAAGGTCACCTCTCCAAGACTTTTTGCTTATAAGCCATGAACATCACTCCAACTCACTAAGGATAGACAGAATTTTTTCAGTCAGGCCAAACAGATCCTAAAAGCATCATTTCAGGGTATTTGCAGTTTTTAAAAATGTGGACAGAACAATGAGAGAGAATTTACAAGTGATTAACACATTCAGATGTGTAATCTGAAGGATTTCATGGCTGGTTTTGATCAGCAAAGCTCCCTACTGGAAAATGATGCACAGCAACACAAAGGAATGAGCAGCAGGGTGCAAAAATAATCCCAAAAGCTGCATTAATGCCATATTTAATCTGGAGCTGCTTGTGCAACGTGAGCACAAATTAACACCCTGACAGAATAATCTTTAGGTATGGTAACAGGTAATTATGAGGTAAGCAATGAAATAAATACTCAAAAATGTCTCTAAATTTCATTTATTAGAAAACTGGATTGCTCAGCCCTCAGCAGCAGCACAAGGCAGAGGTTTGAGTTTGAGCTCAGTACCCACTGCACCTTTTTAACACTGATCCCAAAAATTCACTGCTGGGACTAGGCTCTCTATATCTGATCCCAAAAATTCACTGCTAGGATCAAGCTCTCTGTGTACCTGGAATTTCCTGACAGCACATACACAAATTAAAACCTGAATAACCACAATTTCATCAGAGATTAGCTTTAAGCAAGGCAACCATGCACTAAGATCAGCCCTGACTGCAGTGTTTGGCTTGGGCACAGACCTAAACCTGACTTTAGTTCATGCTCCATTAAATCTAAAAAGTAAAATTAACTTTTTCCAGCTCCCATGAATTCATCTTCACATTTCCTAAAGCATTCATGGCACGCTGATGCTTGTTCAATAAAAAGGGGAACTGTCCCATTTATCCAAACAGAAGGTGAACAACATTTTCAGCTTCACTGGCCCCAAACTTCAGCATCTGCATTTTCCCTGCTCTGCCTGGATTTTAGTAACAGTTTGGAACACGAAAGCTGCTCATTCAAGAGGAGAATCCATACAAAAGATGTGTGACAGTTGAAAGCAATTTTCTCACATAAAAGCAAGATTCCACTAATCAGAGTTAATGGGCTGTGCTGCAGGCTTGTACAGGACCTGTGTGCTGAGAAATCCCAAAATGGCAATTCCTGCTGTGGGGCTGAGCCTCAGCCCACATCCTGCAGCTCTGGGACTCAGCTGGAGCCAGGAGCAGCTTTTCCAGGCTGGGTTTGGGGACACACACAAAGCTCAGGCTGCTGGGGACAAAAACCTGTGCAGTCATGGGGAGGAAAATGGGTCTGAGGTCTGCATGAGGGGAGAGTGCTGGAGGAGGTGAAGATGTTGAGTTCCATCCTAAAAATCCTAAAAAATATTTCTACAAGAGAAAAACCACCTCTGGGTCATGTTCAAGATCACAGACAGAACAGACAGCACATTTCTACACTGATACACCCATTCTAAAAAATAATACAAATACTTCCATGCTCTTGTGGAAATTCAGACAAAATGCACCATTTTCTGTCAGCACTAAGCAAACTTTAGAAGGTTGTATTTGAACCAAAATCTCCTGTGTGTGTTGGTATTGCCCTTTTTTCAATCTGCTGAACTCCCAGAGTGTTTTTCCAGCAAGAGGTCTGGGTAAGGAGTGAACAGTGCCAAGATCCAGCACAGAGAGCTAAAAAACCCTTCAAACATCTGTGCCTGAGCAGAAGCAAATTTATCCTCAGGAATGGATGTTTGAGAGTTGCTAGGAAAATCATGAAATAACAGCTGGACACACAACCAGGGGTTTTATTCCTGCTAGAAATATAAATCCGTGCTCCATGGGATTTCTTTTTAATGCCTGAATCCTGATCACAGGGTCTGGCTGAGGGAGGATTTTCCCAAAATGGGAAATCTCAGCCCCAATGGGTGCTGTGATCCTCCACAGGGATTCCCACTGCAAAAGCTGAGAATAATCTTTTAAAATCTCTTAAATGATGCTGTTGTTCAATGAGCACAATTCTGACTTGCTGTTGAATATTCATTTTGAAAGCTCTGGAGGAGACAAAAATTATAAAGCAAATCCTTCAGCCTTTAATACTGCAGAGGATTGTATCTGTTGTAGTTTTTGGCAGTCATGAGGGAAAATACTTTCTAAAAGTACTGAAGATTTTCAGCTCAACACTTCCTCAACTGTGTTGATTTAAACACAAAAAGAGCAATGTTTCTGACCAGGTTGGTTTTTTTTAAATTATAATAACATGCAGTGATTGGAAATTTGGTTATCCCAAAATTAGATCCAAGATAGGCTATCAGTAACAGGAAGAAGCACAAGTAGGACCAGTTTTCATTGAATCATAATTACAGAGCTCCAGTTTAATAAATGTTCTTTTCATGCAATGCAATTCTCCATACCTTACAAATATGAAGCCATTCCAGCACTAAAACTGGAAAATTAGCTGCTAGTGGCAAACTCCATTTCCAAGTACAACATGGCTCACTGAACTGGAGCTTCAGCCAAAGCTTGAGGCCTCAACAAGGTAATAATAAAACTCATTATGTGGGTTCAGAGCCTTAGTTTAAAAAAAAAATCTAAGTTCTCCAGTTTGAATTTTACAAAACTAATTATTAAAAAATATGGGAAAAACTGTTTTACCACACCTTAATTATATCAGTGGAATATCTGGTTTTGAATTTGCTCCATTTAGCAAAGCAGCTTTCTGAAATGACTCTGGAATATCTGTTTGCACGTTGGTGTTGATTTTTAAAATCTGCCTTTTAGGAAGTTTTTTATTTGTGTCTGTAACACTAATGAGACAAATCCATCACAAAATGGATGCTGGCCTGTTAACCTGGTATTTTGAGTGGCAAAAATCAGTGACAACAGAAGGATTTGAGGTGATCTTCCAGGAACTGCAGAATTTGTCTGAATTATCAGTTCTCTCAATGGAGCAGAGACACCACGTGCAGCCTGACATCCTGCAGGGTTGTGGAAGGAAAAATGAGAATTCTCTTGATTCAAAGCTCTGCTGTGCCTCGGTTCCCGGTGCTTCCCTGGCTGCTCTCTTTTCCCAGCTGGGATTCTCCCATGCACGAGCACAGCCTAGTGCTCAGGGCAGCAACCACAGCCTGAGCAGGGAATGGCACATCCCAAGGCAGGCCTGCAAATCCTCATCTTCAAAGTCCTTGCACTAGGAAATAGGCTGAGCCTAATTAAGAACATGAACACGCTGCTTAATTGTTTCCCCTCTGACTAGAGGTGGAGTCATGACAGGAATTAAAAGGGCAGGGAAGCAGTGTGGGGTGATGGGTGCTGCTGACCCTTTAACCAGACTGAGTTGTGTGAGGACAGACCCCAGTTAACACAAATATATCTCAAATCTAATCAGCCACTGCAGAGAGCTGTTGCCAGCACAGACAGTGTCTGACCAGCTAAGACAGCACATTTTGGGGTGCCTTGTCCAGAAAGGAAGCAGCAAAGAGAGTCTGGAGCTCATTACTCTTGGTGGGAGGAAGGGTCATTACAGGGATCACACGAGCAAGGCCCTGGAAGAGCAAACACTGCAGCTCTTTCCTCTCCAGGGGAAGGAAGGAAGTTCTCTGGCAGACAGCTGGGATGAAATCCCTGAACACCACCTCCATCCCACAGAATGGAAACCATCACAACCTTTCGATTTAACAAGAAAAGCAGTGTTGAAATGACCCTGGTCAGGAACCAAAGGGCAGTTCCAGACTGCCCTGGAGGCATGGCTGTTGTAAGTGGTTTAACACAAAGTGCCTTAAAGAGTAATTGCACCCCGTGTGCTCCCTGTGTTTGGGGTGAAGGGGCTGCCAGGTGGGCCCTGACACTTCTGCCTTCAGGTGGGTGCATGGAAGAGATCAGAAAAAAGAAGTGCCAGGATCACACACACAATTCTGGGTTTTATTCAGACTTGGGAAGCTCTTTACCAGATAAGAGAGGGATAAAAAACTCAATGTTGTACAGGATGCTCACAGAACAAATCTGAATTCTGACAGAGTAAATTTGTCACCTACATCACTGGCTGGCTCTTCACTCTCATCCTGCTGCCACTATGCACAAGAAATGATTTGGGAGTAATTCCCTTCCTTCACTGCCTCGGGAAAAGGACACACAGGATGATACCTAACCCCAAAGGCACCTCGGAGCATCCATAAAAAAATTAACAGTCCAAAAGCTCATTTAAAGCTTGTAACTGTTCCAGCCTTTCCAGCTCACTGAGCAAGCAGCTGTGGGAAGGTGAATATTTGGGTAGACCTTCTACAAAAGTGCTCAGCACTATGGGAGACAGAGAATCTGCAGCTGGAAGCTTCTCTTTATAATTTCAATTGTTTAGTATTTCACTCTTAGGGATCCCATCCAGGGGAGCAGTTGCAGTCAAGGTACCCAAAGTGATAACATGAAGAGTCAGCCCTAAGGTACTGGTCAAATTCCACCTGAAAGAAGTTTAGAAATGAGTTTTAAATAAAAATAAACATTTTGATTTTTTAATGGGAGTTTTACACCAACATTGTTCAGATCCTTTTACTCTGAAAAATCCTACTCTTTTTCCTGTGCTACATCCTTCTGCTGGTTCTTCCCAAACTGCTGCCCTGCACAGACAATAAAGCTTATTTCTCTTCAAAAAGGGCTGTTTTACATTAGCAAAAAGAAGGATGTTCACTACTACTCAAGAAATGTTTGCTGCCAATTTTAAGACCCTCTCAGTGCCATACTACCCCCTCTAGTACTTTTATTGCAGAATATTTTCTTTTCTCCTTGCTTCAATAACTGCAGAAAACAATTAGATACATAAATGAATATCCTGCTGTATAAAATGAGCTACAGGAGGGTCAAACACAGACTCACTGACCTGGCAAAGAAAGCACTCCAAGCACAATTCCAGGACAGAATTCCCAAGGATCAGCACCCCTTTGTGCAGAAGTGCTGCTGTGCTGGACGTGCCTGTCTGTAGAGAGGGGGCACTGAAAGTCTAACAAAAAGCTGACAATCTGCTTCCCCTGCTCTGGACAGGCTAAAAACTTGCCCTGGAGCACTCCAGAGCTCTCACTGTGCATTTTGTGGAACAGCCAAACGAATGAAAAAGCTCCTTCCCAGAGGATGAACTCCTTGGGAGTCCTTCCAGCAGGGAATAAACACACACTCAGTGTCTATCCAGCATAAACTCCTCCTTTGAAGTGAAGGAGGAGTCATTCAGGAGCACCTAAATATTGGGTTTTTTCTGCTTTAGAAGTCAGAGGAGTGATCAGAGCTATCCAAACAAGTGGCCAGCTGATTCTATTTCTATTTAAACCAGGCTTCAGTCCTACTCTGCAGAGCTCCAAGAGGATTTTGTGCCTCAAGACCAGAACAAAAACCTTTGGAGTCTTGGAACTGCAAAGGATATCTTTTCTTTTCCTGGCAGAAATTCCCAAAGTAACAACTGGATGTTCAGATTCACTTGAAACTGCTGGGGGAGGAGGGAAGGTTGGTGGATGCAATATTTAAATAATACTTAAATAAATATTTACATGATCTGCAGATCTCAGAGATCCTGGACAATCAGCACAAAACCAGAAGATGGAAATACCCAAGAATGAAGGAAAAGATCTTTGGCTGAGCATTTAAATAATAGCAGAAAATACTTAAAACCCATGAATCAGTTCATCACACTGTCCACATGGTTCAGTTTTTCAGCATTAATTGAGTTTTTATTCCTGTTCAAATGCCCAGCTCCACTTACTTGGTTAATTTATGGTCTTTCATGGCTACCAGGAACTCCTTGACAATCTCAGGACTCTGGTACCTGCAGGGTGTTTTTGAAATGTACTTCAGTGTCTGCAAGGGACAGAAGGAAAATATTTATTATTTCACACTTATTACTTGTTTTACCAATTGTGTATGGAACAAGTACTCTGCAAAGTCTCCTCAGTCCTGAGGAAAATTGGAAAATCAATTCAGGTTTGGAAATCAACTTTATCTGAGCTGTTCAAAGCCCAAAATTGCAACTTGAAGACTATAGGAAAGGACTGAGTTTCAGCTCTGCCTGCTAAAAACCCTCTTTTGCTGTTTGTGACAGACATTTGCTACCTTGGTTTGCTCCTTGTTTGGTTTTTGTCTTTTAAAAGCACACAAGAAAGTTGAATTCATCCTTAAACCCAAGTTTTCATGTGCTCAGTGCCAGGAATATTCTCACTGCCAGCCCAGAAATTCCTCTTTAAGATCTCTCATCTATCCTTGTTTTTATCCTTTATCTGCATTTTTGGCAATTTAAAGTTGATAGAAGCAGATTAAATGGCTTGTTATGAAATCTACAAGGACATTTTGCCATTAAAAATTAATTGAGACAATTATACCTTGATCAAATTTGTTCATCTAACACCCACCAAACTCAACTGATTTTGACAGCAGAAGATTCATTTATTTGTTTTATTTAAAATAACAACACTGAGCAGATGGATAACGGAATTACATTACACAAAGTGATCTGACCTGAGCAAAAAATCAATTTGTTGATAATATAACCCACAAAAAATTCCAGTTCACAGTTAACTTTTCACTGGAAGTGACTTAAAATCTTCCTAAATATTTCTTGTCGCTTAAATTAAACCCCAAAATGAAGAGCAGGAAATAATTATAAGTTGTTATTATTCCTTTTTTACAGCCCTGTCTGACCTTTCCAGATAAAATGAAGCTGTGATCACCACCAGTGATTGAAATTAAATTGTTATATTGTCATGTAATGTAATTATTTCACTGGAGTAATTTCTCTTCCAGATTCATATATTTTTTGGCAATTTCAAATCAATGAAAAAGCCAAACACACAGAAAAACAAAGCTCCTTTCATGGAGTTACTTCAGTGCCAATGGATCCAAATCTGCAGGGAGCTTGTGAAGAAATGCAAAGACAATCCTGTAAAATCAAATTCTGCTTTTCTTTCAGTCAAACATAGAAAATACACTCAGAATTGACACCAGCTACACCCCTAAGCATCCTACAGGTATTTCACACATAGAATATCAAAGTAATTCAAGATTTCAGGTGCATCCTGATAAAATTTACTTACAGGATCTTCCTCAGCTCTTTCCCAGAGGTTCAGGAAGAGACTGTCAGTCTCCATGAAGATTTAATTCCCATTTTTGGTAAGCCCCTATTTTGTTGAATGCAAGGTTTAGGAATTACAACCTCTGTACCTTTTTCAAACAAAGCCAGAACTAAAACAAAACCAAAGCCTAGGCCAGATCTTATCCACATGAGTCATTTCAGGGCTCAACAGAATTACTCATGCAAGCAAAGGCAAAGTGCTTTCAGCTGCCTGTCAGTCATGGTGCTGCTCATGCAATTCTCCAGCACACACACAATGGCTCTCACTGCAAGGCTCTGGGAAGTTGCTGATTTATTTTAAATGTTGGTGTTTGTATTATAACATTTTAGAATTCCTTCCCAGCAAAGGACAAAGTGTTTATTCCCCACCTGGCATCCAAGTGATGTTATCTGTACAAGTGGTTTGGCTTTTCTTTGGATCAAAAACCAATTTAAATTATCTGTTTCGGCTGGGAATTATTAATTTAATTCTGTTAATAAAAAAATACCATGTATTCTGTGCCTCAGCTTTGAAATCATCATCTTTATTATCACATTATGTGATGTGATATAAATTTGTAGTGAGTGAGCTCTGCCCCGTGTCTTAAAAGGATGGAATACTTAGAATTAAAAAAAAGAAAAAGTCCTACCAAAACTAAACAGTTGAAATTCTGAAATTCTTTTCTAGATTTCAAGAACATCAGCTGCCTAACTCTGCCCTGACAGCACAGTTACCCTACAACCTGACCACAGAAAAGTGGCAGATAAAACCTTTTATTATGGTCTGAATTAGGGGAAATTTGATACCAAATAATTAATCCACAGCCCTAAGGATGTGAATTATTGCAGCTTGAGCTAAGTGGTAAATGGACATTCCCAGTGCTGCTCACCTCATACATGATTGTGTTCAGATTCTGCTGCCCAGAGCTCTGCTTGGTTTTGCCACTCTCTTTACGCTGCTGCTTGAGATCAGTAAGTAACTGGTACACCTGAAGATGAAAAATAAAATGGTTTAGAGCATCTGAGAGGATTTAACCTCAAAATATTACAGCAGGAAATCATAAATGAACAGGAAATTCCTACCAGACAAAAACCAATAAATGTGTGGCTGTTTTGGTGGATGGGCCAGCAAGTGAAATGAGAAATGTTCTGACCCCAGAGTGATGAATAAGGATGTAAAATGTTTTTAAAAGCTGTGACTATTTTAAACAGATGAATGGAACTTTTTCAGATGTTCTGCTTCAGGCTTTGTAGTATATCCAGAGTCAATACCCAGAGCAAAGCAACAGAGCACTCCTCACTGTTCATCCCCTCATTTTTACCTGGCTTCACTCAAGATCCAGCCTAGGGAATTATAAACTGAAGAATATATAAAGAAGAAACCAAGTATTTCTAGACAGTAAGAAATATGAACGTAATCAGCTACAAACCCTCCATTACTTCACACTCCTATGGAAAAGGAACACCTGGCAGTGCTGAAATCTCCAACTCGGGCTAGGAACTTGGCCAACAAACACAGAAGGACAAGAAGCTCACAGAAGAACTGCAGGGATGGAACTCTGGGTGCAGAGCATCACCTGGATTTACAGAATGCTGGCCTTGCCAGTGGAACTGCAACTGGCAAGTGGAGCAAATGGAAAGGTGTCAGTAGTTGGGAGGGGAATCACTGCTTTGAAAAGCCAAATTTGCTATTTTTTTTCACATGCTTTTAACAGCCAGACACTGAACACCAGTTTGGCTGACATGGTATCATCTAGACACCATCTATCTCTCAGAGGAGATTCCAGAGAGTTCTTCCCAGATGCCTCATTAACACTCACCAGGTGCCTGATCTGCTGTTTGCAGACAGAGGCAGCTCAGCACAAAACACCTGAAGATTCATTTCAGGATAGAAAGAAACAGCTGCAATAAAAAGCAGCTTCAGCAATACAATAACATAGACAACACCACTTGGGTTACTAGAATTGTTACAAAAACTATATTAATCAGCAAAGCAAAATATTTCCATTACCTGTCTTAAATTAAACCAACAAGAACACGTTATTTCTTTCTAACCCCCCCCCCTTAAATTAGAGAAACAAATACCCACTTTGAAATAATCTCAAGACCAAAGAAACAACACTACACTACCTATTACTAGCAAAACCATTTCCAAAGCTTCTTTTAAAAGCTTTTTTTAAAATTGAAAACAAACCAAATGCAAGGAAGAGTAAATTCCCCTGCAGGTTCTGCTGATTGCCAGGTTTCAAAGATTATACAAGGGACAGATGACAGCTTGAAATTACTGCTTTAACAGCAGAATGAAGACAAACTTACCTCAAAGTTACTCAGCAATGCAGCATTTGCATCTTTTCTAAAAGGAAAAATGAAAACAATTAATTATGTTCCAAATGAAACTGTCTGAAGCTTTTTTTTTTTGCCCAGTCACAGACACATAAAGTTAAAAAAAAAAAAGACCCAAGACATCTTATTTTGGTGATTCTACAATTGCCATCTCTGGAAAATATTTTCCAAGCTGTCAGTAAAATGATAACATAAATATTAAGTCTAGTTTGCAGAGTTTGCCCCATAAATCATATTACACTTGTACAACATACTGCTTTCACTCAGTCACCCTATTTTACTCACCCAATTTCACACACTCAAACCAAATTGCTTTGCTTCTTCCTTAGAAAAAATGCCTCTGATTTTATTCAAATAAAGACTAATGGGAAAAATAATTCAGATTACAAGCACTATTTTCTTTATCAGTCAAGAGCACCCTGAGTATTTTAGTACCATGGACATGTATATGTGTGTATAAACACAAATAAAGCTTTAATTTTTATGTGTTGTACTAAGTGAAAAAAACAACAATTTATTGCATTTCCTCTTTATTTATTCTATTTTTATGTGCCTGTTCCTATATTAGAAGGGCACGGCTGAGTTTCCCATTTCCCACTTCCTCAGTCTCTATTAAGCAAAAATCCTTATCCAAGCACTGCAGGGCCAAGCACATGGTGGCTTTATTCCTCCTGGATTTTGTAAATTAATATATTTAAAGTAAAAAGAGGGAGAAAAAACTGTCCCAGAACATCCTCTATTCCCCGAACACCACATTCTGCTGAGCAGTCAGTAGCCATAACAACAGAAAGTTTCCATACAAAAGGAAAAAAAAAAGGCCTTTCTCAGGTCTGTGCAGCAGCTTAGGAAAAAAGAGAAAAAACAACAAAAAAAGGTACAATGTGTTGTTAAGCACCGCCAATGGCCTGAATAGAACTGTCACGTTCATCACTTTCAAATGGTAAATGCATCCACAAACTTCCACAGGTTCTAGCATTGTTTTTAAATGAAAAGGACCTTCTAAAATACGCTGAGATGAACTTCAACTTCCATTTCGCTGACCCGAGTGAAACTTCAGCAAGTGAGCTCAGGCACGCATTAGTTTTTCATTCATGTTTTACAAACCATATATAGCTTTTGTTGGGAGGTAAATGCAAGTCTTCAGAATGTTTGCATTCAGCCGGGCCCTGCAGAAATCCCCGCGGATCAAAGACATTCTATAGGGAGAATTACAGTATGGAATTCTTCGGCTGAAAGAGTGTGGAATAAATACATCGCCATGCAAACGAGGCTGCGGAATCAAAGGTTAAGAATGAAATTATTTAAGACAACTGCTTTCCTTTTTCATTCCAATCCGCTTAGCCATTCAGAAAAATACTTTTTTTTTTCCCCCTCCCCTCACTTCTCCCAACGAGTCAGTCTCAAATCTTCAACAGCTCCGTTGTGCTGAAATACCAAAATTATAAACTGATAGAAATAAAATTTCCTTCACAGCTCACAGCTACCGATTTTACAGTCAGGAAAAAAGAAATTCTGAATGATGGATTCTAATGTATATTTTTAAGCAATCAATTCGACACTTAATTTTTATGTCATTTAAGACTTAAGAAGGTAGAAATTGTCATGGTAACACCAAAAAGATAAACATGTTTGGAGTCTTTAAATGGCTAATATTTGCCCAAATTTTAGTCTAAACTAGTTAAAATACTCTTGAGTAGGGCTGCATATATCAAAAAATATCTTATGACAGGGCATCACACCTTTACAAGTATCACTGACACTTCATATTTTTAAGCCTGCTGCTTCACATGTGTTGTACATTTAAACCACACAGCTTTCTGAGAGTTCTTTTCTCTAATAACAGATAATTCTGGTAAGAAATACGAAATAATTCTGATAAGAAAAATCCATAGTAAGAGCTTGGGAGAGTTGCAAAGCTTCCCTTCCAAATCAGGCAGGAGACAAAAATAGATTAATAAAAAACTCGGTGGATGTATAAGAAGCATCACACATTTTTATTAATATTACAAAAAGCATCTTTCTCAGTGTACAACAGCCAGAACAGCTCATTTATCTGCAGGCTGCTACAGTGTATTAACACTGTCATACAAACCTGTACTTCAGCAGATTTTTTTATCAACTTTTGATTTTCACACTCATAGCAGAGAAGATTTAATGATAATAAAGCATCCCTGCATTACATGGCTGCAGGAGCTCAGTGACTTTGGGGGATACATCCCATGAGTGCCCCCACGCATTAGAGAAACTAAAATTAAATGAAAACCAGAAATTTAACCAGCTCCACAGAACTCGTGACATGTTTAAGCTTCAACATAAGTCAAACCCTATAATTTTGTGCCTGAAACACACAGTGAGAAGGCCTGGTGTAACAGCCCTGAAATAGCCAAAATTCTGACTCTATTATTAATAGGAAGAAATAATAATAACAACAATAACAACAACAACAACAACAATAATAATAATAATAATAATAGTAGAGTTAACAAACTCCTCAGGTTTTTCCTTCTCCAGCATTTCCAGCTCCTACACAAAGCTCACGGCAATAAAGAAAAATTCCCATTTTTAATAATTATAATAGAGTTAACAAACTCCTCAGGTTTTCCCTTCTCCAGCATTTCCAGCTCCTACACAAAGCTCACGGCAATAAAGAAAAATTCCTATTTTGCCTCTCCCAGGACAGGAAGCTACAAGAGCAGGATCCACATCGCTTTTCCCCCCACAAACAACTCATCCTGTAGGAGTTTTAAAGAAAATAAACCCCTCAGAAGGCCTGAGCTCACGGGGAGGGGACTGGGGGAACAACAAAGCCCTCAGGGATGGGGGCATCCCCTCACGAACAGGCCGCCATGACTGCACCCCCCACACAACCCACATACAGCTGTACCCACACACTCTATGGGGTTATAGATTTACACCCCCCCAAAAAAAAGCAGCACGGAGATGCCCTGCAGCACCCCGGCGGGGTTGCTCCCAGGTCCGCCCCTGCCCTGTGCTTCCCCCCTCAGGCCTTTTCCTTACACCTCCATCTTGTCCTGCCCGGCGCGGCCTCCCCGAGGATCCTCCCGCTGTTCCCGGGATGAACACGGAGGGGCAGAGAACAGCGGGGAGAGGCACGGTGAGGCTGAAGGAGGATTTGGCGGCCGCGACGGAAGCGGAAAAGGAAGGAGAAATAAGGAACTCGAAGAAAAAAAAAAAAAAGAAAAACTAACAGCTGCATTGGCCGGGAATCGAACCCGGGCCTCCCGCGTGGCAGGCGAGAATTCTACCACTGAACCACCAATGCCGGCCGTGGTATGAGCTCTCTCACCGCATCTTTTGTGTCTGTGTCACACAGAAAATACTGTGATTTTTTATTTTTTCTTTTTCTTTTTTTTTTTTTCGTCCGAAATCCCCCGGATTGGCAACTAACCTCTATTAACTGTGACAAAGGCAGAGCAGCACCGCTAAAGTACTTTCAAATCAAATCTTTAACCATGTGCGGAGAACCGCGAGCTGTGTAATGTTCTACTGTCTTTTAAAGCACCCCGTACATGCATCCATCAAATTTATCAGCATCGTGTCTTTCCCAGCCGTCGCAGTGACTCTTTCCTACCTAAACCATGTGCTATTCAATTTTCCAAAGCCCTCCTCACCCTCCATAAAAACAGTGACATTTCAATGAGTGCAAGCTGTTGAAAATCCTAGTGCAACAGCAAGGAAAATTACCTGGCCAGGAAAATATTAATAACTTAATTTTGACATTATCTCTCAGGGAAAAATTTATATGAAGATACAGCACGTCTAACTCCCTAAGGAGTGTTATACAGATATATTTGTTTGCTTGCAGCTGGGATTTCAGAGCTTTTTAGGGTTTTAGGGAACTGAATGGGTCAGCCTTGTGCCAGCAACCTCTGCCTTGCAATTCCAGCATAAAAATCCACCAGCCACTTTTTTCTCCACGAGCAAAACCAGACAAAATTAAGCCTTTTCTTCTCCTTAGGGTGCTGCAAATCCTAAACCAATTCAGAGTAACAAGGGGAAACTGCAGTGCTTTAGGAGCAGTCTCCAGTGCCAGGACAGGGGGCAAGGAGCTGCTCCCAGTTTTGCAGGAAGTTTCATCACCAGGTATAGAAGTGCTGGGGAAAAATGTAAAAGCCAACTGCAAAGATTTTTCAGCCCTTTCTATTTGAAAACCCCTAAAAAAAAAATTTCAGTGGGCGTGTGCACCCCATCGCACGCTGATTGTAGTACACAGAGAAATAGATTTACTCTTCAGAATAATGTATTGTGGAATAATAAAATAAAATAAAATAAAATAAAATAAAATAAAGTAAAATAAAATAAAATAGAATAAATAAAATAAAATAAAATAAAATAAAATAAAATAAAATAAAATAAATAAAATAAATAAAATAAATAAAATAAAATAAAATAAAATAAAATAAAATAAAATGCCAGGAGAGAGGTCTGCAAAGGCAGACTGAGAACTGCTGGTGTGGCTCAGGGCACAGGATGTGATGGATGCTGCCTTTTTTCACGTCAGGATTAACTGGCCTTGTAAATTGGCCAAAACTGGCACAGTAAAAACTCTGTGAGTTCTCTGCCATGTCCCAAACCCTCCACGTGCAGCTGTCTGAAAGAAGGGAGAGGATGTCAGCTTTCCCCCAAAATTTCACTTTCCTGACACATTTTTCCACCCTTTCCCCAAAATTTCGCTTTCCTGACACATTTTTCCACCCTTTCCCCAAAATTTCACTTTCCTGACACATTTTTCCACCCTTTCCCCAAAATTTCACTTTCCTGACACATTTTTCCATCCCCTCCCCAAAATTTCGCTTTCCTGACACATTTTTCCACCCTTTCCCCAAAATTTTGCTTTCCTGACACATTTTTCCACCCTTTTCCCAAAATTTCACTTTCCTGACACATTTTTCCACCCTTTCCCCAAAATTTTGCTTTCCTGACACATTTTTCCACCCTTTCCCCAAAATTTTGTTTTCCTGACACATTTTTTCCACCCTTTCCCCAAAATTTTGCTTTCCTGACACATTTTTTCCACCCTTTCCCCAAAATTTCACTTTCCTGACACATTTGTCCAACCTTTCTCCAAAATTTCACTTTCCTGACACATTTCTTTCACCCTTTCCCCAAAATTTCACTTTCCTGACATGTTTTTTCCACCCTTTCCCCAAAATTTCACTTTCCTGACACATTTTTCCACCCTTTCCCCAAAATTTCACTTTCCTGACACATTTGTCCACCCTTTCTCCAAAATTTCACTTTCCTGACACGTTTTTTCCACCCTTTCCCCAAAATTTCACTTTCCTGACACGTTTTTTCCACCCTTTCCCCAAAATTTCACTTTCCTGACACGTTTTTCCAAGCAGTGCTTCTTTTTACAACCCACGACAAAGACACAGCTAGGGATGAAGGACACAAACACTTCTCCCAACAGCTTTTTTCCCTAATAGAGATACTTCTCCTAAACATATCCCATTGGAGACAGAAAGCCTGCTAGGCTGTAAATCCAAATACGGTTCAGCTCCAGCTCCATTGACCCCATGAAAGGCAATATCAAGAGAGAACCAGCTGGGCAGGGGATGAGGTGAGAAGGTCATTTTGCCTTTAATTGCTGCTCTTTAGGTGTTAGACAGTGATGCTACACCATCCATAGGGAATGCAGACATGGGTTTTTCCAAATGTGCTTAGCATGTCAACATTTTAACATTGTGATTGTTACCAGCAAGGCTTGGGGAGAGAGGGGCCTCAGTATTAACTATTGAAAGCAGGGGGCCTCGGACTTGCTATTGACAGCAGATCTGCAGGGTATTTGTGTTCTTTGTCATGAAAGATGTTTACTGTGTTCAGCATTTCGCTCAGCACCCTATGGTGTCTTTTTTTTATTTTTTTTTTTTTTGCGCCTTTCACATTCAAAAATTTGTTAAAAACAAACAAAAAAAAAAAGTCAGCGCTGCTCCGTGCCAGCTGAGCTGACAGAGCATTTTCTTTCCCCAAAGTAAAAAAAAAAAAAAAACAGCTAAAAACAAATGATGTTTTTAAAAAAGAAGGTGCACTGTAGCTGTTTGTGCCATCCTTTTCTTTCACGGTCCTGTTGTGAAAAGTGCATTTCCAGAACTCCTTTGGAGCTGCACTCCCTCAGCACTCCACTTTCCAGCAAAAAAATTTAATAGTAGAGAAAGGTTCTGATTACAAAAGTGCAAATAAAGTTCAGATCTTTGAGGACATTCAAATAGATTTAATTAAACTTCTCTGTGCTGCAGAATTGGCAATTTACTCTCCAGTAGTTATTTTCACCTCAAAAAGGGTGGAGCTGGGAATATTGATGTAGGAATGATTTGCCATCCCCTGTGCCAGCAAGGAAAATTAGTGGGAGACTTTTCCTTCAGAACTTCCTCAGTATTAACTGTGGGATGAGGATTTTGAGGTTAATCTTTCTGTTTTAAATAAAACACTAAAAGGCAATGATGGGAAGTGGAGAGACATCCAAACCAGAACAAATGGAGAAGATAGTAATGAGAATGCACTTCAGTTTGCATTAGAAAGTATATTTTGCATTGCTGTTTTACTGTTTCCCCCTCAAAAAAGTTCAACTCTCCAGCTCCAAACATCTTTAAGAAATCCTCTTTTGTCAATATTCATCTTTAAGTTGAGGAATTCTGCTTGTTTTTGGGTTTTTTTTGTTTATTTTGTTTTACTTCCACTCTCATTATAAAAACATTAATCTACATTGTTTATTATACTGAAAACATCGTGATTGATTCTTTGATCTAAAAATAAAGAGAGAATTCATAATTTCCTAGATACACACTGGGGCAGGAGCTGAGCAGAGCACTCCAAGCCAACTAATCCCTGGGAAGTTTGTTAAATCCACAGTGGCATTGCTGACAGATCCCATGTGGATGGAATATCCCCTGTCACATGTAATAGCAGACACGGGTTAGCAAAATCTTATTTACACCCATTCACTCTGGTTATAAACCCAGTGCTTAATGTTTTCACAACACATTGTCAATCTCCTGTCAAAGCCCAGAGTAAGAACAAGGACTCTTTGAAAAGGTGAAGAAGACAAGAAATGTGGTAAAAAATGAGGGATTTTACAGGAAGAAGGAATAGGACTGCAAAAGGATCAAGAGCTGTTTCAGTTTCCCAGGGGTGAAAGGAAAATGGGATAAGCTGCAGAACTGAGAGAAAAAAGAACTGTGTAAGGGAGGGGGGGAAAAAAGCTGTTTAAGGTTAGTTTAAGGGAGGAAAATCCAACAGAAACATGGATGAGAAAGTTGGAATATGTTTCCTGAGTTCTGTGAGAGGTTTGGACAACGCACATTAAAAAATATTACACTGCAGGAGCTCATTTGGAGGAAGCAGCAAATATTCATCTTTCTGTGGAGGAGCAGCAGAAAATGCTCTGTTTGAAGAGTTAATGAGAAATTCGTGCTGAGCCACAGCTTTGCTTCTCTAAAAGGTCTCTTGTGCTTTACATCAGTCACTTAATTCCATGATATTTAGGGTGTGATGAGTTTAAGACAGAGGTTACTGCCATAAGTACAACTCCAAGCCCCACAGCTACTCCCCGAGGCTCTCAGGTGACCCCACGACCTGGGGACAGCAGGGGAGCCCCAAATCTGGGGCTGCAGCATCCTTCCAGGTGGGGTGAACAGTTTCATCCGTGCAGAGACGGGAAAGAACAAGAGGCTCCCGTCTGCAGTTTGTGTTCGCTGCGGTGGCAATGGGGACAGAGCACTGGATCTGGTATATTTATATTAAAGACTGCTCGTGAGAGGGCTGTGACACACAGCGATGGGACATTCCCAGCAAAGCATTCCAAGAACATTCCTGACCTGTCCACAGCGCGGGAGCTACACCGGGTAAGAAGCATCGCTCCAGCATCAATCCCCAGCCTCCCTCTCCAAAGCAGCCCCGTCCCAGAGCCGCAGCGCAGGGGTGGGAAGGGACACGGGGGACACGGGGGGGACCTCAGCGGGGCCGGCCCCGGGCACACCCCGCCCCGGCGGGGCGGGCCGAGCCGCCAGCCCCGAGCCGAGGGCTGTAAAAGCGGGGCTGCGGGACCGGGGAGCAGCGAGCCACAGGGCGGCTGGGGCTGCGTGCGGAGCAGGTGAGCGGTGCCCGGGGAACCGGGAGCGCACCGGGAGCGGGACAGAGAGCCATGCCCGGGGAACCGGGAGCGGAACAGAGAGCCATGCCCGGGGAACCGGGAGCGGACAGAGAGCCATGCCCGGGGAACCGGGAGCGGGACAGAGAGCCATGCCCGGGGAACCGGGAGCGGGACAGAGAGCCATGCCCGGGGAACCGGGAGCGGGACAGAGAGCCATGCCCGGGGAACCGGGAACGCACCGGGAGCGCACCGGGAGCGGGACAGAGAGCCATGCCCGGGGAACCGGGAGCGGGACAGAGAGCCATGCCCGGGGAACCGGGAGCGGACAGAGAGCCATGCCCGGGGAACCGGGAGCGGGACAGAGAGCCATGCCCGGGGAACCGGGAACGCACCGGGAGCGCACCGGGAGCGGGACAGAGAGCCATGCCCGGGGAACCGGGAGCGGACAGAGAGCCATGCCCGGGAAACCGGGAGCGATGCCCGGGGAACCGGGAGCGGACAGAGAGCCATGCCCGGGAAACCGGGAGCGCACCGGGAGCGATGCTCGGGGACCTGGGAGCGCCCCGGGAACGGGACAGGGAGTGATGCCCGGGGAGCCGGGAGCGCCCGGGGAACAGGCAATGATGCCCCAGGTACCGGGAGCGCACCGGGAGTGGGGCAGGGACTGATGCCCGGGGAATTGGGAACGCACCGGGAGCGGTGCCCGGGGAACCGGGAGCGGGCACTGCAGCAGCTGAATGAACATCTCCGCGCTGTCCCGCAGGTTGCACCAGGTGCCGGGATCGCTGCAGAAACGAGCAAAACGTCGTCCGAAATGGCAGCCGAGGTGAGGGGGAGTTTGACTTTGCTCCGGGTCCTTCTCTGCTCCGTTTGGAGTGGGTGGGATCAGCATCCCTGAGAGGGTTCAGGAGGGGTATCCGTGTGGTCCTGAGGGACGTGGGTCAGGGGTGGTGCTGGCAGTGCTGGACTCGCTGATCTTGGAAATCTTTTCCAACCGCAATGATTCTGTGAGTGGTTTTCCGGGGTTTTCACTCCACAAGGGGAGAGCGAACGTCTTTGCTGCAATAATCCATCGTCCCACCTCTGATCCTGGCAGCGAAGATGTACCTGGACACCTCTTCCCATCCCAGCCCTTCCCTCCCAGCTGCACCATTCACTCCCAGTCCCCCCCTGCTCATCGCGGGGTGTTCAGCGAGGAGCTGCAAAACTTTGGATTTTCCTCCCATTTCCTCTCCCCCTGAGGACAAACCCTCTAGAAACGCAGAGCTCCCGCACTCCGAGCCCTCACCCTGCTCCTCAGGCTCCCTCCTGCTCTTCCCTGTGCCAATCCTTCGGGACAGGCGCCGCTGGTGTCGCGGTCCCTGCCCGCTGTCCATGGTAGCTCCACCGCCCTCCCGGCGCCGCGCACCTGCCGAGCCCTTCTGGGGCTGCTTTGGGCTCTTCTCTTCCCTTTCCATCTCATCCCAACATTTGTAACACTAAAAGGCACCCAAGCCTCCCTTTCTGCAAACTGAGCCTTGGCCGCTTTTATCCTAATTTTGTGCGACAACGTCGCGGGCTCTGGAGCTGCTTCAAGCGGTAACTTCAAGCACTTTAGAGTTGCAGGAGTGTTTCAGAGCGTGTGGCTTGGGCTGGCCCACAGCTCCTTGTCAGCTGAATATTTTCTTCTAGTCTCCCTTAAAGAGTGGGAATTTTTTTAATATTTCAAGGATCAGAGAACAGCTTTCACAGCTGCCTTAAAAGGGAGTTCCATTCTGGTCTTGCACCACATGGCCTGACGCTTATTTTCAGAGAGTCCTGCAGAAGTCAAATATCTTGGAGGATCTCCAAGCCAGACCTGTAACCTCAAGGGCTAAATTGTAGTGACAGTGACATGCTCTAAGTCCAGGGTTTTGCTGGTATAGACTGAATAAAAACATCATGAGCTGGTCCTCAGTTTTACTTTGATAAGGATTGAGATGGACACGAACTGATTTTTAGGGAATATATCCATAAACCTGTGTCTTTTCCCTTCATTACTTGCAGGGGGACAAAATGATGGCAGGAAGGTTTGTAGGGAGCACAGATCCCATCATGGAGATGCTCAGCGCTTCCATTACTGTTGATCAGAGGCTGTCTGAGGTGGACATCCAGGGGAGCATGGCTTATGCCAAAGCCTTGGAGAAGGCTGGAATCCTGTCTAAAACTGAGCTGGAGAAGATCCTGAGTGGCCTGGAAAAGGTATTTCTTTCCTTCATAACCTTTCATGTGTGCTGGAAGGAATCTTTTTTTACATAACAGCATCTTGCTGTTTTAAAGATTGTCTTTAAATGTCCTCGTCCTTTCAGACTGAGCAGTCACTAGGAGTCATTTCAGCGGGAAGTAAGAACATCCTTTTCCTGTTGGCACGTGGAATTTTGAGTCTGGCTGCCTGACTTGGCAGGAGGCAATGAATAGCAGATGTAGGGGGGAAGAGGAGGCAGCAGAGAAGTACTTTTGTAAAATATCCATTGTTGTTGCTCACCCACCCTGGACAACAGTGAGTCTGTGCAATGTTTTATAGGGAAAGGTTTGTGGATGATGCTAAAGAAATCACTGACATTTAGGCTCAATTTTTTTCTTGCAATGCTAAAATCCTCCATAACACTGCAGGATTATGATGGATAGAGAGGTGAATCCCACCAATAGTGTGGAATATCAGGATGCAGTGAGCAGTCTGAATGCCAGAGTTTGAATGAGACTTCTGGGAATGGCAGGAGCAGGGATTTGCTGGGGACACTCCCAGCCCCAGACACAGCAGGGTAACTGTGCTGTTCCTGCTGTTTGCAGATCTCTGAGGAATGGTCCAAAGGAGTCTTTGGTGTGATCCCAACTGATGAGGATATCCACACTGCCAACGAGCGCAGGCTGAAGGTTTGGCTCCTCTAACCTCTTGTTCCTATTCCTCCAAATCTGCCTGATGTTAAGGGCTTGTCCCTCTGTCCTTCTGTGAAATCCCTTTAGAGCTGCTGGCACTGAAGCCCCTGGGGCACAGCCAAGGGTCTCCACACCCCCTTTTGGGGCTGTACAAGCACAGAAGCCAAACCTGCCCTGCCCCAGAGCACATCCCATGGTTACTCACAGGATCCTGGAGCTGGCTCCCTTCCAGGCAGGGAGATGTGCTCGTGTGGATTGTGCTGTTTAGAGCACAGAGATCCTGACAGAAATGCTGCTCTTGTCCTCAGGAGCTGATTGGAGACGTAGCTGGGAAGTTGCACACTGGCAGAAGCAGGAATGATCAGGTATGGACAGAACCGTTTTTTTTTTCTCCTTCTGTGTTCCTCCTCTAACTCACTTCAGGAGACCTCAGCCCAGAGAGGCCTCCGGAACTCTTCCTGGAGAGCAAGAAATGGTGACACTAACCACTAAATTATGACCAGATGATGAGAAGAAGATGCACCTTCCCATCACCCAGGACAAGGAGGGGTTTACCTTGCTGTCACTGCACATGTGACATTCTTTGTGGCCTGACTTGGCAAATCTCCCATAGGTTGTGACTGACCTGAAGCTGTTCATGAAGAATTCCCTTTCCATCATCTCCACGCACCTCCTGCAGCTCATTAAGACCCTGGTGGAACGTGCTGCCATGTGAGTCCTTTCCCACACTATGTTTTCAATAACTTTGTGGCATTTTTGGGGCAGGAGACTCCTTGGTTTATCCTTTGTCTGACCCCACTGGGGTCAGTAGCAGGATTTCCTGTGCTGGGAGTTACAGCCAGGCAGTTTGGGATAGCCCAGGGGACAAAGCAGCCCCTTTTTCTCCAGAGTCCACTTCACAGAAACTTTCCTTATCCCTCAGAGAAACTTCCCTTCATGCCTGGCAGTTGACGTGGAAGGTCCACACAAGATTTTAGAAGGCACCAAACCCATCTGAAGCAGGAGAGGAAATGTTTTGGGTTTTTCTGTATAAGAAAAAGCTCAGCTGTGTTACCTCCCTGTCTAGCTCTGCTCTTCACACTCCTGACCTGGGGTGGGTTGGGGAATCCTTGCCTGCTACAGAGGGGTTGCTGCTCCAGGCAACTTTCCAGGGAGTCCCAGGGCAGATTGACCATTCTGAAATAGCTAAACCTGGTGTGCTCGGCTTAAAATCTGACAGGAGATAGACCAGTCAACACAGGCTCTGAGCACAAAGATGCTCAGTTTGCGATCTTGCCAGGAGCCCTGCTGTGTCCCTGTCCCTGCCCTCCTGTCTCTGCTGCTCACCCCTGTCCTTTCCCTCCCAGAGAAATCGATGTGATCCTGCCTGGCTACACCCACCTGCAGAAAGCTCAGCCCATCCGATGGAGCCAGTTCTTGCT
Organism: Cinclus cinclus; assembly: GCF_963662255.1. Taxonomy (NCBI): domain Eukaryota; kingdom Metazoa; phylum Chordata; class Aves; order Passeriformes; family Cinclidae; genus Cinclus; species Cinclus cinclus. The sequence goes on from NC_085067.1 coordinate 5,347,797, forward strand.
CAGGTGAGCACCTCCCACCCTCGCCACCCTCGGGGCCCTGCTCTGCTGAGGGGACATCCAAGGGGTGGTGACAAGCCAGAGGGAGCCCTGCAAACTGGAACAGGAATTGCCTGTGTCCCCTGGCTCTGTCCAGGCTCCCCTCCAAGCTCCTCTTTGAGAGGGGATCCCAGGCTCCAGGCATGGCAGGATAATGACTAGAAAGAGCCATTCCCTGGCTTCATGTGCCTTCTGTTCCTTGTCCTTCCCCAGCCACGCTGTTGCTCTGACCCGGGATTCTGAGCGCCTGGGAGAGATAAAAAAGAGGATCAATGTCTTGCCTTTGGGAAGGTAAGATCTATGGTTTGTGCAATCACTGGGCCTTGTTTTGCTCTGCAAAGCCTTCAGTGGTGCTTCCCAGAGCTCAGGTTTGGATGGATATGAAAGGAGGATTGCATGATTTCTGTTTCTTTCTCCACTGGCAGCGGCGCTCTGGCTGGAAACCCGCTGGAAATCGATAGAGAGCTGCTGCGCAGTGGTAAATGTTTTTCTGGGCCTGAGGGGCATGGGAGTAATGGGACACCTGGGAGGGAGGGAATGGCACCATAATGCCCCTCCTGGAGCCAGAGCCTTTCATTTTCTGGGATTTTTGCTGCAGAGAGACAGGCAGTGCCAGTGAGGTGGGAGGAAGAAGAGCCACTCCTGCTGCACTCTGCCTGTCTGGGATCATAACAAAAACCCCACTAAATGTGTTTGTGTGCCTTGGACTACTCAAGCACTCACAGTCACCAGCTCTGGGGCAGCCTGGTGCATTCAGGCTCCTGTCAGGGCCAGTGTGACCTCCTGTGTCCATCCCCTTCCTTGCAGAGCTGGACTTTGCTTCCATCAGCCTGAACAGCATGGATGCCGTCAGCGAGAGGGATTTTGTGGGTAAGCACAGCCAAACCTTCCCAGCACCGTGGGAAGCAGCTCCTGACACCTTTCCAGTTCACTTAATCAAGGAGCTGAAATCCATCATTAGGAACTAAAGCCTCAGTCAGGGTTCCCTGGCTTGTCCAAGCACCTTTTCCCCTCCTGATTTCCTGCCTTCCCTGCAGTGGAATTCCTCTCTGCTGCCACCCTGCTGATGATCCACCTGAGCAAGATGGCTGAGGATCTCATCATCTACAGCACCAGCGAGTTTGGCTTCCTGACCCTCTCTGATACCTACTGGTAGGTTTCTGGTCTCTGGTGAGGGATTCTCCTCAGCTCTCCCACCCTGGGAGGGTGAGGCAGTGGTTGGGGTCTCTCTGTGCACCAGGCTGACCCAGCACCAAGGGCTTGGCACAAAGGCACCCTCAGGGGGAATATTCCTCAATAATGATAATTTATTTGTCATTCTGGTAACTTAACCATTCACCAGCAACTCGTGTCCAGGAGCTGCTGGCAGAGAGAACTTCCTGCTGTGCTGGGAATGCTGCCAGAGCCCTTCCTTGCCAGGCTGGGTTTGCAATCCCAACAGACTCCTTGTCTGTAGGGTGGCACAATCACAGGCCATCCCTCCCTGAGATCACTTAACCTGGCCTGCTGATACCATACTCTGCGATGGCTTGGAGGGGGAGCCCCCTTTTCCTTTCTCTGTGTGAGGTGGGACTGTGGGAGCTCCAGACAAGGTGCAAAATCAAAGGCTTTGCCTTGGGAAACAAGAGAAACTCAGACACTCAGTTCACTGACTTCCTACACCCTAAATAGGAGTACAAGGAAAGGGGATTTAGAGGTTCCTTTCAGAGGGTTGGATCAGGGATTTCAGACAGAGGGTTTTGCTCACCAGTGCTCTCCATACACCTTCCCCGTAGCTCTGGCAGCAGCCTGATGCCTCAGAAGAAGAATCCTGACAGTCTGGAGCTGATCCGCAGCAAAGCCGGGCGAGTGTTTGGACGGGTGAGCCCCAAAAAGGAGCAAGAGGGGGAGGAAACTGCTCATACTGGGGCTGTGGGCTCTGGTTCTGCCCTGGGGCTGTGCTTGGCTCTGTACCTCACTCCCTGCCTCTGCTGTTTCCCTTTGCAGTTGGCTGCAATTCTCATGGTCCTCAAAGGACTCCCGAGCACCTACAACAAGGACCTGCAGGTAGAGCTCTTGCTCCTTTCCACACCATCTCCTACTCTTGAGCTGTCCCGGCACTCCATTTCTCTGCACAGCCCCTGGCTGTGTGCTGGGAAAGGGGCTGAGGGAGGGGATGCTGCAGGTGTCACCCTCAGTGCCCTGGCAGGAGCCTCTGGGATCACACCCCTGCTCTGCTGTCTGGGCTGCTCAGCCTGTTGTGCTGCATCAGGCTGGCTCAGAGCCATTTCCACCTCTGTTCCAACACAGGAGGACAAGGAGGCCGTCTTTGATGTCGTAGACACCCTGAATGCTGTGCTCCAGGTTGCCACTGGAGTGATTTCCACCCTCCAGGTAAGGATTCATTCTCTAAGTATTCACCATGGAGCACATGCTGTGAGTAACTCAGGGGACAGGGCTCCAAACCGGTCCTAAAGTGAGAACTCTTTGGTGCCTCACCCACAGTGTTCCTTTTTGGTTCCTCTTAGAGCTTATGTGCCCAAATGAGGAGCTGATGATAGATAACATCTCCCTCTGCCCCTCCTTTCTGCAGATCAACAAGGAGAACATGGAGAAGGCACTGAGCCCTGAGATCCTGTCATCTGACCTGGCTCTCTACTTGGTTCATAAAGGAGTGAGTGCTGGAGGGAGAGCTGGAGCTGGGATTTCTTTGGATGCAGAGAGCTGCTCAGTCAGGAGCTGGGATGAGGCCCCTCTGCTCTGTCCCAGGGGCATGAGCAGTCAAAAACCATGGAAGCTGAGAACACATCCTTTACATGTATCTCAAGCAGTGCTGCCTGGGGGACTTCATAGTAATTTACACCCAAATTATTTGATCATAATTCATTTCTAAATCCTCCCTTCTTCCACTCCAGCACTTCCAGATTCAGCTTGCATTGCCCTAAGGGAAAACAGGCCAGCCAAAACAAATAGCATGTCCATTTTCCTCCTGGAAAAGCAGCCCAGGTACTTGGTCACTGAAGTCCACCTCTTCCCCCTGCAGATGCCCTTCAGACAAGCCCACATCGCTTCTGGCAAGGCCGTCCACCTTGCCGAGACCAAAGGCATCACCATCAACAATCTCAGCCTGGAGGACCTGAAGAGCATCAGGTTGGTATCTCTGTTATTTCACTTCCCTGCACAGGCAGGGCTCAGCCTCCCTGAGCAGCCTTCCCCAAAGTGTCTGGGCCGGGCAGCACCTCAACATCCTGAATGTCAAAGCTGCTCCTGCTGGGGCTGAAAACACTGGAGGGGGACAAGATCATCTCCATTCCACTCCAGCTCCAGCAGGACATGGGCTGGAGTTGTTGGGAGGGGCTGGGAGACACTTCTGCCCTAAGGAAGCCCCCAGAGGGGTTTGGCTCTCAAGTTCCTCAGTGTCCCCTTGGAGCTGATGTCAGACAGCAGCGCAGGAGCGTTTCCCCTCGGGAAAAGGCTCCATCCTCACTCCCTCAGCCTCTCCTCAGACACTGGGCACGTGGAGCAGCCCAGAGCCCCCTGACACCCCCCCCCACCCCCGTGCCCCCAGCCCCCTGTTTGGCAGCGATGTGGCGCAGGTGTTCAGCGTGGTGAGCAGTGTGGAGCAGTACACGGCCGCGGGCGGCACCGCCAAGAGCAGCGTGTCCGCCCAGATCGAGCAGCTGCGGGAGCTGCTCAAGAGGCTCAAGGAGCAGGCTTAGAGTGTGGGGAGAGATCCCGTGCCTGCAGCGTTGTGCCTGTGCCACTGATCTGGAGTTAATAAACACTGCGGTGTCTGTAGTTCACTGAAATTCTGCTCTTCTGTCTTGATTCTTCGGCGTTTGAAAGGATTGGGCTGTTCCTCCCTTGCAGCTGGGGATGCGTGTCTTGCAGGGGAGGCTGGCACACTGGGATTGTCCCTTTGCACTCAGCAAAATTCCTGTCCCACCCCAGCCTCGCAGAGCTGGAGTTTTGCTCAGCCCCTTCTCCCTGTGCTGAGGCAGCAGCGCGTTGTTGACTCAGAGCTGCAGGTCTGGGACACACACAGGGAACAGAAATAACAAAGGTGTTGACTCACCAAAGGCTGTAGCTCAGGCAGGACAAACTGCCAGCAGCTAAATCTGCAGCCAAAGTACCCCAGGAGACACAGAGTGCTTGCACCGTTGGAGCATTTGTGCTTTTAATACGTGGAGGAAGGATCAGCAACAGCAAAATTCACTTTTTCCAACTTCTCACCACTCTCAGTCTCTCCTTATTGTGACTTTAAAACAAATCCATTCTCATGGCATTTAAAGAGCACATTTCAATTACCTTTCCACAAACTTCCTTTGTGTTTGCTCCCTTCCTTCCTGCTGTCTTCCTGTTTTGGCTCGTGTCGCACTCTCCAGACTGGTCACCTGTGGCCAGCAAATCACCTTTGCACACTCAGCTGCCAGGCTAAAGGAATGAGAAAGCCACAGGTAACACCAGGAGCTGCAGAATCAGAAGAACAGAGACTTCCTCATCTCCCCCTCACAGTTCTTTTTCCTCCCATAAACTTTCCTGATCCATGTTACTGCCCTTATTTTTCCTGTTTGTATGTTTTGGTTCCTTCTCTTCAGATCTTCAGCTGAAGAGATTTTTCTCTTGCTCCCAGCAACAAAAGTCTGGCATTGTCCTCATGGCCAGTGCTGGGTGACACAGGGCCAGAATGAAAGGAAAAGGGAAGCAGATTACCCCATTTTTGTCTCTTACTTAAATAAGTAGTTTACAGTCACTGGTACTTCCCACCCATCCACCTTTTTCTTCAAATTGTGAAATATTTTAGATTGGAGGGGCCTGTGGAGCTCCACAGACATTACAAAATGTGGTCCATGGTGTCTTCAGACTTCTACCATCACCCTCCTCTGACTCTGGGATTTGGGTTTTGGTCTCAAACCCCTGCTCATTGCAGGCCACAGGAAGGCATTTGAGCCAGGAATTCACTTAGACTGATTATCAGCTGGGTCATTCTGGATGTAAATCTCATGCTCACCATCCTGCTGAGCCCTCAGTAACCTTCTGTCAAAGCCTGGAGTATGGGCATCCATAAAGGATGAACATGAACAAAAAAGAAGCATTAAAAGTGAGAGACTCCAGAAAAAGAAGGAATCTGGCAACAAAACAGTTCAAAGAGTTTTTCTTGGTACGGACAGTGTGATGGCCTGTGCGTCCTCATCCTGGAAGTCTGAAAGAGAAAAAGAAATTATCATGAGTGGAAATATTTGAGGAGCAGTGAATTAATTGGTGGCTACATCCAGAGTCTGAGCTTTGTTCCGGGCGGATATTGAGTGCACTGCACTGAAATCCAGCTGCCAAAGGACCTTGTGGGGCCGCCAGAGACAGCTGGATGTCACTGGCAGTGTCCTGCTGCTCCAGACAAGGACCCGAGGACCTGGACTAGGATCCTTCCCAGCTGGATTATGACACCGGGGCTGGTTAAAGGACAGCAAGCCCCGAAAGGGGACAAGAAAACGGGGATGTCGTTCCTGTAAGGCACAGGGAGAAGCCGTGGCGCTGCACAGCAGGAGCGGGAGCGGGAGCGGGGCTGGCCCGGGGACTGCCCGCCCCGGCGGGCGGGACGAGCTGCGGGAGCGCCGGGAGCTGGGACCGGGGTTGGGCTGGGACCGGGATTGGGCCGGAACCGGGACCGGGACTGGGCTGGGACCGGGACTGGGCTGGGACCGGGGTTGGGTTGGGACCGGGATTGGGCCGGCACCGGGACCGGGACTGGGTTGGGACCGGGGTTGGGTTGGGACCGGGGTTGGGCTGGGACCGGCACCGGGACTGGGCTGGGACCGGGACTGGGTTGGGACCGGGATTGTAGCTGAGATAGGGATTGGAGCTGGGATCAGGATCGGGACAGAGCTGGGATCGGAACCGGAGCTGGGACTGGGATCGGGACCGGGACTGCTGCTGGGATCGCGACAGGGATTGGAGCTGTGATCAGGACAGAGCTGTGATCGGAACCGAAGATGGGCTTGGGATTGCAGCTGGGATCGGTGCCGGAGCTGGGATTGGGACCGAAGCTGGAATCGTGACTGTGACCAGGATCGGGATCGGGACCGAAGAGGGGACTGTGACCGGGATTGGAGTCGTGATCGGAACCGGGGGTGGATCTGGGATCGGGACCGGGACCTTGCCCGGACCCGTCCCGCAGTGTCCCCGTCCCGCAGTGTCCCCGTCCCGCAGTGTCCCCGTCCCGCACACGGAGCCGTCCTGGCCGCGATGGCAGCAGCCGAGGTGAGAGCGATCTTTGCTTCCCCGGGGGTGTCCGGGGGTGCTCAGCCGAGCGAAGCTGGCCCGCAGCCTCTTCATTCTTGCCTCTGTCTCCCTGGGAAAGGCCGATAGTCGTGCCTGGGTCTCGTGCTCAGGCACTTCCCAGCAGCTTGTGTAAACACTGCTCGGCACAAAAGCTGCATTTTCAGTTTCCTTCCCTGCCCAGAAGTGACCACGCATCCTGGCGAGTTCACTTTCCGTTCTCCAAATCACTGCTCTGCTTTCCAGGCGGTGCCCGTCACTGCCAGGCTGCACAGCCACTGCTCCAAAGAGTCCTGGAGATGCCTAAAATTAATCTTTCAGCTTTAATTCCCCCATGGTAAATGTGTATGCTGCAATGTTGCTGCTGAGACACTTCTTGCTTTGATGGGAAGCTTTAAATACTGAAGTTATACCTGGATATTCCTGGTCCCCAGTCAAGTGCTGAGCCCCTGGAATGGCCTTTAATTTAGCATTAGTTTTGCTCCTGGGGGCAGCAAATTAGTGCTTAGGAACTCTAACACTTCTTTTCAATTCTGATTCCCCTCTCTGCCTTCCCTCAGCTTTCTAACAAAGCTGTCTTTTACACATGGCTACACCGTCACCTCGGCAGGCTCTCTCCTGTTGTCCTTTCAGGCACAGGGACATGGGAACAGTCACCAGGGAAACATTTTTAAGATTACTCAACAGTGTTTTGTCTAGCTGGTAAAACCCTGGTACAGATCAGCTTCCAGCTGTCCTGCCAGCTCCTTGCTGTCCATGGTAGTTATAGTGACCAGCATGAGAAGAAACTTGCCAGTGGTGTTTAAAAAATCAACTAGGTTATTAATTGTGCACTGTGCAATGCAGCTGGATTTAATCCCTTCCTTCAGGTGTCCTCCATTTCATTTTTGTTCTTGGTAGCACTGGAGAATTGCTTTTGAAATCTTGGATAAATTGTTTCTGCTCAAGTAAAAATCTTACTCACTTCAGTGCAAGCCTGGCAGAACTAGAACTTCTTGGCTTGTCTTACCTGGGCAAGCAAAAAGCTTGGTGAGCAGGTGACACAGCTCAGGTGAATCACTGCTGGAGAAGCTCCCACACAACACACACCCTGCTGTGGGGCACAGCTGGAACTCTGCACAAGCCTTTGGTCACTGGCTGAAGTGGGTGACACATTCCATGGGCTGAGGTCACCACAGGAGTCCTGCTTTGGGTGGGAAAACCTCACTTTTGTTTCAAAGACCCACAGCCCTTTGTCAGTCAGAGAAGAATCTGTTGGTTAAACAGCACAAAAAGGATTTAGAGGATATTAATTTCACTCTAATTCTACTGACTGCTTCATTTTTCCTCCTTTTCCAAGGCCTCGAAACAGAAATCTGTGCTGGTCTTGCATCTTTCCCAGATAATAATTTCAAGGACTCCCAGCAGAGTCCGGCAGAGGCAAAATATCTTGGAGGGTTCCTGGGCCATATCTGGGAGCTCAAGGGTAAATGCCACTGACAGTGACAAGTTCTCCAGATCTTCAACCACTTGCCAGAGGTCCTGGAGTCCAGGGGACATTCTGGTCAGTGCTGTCAAACTGAAGGGAGCTGAGCATGGCCTCTGTATCAGATAAATGGATCACTGGATGTTATTTACTGCACAGGATTTATCTGAAGTCATTAATCCACTTTAATTAGCTATTTTCTCTCTCAGGGGAATAAACTTTGGGGTGGAAGATTCAGTGGAAGCACAGATCCAGTCATGGAGATGCTCAATGCTTCCATTAGCTATGACCAGAGACTGTCAGAGGTGGACATCCAGGGGAGCATGGCTTATGCCAAAGCCTTGGAGAAGGCTGGAATCCTGTCTAAAACTGAGCTGGAGAAGATCCTGAGTGGCCTGGAAAAGGTATTTCTTTCCTTCAAATACTGTCAGGTGAAGGAATGGCTCCTGATGTGAGAGCAGCCTCCCTGGATTTAATAACTCCTGTGGCTGACCAGTGTTTCTGCTATTTGCAGATCTCTGAGGAATGGTCCAAAGGAGTCTTTGTGCTGAAACAAACTGATGAGGATATCCACACTGCCAACGAGCGCAGGCTGAAGGTTTGGCTCCTCCAGCCTCTCGTTCCTGATGCTCTGCCTGATGTTAAGGGCTTGTCCCTCTGTCCTTCTGTGAAATCCCTTTAGAGCTGCTGGCACTGAAGCCCCTGGGGCACAGCCAAGGGTCTCCACACCCCCTTTTGGGGCTGTACAAGCACAGAAGCCAAACCTGCCCTGCCCCAGAGCACATCCCATGGTTACTCACAGGATCCTGGAGCTGGCTCCCTTCCAGGCAGGGAGATGTGCTCGTGTGGATTGTGCTGTTTAGAGCACAGAGATCCTGACAGAAATGCTGCTCTTGTCCTCAGGAGCTGATTGGAGACGTAGCTGGGAAGTTGCACACTGGCAGAAGCAGGAATGATCAGGTATGGACAGAACCGTTTTTTTTTCTCCTTTTGTATTCCTCCACCTCAGTTCTTTAATTGAATATTTTTGTCATCTCTCTCATGCCCTGACACACTCCAGCCTGTATTCCCTTTAAATTAATGATGCCTTTAAACTAATGATGCTGCAGTGACTCATCCACCCAGGGGAGTGGGATCTGCAGGGCATACTGGTGGTAAAAGACCACAAAATTCCACTGACATCTCTGAAAACCTCCAGAACCCCTGACTCTGCTGGCTGGGTGTGCACATCTTTCAGGATCAGTCCTCCTCTGAATGTGTTGGTTGGGAATTTTCTTTTTCAAATTTGACAGTATCTGACAAGTCCACTAAAAAGAATGGATTTTGGTTCTGTCCACGGAAAGCAACAGCATCTTTCACAAATCAGTGGCCATTGATGCATCCCATAGGAGGAAGGTTTCCCTTCCCATCACACGGACCCAGGAGGGGATAACGATGCCAGGGGGTTCTGCTGAGAAATATTTGGTCACTAAATCTGTCCTGTTGTGCTCGGCCTGGCTGTGGCAAATCTCCCACAGGTTGTGACTGACCTGAAGCTGTTCATGAAGAATTCCCTCTCCATCATCTCCACGCACCTCCTGCGGCTCATTGAGACCCTGGTGGAACGCGCTGCCATGTGAGTCCTTTCCCACTGCCCCTGTTTTCCACAATTTTGACATTTTTGGGGCAGGAGACTCCTTGGTTTGTTGTGTGACTATGCAACTGCAGGATCCCCTGTGCTGGGAGTTACAGACCTGTCCCTGCCCTCCTGTCTCTGCTGCTCACCCCTGTCCTTTCCCTCCCAGAGAAATCGATGTGATCCTGCCTGGCTACACCCACCTGCAGAAAGCTCAGCCCATCCGATGGAGCCAGTTCTTGCTCAGGTGAGCACCTCCCACCCTCGCCACCCTCGGGGCCCTGCTCTGCTGAGGGGACATCCAAGGGGTGGTGACAAGCCAGAGGGAGCCCTGCAAACTGGAACAGGAATTCCCTGTGTGGTTCTGATCAGCTGGGAGTCCAGGCATGGATTGGGCAACTCCCTGTTCTCCATCCTTTGGCCATTCTCACCTCCTGGAGTGGGATATTTTCCAGTTTCATCTCTCCTGTTTTTCTTCTCTCCTGTTCTTCCCCAGCCACGCTGTTGCTCTGAGCCGGGATTCTGAGCGCCTGGGAGACGTGGAGAGGAGGATCAATGTCTTGCCTTTGGGAAGGTAAAATTTATTTTTTATTGTGATCCTCAGCCCTCACTTTGCTCTGAGATAAAGGCAAGAGGTAGGTCTGTCCATCCCCTGAGCCACTGGGGCTTCTATTCCATAGACATTGCTTCCCTCTCCAAAGACTTTCACCATAGAAATATTTTTCTATTCCTTTTTGAAAACCAAGGATTACAAGGCTTTCACTGAACAACTCTTCCTGTTTGGGAGGGAAATTCTGGTTTAGTCCAGAGTTCTGAGTTTGATGAGCCTCAGGCCACACTGTGACATCAAAGTGAACTGGGGAGGGAAATCTTCAGAGAGATGTCATCTCTAGAGCTCAGCTTTGGTTGGATATCAGTTTGGACACCATGTGTGACTTGTGGATCTTTCTCCCCTGGCAGTGGAGCTCTGGCTGGAAACCCCCTGGGAATCGATAGAGAGTTGCTGTGCAGTGGTAAATGTCTCCTTGGGATTGAGGAATGGGACTGCTCATCATACCTGGGCTTTTGGGAAGCATCAGTGGATTGTCCTGATGTTTTTTGGGATGTGTTGCAGCACTTTAACAAGGGAGTGGAGGGTAATGAATAGATAAAAAGTCACCAGCTTTGGGGCAGCCTGGTGCATTCAGGCTCCTGTCAGGGCCAGTGTGACCTCCTGTGTCCATCCCCTTCCTTGCAGAGCTGGACTTTGCTTCCATCAGCCTGAACAGCATGGATGCCGTCAGCGAGAGGGATTTTGTGGGTAAGCACAGCCAAACCTTCCCAGCACCGTGGGAAGCAGCTCCTGACACCTTTCCAGTTCACTTAATCAAGGAGCTGAAATCCATCATTAGGAACTAAAGCCTCAGTCAGGGTTCCCTGGCTTGTCCAAGCACCTTTTCCCCTCCTGATTTCCTGCCTTCCCTGCAGTGGAATTCCTCTCTGCTGCCACCCTGCTGATGATCCACCTGAGCAAGATGGCTGAGGATCTCATTATCTACAGCACCAGCGAGTTTGGCTTCCTGTCCCTCTCTGATGCCTACAGGTAGGTGTCAGCTCCAGGCAGAGCTCCTCCCTCAGCCTCTCCTCCTCAGCTCTCCCACCCTGGGAGGGTGAGGCAGTGGTTGGGGTCTCTCTGTGCACCAGGCTGACCCAGCACCAAGGGCTTGGCACAAAGGCACCCTCAGGGGGAATATTCCTCAATAATGATAATTTATTTGTCATTCTGGTAACTTAACCATTCACCAGCAACTCGTGTCCAGGAGCTGCTGGCAGAGAGAACTTCCTGCTGTGCTGGGAATGCTGCCAGAGCCCTTCCTTGCCAGGCTGGATTTGCAATCCCAACAGACTCCTTGTCTGTAGGGTGGCACAATCACAGGCCCTCCCTCCAGAAAGTCACACTAACACAGTCTGACCTGCTGATTCTACCCTGGGGGAGCCTACAGGGGAAGCCCCCTTTAAAGTTTCTCTTTGAGAGGTGGAACTGTGTGGCAGCTCCACACAAGGTGCAAAATCAAAGATCAACTCAGTCAGTTCACTGATTTTCTACACCCTAAACAGGAGTACAGTGAAGAGGGTCCTACATGTTGCTTTTGGAGGGCTGGGTCAGTGCTGATGTGTGTGAATGGATGAGGGTTTTTCTCACCAGTGCTCTCCACTCATCTCCCACCCAGTACTGGCAGCAGCCTGATGCCTCAGAAGAAGAATCCTGACAGTCTGGAGCTGATCCGCAGCAAAGCCGGGCGAGTGTTTGGACGGGTGAGCCCCAAAAAGGAGCAAGAGGGGGAGGAAACTGCTCATACTGAGGCTGTGGGCTCTGGTTCTGCCCTGGGGCTGTGCTTGGCTCTGTACCTCACTCCCTGCCTCTGCTGTTTCCCTTTGCAGTTGGCTGCAATTCTCATGGTCCTCAAAGGACTCCCGAGCACCTACAACAAGGACCTGCAGGTAGAGCTCTTGCTCCTTTCCACACCATCTCTCCTGCTGGCTGCAGGACTCGGGAGAGCTGGGCTGTTCAGTCTGGAGGGGTTTTGAGCTGCATCAGGCTGGCTCAGAGCCATTTCCACCTCTGTTCCAACACAGGAGGACAAGGAGGCCGTCTTTGATGTCGTAGACACCCTGAATGCTGTGCTCCAGGTTGCCACTGGAGTGATTTCCACCCTCCAGGTAAGGATTCTTCTCATCCTCTCAGTATTCAACATCATCATGGTTCATATTCTGTGAGCAACACAGAGAGCAGAGCTTCAGATTATTCCCAAATAATCTCTTCATTTTGGTCCCCTCTGCCAGATGCTCAGGGGCTCAGATCATTCCTTTAGAACTTCCAGAGCTCTGACCACAAACATGCCCCAAGGAGGAGCTGATGGTAACTCATCCCTGGGGTCCTCCTCCTGCAGATCAACAAGGAGAGCATGGAGAGGGCACTGAGCCCGGAGATGCTGGCTACTGACCTGGCTCTCTACCTGGTTCGGAAGGGAGTAAGTGCCAGAGGGAGAGCTAGAGCTGGGATTTCTTTGGATGAGGAGGAACTGAGCCGAGTCCCCTCTGCTCTGTCCCCTTCCCCTGCAGATGCCCTTCAGACAAGCCCACGTAGCCTCTGGCAAGGCCGTCCACCTTGCCGAGACCAAAGGCATCACCATCAACAAGCTCAGCCTGGAGGAGCTGCACAACATCAGGTTTATACCTCTGTTATTTCAACACCCCAAAAGTGACCAAACCCCCAGTTTGGCAGCCCCCTGACACCCCCCACCCCCGTGCCCCCAGCCCCCTGTTTGGCAGCGATGTGGCGCAGGTGTTCAGCGTGGTGAGCAGTGTGGAGCAGTACACGGCCGCGGGCGGCACCGCCAAGAGCAGCGTGTCCGCCCAGATCGAGCAGCTGCGGGAGCTGCTCAAGAGGCTCAAGGAGCAGGCTTAGAGTGTGGGGAGAGATCCCGTGCCTGCAGCGTTGTGCCTGTGCCACTGATCTGGAGTTAATAAACACTGCGGTGTCTGTGGTTCACTGAAATTCTCCTGACGTGTTTTGCCGTTTCTAATAATTTTTTTAACTTCACACTTCCACGAGTTACTCTGAAAAGAAGTAGAAGTAAGAAAGCAGGCAATAAATAACCAAAAGTAAGGAAGTAATATTAATAAAAGCTAAGCTAGGTTTAAGGGGAGGTTCAGGCTGGACATCAGGAGGAATTCCTTCACGGAAAGGGTGGTCAGACACTGGATGGGCTGCACAGGGAGATGGAATCACCATCCCCGGAGGTGTTTAAAGGAAGAGTGGATGTGGCACTCAGTGACCTGGTGTGGGTGACAGGGTGGTGTGGGGCCACAGGTTGGACTTGGTGACCTCGGATGTCTTTTCCAACCTAAATGATTCTGTGATAAACAAGTAAATAAATGTGTAAATATGTAAGCAAATGAATAAATAAGTAAAATAAGGTGATAAACACGTTTAAACTCCTAAGTAAAAAATGAGAGGAGAGGAGAGGAGAGGAGAGGAGAGGAGAGGAGAGGAGAGGAGAGGAGAGGAGAGGAGAGGAGAGGAGAGGAGAGGAGAGGAGAGGAGAGGAGAGGAGAGGAGAGGAGAGGAGAGGAGAGGAGAGGAGAGGAGAGGAGAGGAGAGGAGAGGAGAGGAGAGATCACTGCTCGATGAAATCCAGCAATCCAGGACAGAACCTGAAAATTCCTGGAAGCGCCTTTTGGCCGGGACACTCGTGGCTTTGTCCGGAGGTGACCGTGGAACAGGACCCGGTCCCTGTCGGGCTCTGCCGTCGTTCATCCCGCTGGGGCGGGATCGGGACAGTGACAGCGATCGGGACCGGGATCGTGACAGTGACAGGGATCGGGGCTAGGATCGTGACCGGGATCAGGACAGTGACAGGGATGGTGACCAGGATCAGGACAGTGATCGGGATCGGGATCGGGACAGTGGCAGGGATCGGGATCGGGTCAGTGACAGGGATCGGGGCCAGGATCGGGACAGTGATCGGGATCGGGACAGTGACCGGGATCGGGATCGGGACAGTGACCGGGATGGGGACCAGGATCAGGATCGTGACAGGGATCCGGCCCTGCCCCGCCCCTCAACCCCGCCCCCAGCCTGGACCCCGCCCCCTCAGCCCCGGCCCCGCCCCTCACAGAGCGGGCCCCGCCCACAGCCAAGATGGCGCTGGCGGCCTCAGAGGGTGCCGGCTCGGGGCTGCGCTCGCTGTCGCTGCTCCCCGCGCTGCTGCTGTTCCTGCCGGGGCTGCCGGCCGCTCCCACCGGGATGCTGCAGCCCCGGGACACCCCCTCCCGCGAGCGCAGGGAGCTCAGCGGCCTCTGGAGCTTCCGCGCCGATCTGTCTCCGGGCCGGGACGCCGGGTTCGCGCAGCGCTGGTACCGGCGGCCGCTCCGGCAGGTAGCGGGGAGCGCTGCCCAGCCCCGGGCACGGCCTGCGCTCCTTCCCCTCCGAACCGGGCTCTGGGGGCTCCGCTTCCTTCTTCCCCTTTTCCTCTTTCCCTGCCTTCTGCCGCTGCCGTTCGTCCCGCGGTGCTGACCCTGCCCAGGTTTTCCTTATTAATTAATTTCCTTATTTTTACCTAATGATCCCCCTGGTGCTGCTCCGGAGGCTGGCACCGTTCGGATGAGCCCCGTTCACCTCCAGGTGTCCCGTGCTTCAGGAGCCTTGCACAGCGCTGAGCTTCCAGCAGCACAGAATCAGCAGAAACGTGCCTGGAAAGGGCGCTGGGAATTGTTTATTCTAAAATTTCTGAGTGCTGGTAGGCACATTCTGAGATCTGCTTGGAAATTAACTGCATTACCTGACAGAAAACAGTTATGGATTTTGTGTGTGAAATGGATAAGTCGTTCATTATTTCTGTTTTTAGCCTTTTGGCCGATTTTGTTGCCGGATTGTGAGAGAAGAGGAGAGCTGAAGGGAACTGTGCTGCTGGAAGTTTTGCCAGAGGAGAGGAATCCTGAAATATGCCCCCTCCAAGGAAAGCTTAGATGAGTGCATTCAACTTGTTCTAGATCTCCCTGAAGGACACACGGGTTCTGGCCAGCTCAGGCAAAGGTTTTCCTACATCACATACTAGAAAATCCTCTTCCCTACCCAAGGATTTTCCCACTAGGATTTTTTGATAAGGGCACTGGGCTCTCTGCAGGGTCAGTGCTGAGTCAGCCATGCACATGATGCCCACCCTGGGTGCCCAGACCTTCCTCATTTCGTTTCCTGCGGCTTCCCCAGGAAAGGAGACGCTTTCCTTCTTTTTTTTTTTTTTTTTTTTTTTTTTTTTTTTTTTTTTTTTTTTTTTTTTTTTGTGCAACATCCTGAGTGCAGAATGTGCTGAAAATGATCAGCTCTGTTTGGCAGCAGCATCTGGATTTTTCAGTATTCTATGTACTGTGACACTGCCTCCCTCTAATCTTCATGTTGGAATAAGCAACTGAATGGATCCTGTTGAAATCCCAAGGAATCTCTTTTGCTTTCAGTGAGAAAGGCTGAGCGTGTCCCAAACAGTCTCCACGGGGAGAAAATTATCCCAAAATATCCATTACTGCCCAAAATATCTATTATTTTGTTACACTTTTACTACAGCTCTTAGCTGGCAAACAGCACCAAAATCCCCACATTGCTCTGGAGCTGTGCAGGAGAAAATTCCCACTGAAACAGCAACCTTGGGTTTTTTCCCCCCTCACTTCTCCGATTCCATGATGCCAGGGCCATTAATGAAAACATTTAATTGTACAGCAGGAGAGGAAGAGAAAGGAGCAGCTGCTTCCTGTAGGAGCAGGCAGGTTCCTGTGCCTGGTGCTAATTAGGGTTTGTACAGGAGCTGTGAGAGATCTCAGCAGTTTTTAAACAGCTTTTCCCAAGTATTTCCCCTTGGTACAGGCATTGTAAGGCTGTCAGGGGAAGGGGACACCTCCAGTAGTAAAATTCCTCTTTTTAAACGCTCTGTTCCTTCCTTTTCCATGCAATTCCTGCCAGAGCGGCCCTGTGATTGACATGCCAGTGCCTGCCAGCTTCAACGACATCACTCAGGACCCCCGCCTGGAGAATTACATCGGCTGGGTGTGGTACGAGAAGGAGGTGCTGCTCCCCCTGCGCTGGCTGCACGGCGATCCCGCCCCCAGGGTGGTGCTGCGCTTTGGCAGTGCCCATTACTACTCCATCGTGGTAAGTGCCTCGGGGGGTTGGCCCTGTGCTTCCTAAATTAGGTTGGACTAAAGGCAGTTTTGTGGTTTGTTCAGCGTCACCTGCCTCGATTTTGCATCCCCTTCCGAACTCGTGCCTGTTTCCCCCTAGCAAGAATGAATTCAAATTTCTCTTCTCTGATCCTGCAGTTTTGGGATTGGTAACTAAACATTTCCTGATTAATGGATCTGCCCCAAACTGTGTCCCTCAGTGACAGTTGATGTGACTCAGACCTAGCTCCCAGCAAAGGGAGAGCCCTCAAAGATCAAGATTGATCTCTCAAAGATCCTTTGAGGATGGAGAACTCAGGTGTTCCTTGTAACTGAGCTTCCTTCTCAGTACTCTGCTTGCCTCAAAATCCCAATAACCCATTTTTTGGGGTCTTTCCTTGCAGTGGGTGAACGGGGTGCAGGTGAAGGAACACGAAGGGGGGCACCTGCCCTTTGAGGCTGACATCAGCAGCGTGGTGCAGGGCAGCCCAGGCACCCTGTGCCGCATCACCGTCGCCCTCAACAACACCCTGACCCCCCACACGCTGCCCCCAGGCTCCATCCAGTACATGGCTGACAAATCAAGGTGACTTCCTGGGGTGTTTTACTGCTGGGCTGCTGGAGAGGGGGAGTTTATTCAGCTGCTGGTTCATAAATCCCTCCACGGGGTTGTCTTTATGATGAATTTGTCAGTGGAGCAGCGAGGAGTTTAAGCTGTGGTGTTGTGAGGAATCAGCAGTGAGTTATTGCATCTGGTCTGTGCACAGGGGGCTCAGATTGGGTGACTTGTCAAGCTGAATCAAGGGAAGGTTTGAGAAGCTTGGATTCAGCTGGAAACTGCAAGTACCAGCTCTCCTGAAGGATCAAGATCTTCATTAACTTCTTTAACTGCAAGATCCTTCAGTGTAGCAGCTGAAAGACAGATCCAGCCTGTTGTAAAGACATTTTACAGGATTATTTTGCACTGCCAGCATCCACATGCTGCCTTCAGCTGTGTAATGAAGTGTAATGCAGCCAGTTCTCCTGTCTTGCTCACTCAGGTACCCTAAGAACTATTTTGTGCAGGAGACCAGGTTTGATTTCTTTAATTATGCTGGAATCCACCGCCCAGTTGTGCTTTACACCACTCCTGCTGCCTACATCGATGACATCACTGTGACAACCACTTCATCAGACAGTGTTGGTAGGTCCAGTTAGAGCAGCTCCCTCAGCATCCCTCCAGATGGAGGTGACGAGGGCAGCAGGGAAAATATCCTGCACGAGTCTGATTGAATTTGTTTCCTAGTGGCTTTTTCCTGAGGCTGAGCTGTCTTCTTGCAGTCTCTGATTGTTTTTTGTTTCCTCTGAGCCAGGCACGGTGCAGTACCAGGTGTCAGTGGTTGGCAGCACAGCCAATTCCTTGTCCCTGAGTTTACGTGACCGAGAGGGGAAGGTGGTTGCTACAGGTGATGGTTCAGTGGGAGAGCTCAAAGTCCTCAACCCAAACCTCTGGTGGCCTTACCTGATGCACGAGAACCCTGGATACCTGTACTCCTTGGAGGTAAAGTGGCATTTCCTCCTCTGTGTGTGTGTTTAATAGGGTTAGGGTACTGCCATATGGCTCATCCTCTGTGCTCTCCTCTCATGGGCCTTGAGTGGCTCTGCTAATTAGGAGTAATCGAATCAAGCTTTAGCAGCTTTCTAAAGGGTCTGGCAGAGAGAAAGGCATTCCTGGAGTGTGCTCTGAGGTGCTGGCCCTTCACACTGAGAGTCCAGTCCATCCCCTCTGGGGAGATGATGAGTTCAGTGGCTCACAGCCTGGGAGGTTCTGTGGGAGTTCAGGATCAGTGGTGATGTTCAGGTGCAGAAATCAGGGAGGGTGAGCTGCTCTGGGTTTGCAGCAGGTGATGTGTCAGTCATTGCCTGCCATCAAGGTGCAGGGCACAGAAATGGCCTGGGGGATGCCATGGGGAAAAGACACTGAAGTTTTTGGGATGAGCAAGTGCTGAAATCCAGGAATTTGATCCAGAGGCTCATTCTTCATCCTTCAGCTTCCACACTTTGGATTTCTATTTTTGGTTCAGTCAGACCTGGCTCTCCCCGAGCAGCAGCAGTGAGGAACAGGCTATGTGCTGAGGCAGGGCTGGGAAGGGATGTGGGGCCAAAATCTCCCTCACCAGGCTGGGGAGGGAGCACTGGGCATCCCTGTGAGCATCCCTGCCTTTCCTCCCTGGCCATGCAGGTGAAGATGCAGGCCCAGGTGGGCGAGGTGCTGCTGGAGGATGTGTACACGCTCCCGCTCGGCATCCGCACCGTGCACGTCACCAGCACCCAGTTCCTCATCAATGGCAGGCCCTTCTACTTCCACGGGGTCAACAAGCACGAGGATGCAGATGTAAGTGTGGCACCCAGGGGCACCTCCCCTGCCTCTCCTCCCCTCTCCTCTCCAAGGAGCTGTCTCCTCACACTCTCCTCCCAGGCTAAGCACTAAGGGGACACCGTGCCCAGTCCTGCCATCCCTCAGGGCACATGGATGTGCTGGTGGAGACACTGAAGCATCTCCCAGCTTTCAGCCAGACGTGCTGTGAGGGTGGGGAGGCCCTGGCACAGGTTGCCCAGAGAAGCTATGGCTGCCCCGTCCCTGCAAGTGTTCCAGGCCAATTGGATGGGGCTTGGAGCATCCTGGGTTAGTGGGAGGTGTTCCTGCCCATGACGGGGTGGAATGATACGGGCTTTAAAGTCCCCTCCAACCCAAACCCCTCTGACTGTGACAGTGGCTGTCGGGTTCCCCACCCCGTGCAGCTCCCGAGCTGTGGCTGGATCAAGCAGGGCTGATTCCTCTCTGCCCCCAGATCCGTGGCAAAGGCCTGGACTGGCCCCTGATTGTGAAGGACTTCAACCTGCTGCGCTGGCTCGGGGCCAACTCGTTCCGCACCAGCCACTACCCGTACGCCGAGGAGATCATGGACCTGTGCGACGCCTACGGCATCGTGGTCATCGACGAGAGCCCGGGGGTGGGCATCAAACTGCCGTAAGAGCTGCCCGGCACGCCCCGCCCCTCGCTCCTCTGCTCCTCTCTGAGCTGTTTCCAAGTGTCCCATTACCCTTTTATACCCTTTTTACACTTTTACCCTTTTTACACTTTTGTCCTGTGTCCCACCCGTTGTGCTGATAATGGGAGTACTTTGCTCTGTGTGGAAATCTCTGTTGCGCCACAGGTGCCTGGTGATGTTGGGCAACCAGAGGGCGTGCTGCCACATTTTGCCACATGGCTCCACTAACGAGCCCAAACCACGGTGCTGAACTGTGCAGCAAACTTTAGGGAAATGGGGCAGAAGCCATCCTCAACCATCCTCAGCATCAAGGCTCTGCTGTGCCCAGAGGCTGAGTTTTCCCAGGGCAAGGCAGAGGGGATGGATTTGACACCTTCACCTCCTTCTGTCTTGCAGCGAGAGCTTTGGGAACAAGTCCCTGCAGCATCACCTGACTGTGATGGAGGAGCTGGTCCAGAGGGATAAGAACAGACCCTCAGTGGTCATGTGGTCAGTGGCCAACGAGCCGGCGTCAGAGCTGCCCCCAGCTGCTCACTACTTCAAGTAAGTGCCTCTGCTCCTCATCTCCTGGCAGATGATGCCTCTTCTCCCTTTGGGATGGCACAGAGAGGTAGTAAAGGGAGGGCAGGCATTTTTTGGGAGCCCTGGAACTGAACCTGTGGATGCAAACTAAAGTGGAACTGCTGCATGTGTTGAGCTGATGCTCAGAACTGTCCCCATATGTGTTGCTTTTGACCCACCAAGGCTCCACAAAATGACCTGGAGTCCACTTGGTTGGAGCATCTCTTCTTGAGCTAAGGGTTAAGTAAAATCTGAGAGAGAATGGTGAGAATGGAATATTCCTTATTAGCACTGGAAGATGAGTGCTGAATCCTTTGAGGATTACAGCAGAGCTGTAAAGTAACTGGCTTTTCATTCTGAACACAAGGTTCTGCAGTTAGTGCTGCTTATTTGTTCTGTGGCTCCCCACTTCAAAGCCACTACTTTGAGTCCCTGCAGCCCCCTTGGTTTTATTTCTGGAGAGATTTAAGCTTTGGATAGCCCAGAGGCAGCTCTGTAGTGGGCAGCATACTGTCCCTGGGAGCTGTAGGTGCATTTAGAGAGAACTCTCAAGTTTCATTCTTCAGGATGTTCCACCACCCTCCTGCAATGCCAGGGCAGCAGCAGAGCTTGACTGTCCCATTCTGTCCCATCTCCCTCACTCAGGGCTTCCTCAAAAGCATCCACCCTCTGCCTGCTGTGGCACAGGGCCTCAAGAACACATCCCAGGAGTTGTTCAGAAACTTCCTCTTGCCCTTTTTACAGTTTTGTCCTCAAACTCAACTGTCCCTTCAACTTCTAAGCTGCTGGCACCACCCCCTGTGCTTGGTGTGCTTCCACTCTGCTTTTTTTTCAGGTGGCGTAGCAAGCACTTGGTGACAGATATTCTCTTGATTTCATTAAAACACTGGCTGCTAAACCAAAAGCAGCTCTGTCTGGAGGGTGGAAGGACAGAGAGCCTGGGGAGAGGGGGCTGTGCTTCTCCATGCTGTTGTTGAACTCTTGCTTTACTGTTTGCAAACAGGACAGTGATAGCTCACACTAAAGCTCTCGACCCCTCCAGACCAGTCACCTTTGTGACAGATGCTAATTACGCTCTTGATCATGGTGTAAGTTTGCTTTATATTCTAGCTTTTTTTTTTTTTTTAATTACTACATTAATTTCTTCCTTTTGTCACTTGTTTATTTATAGTCCTTTTCCCCCTCCTCCCTAAATTTACTGGAGATATTTAACAAAGAAAGGCTAAAAAAAAATTACATTTTTGTTTCTAGTAGAAATCACCTTATCCTGGAGTTGTAGTCCAGCAGGGGAAAAAAAAAAAAAAAAAGGATCTGTAGGAGAGAACAATTGTGTGCAGGATTATGCCCCTGGATTCCATTAATATTGTCATGCTTTGCTATGCCATTGATGGTGTTTACTAATACTTAGGATTTTCACTTGCAATTAAGCCAAAGCTTAAACCTCTTTACAATGCTCACAACCCTTGTGGAAGTCTAAAAGAAGGAGGCTTTGCTTTAATTCCTGCTTTAAACTGCTCTAGATCTTCTTTGGCAGTTGTCTGTTTGTGCTGAATAATCTAAAAGCTCTTCCAGCTCCACAATTAAAGCCCTAGAGCTAGATAAATAACCAAAAGGCACTTTCCTTGGATTTTTGGGCCTTCCATAGCATGGACCAAGGATTTTTAACACCTGTATTTGTTTCCAGGCTAGAATCTTGTACAATAATCACTTCTAGCAGGTGAGTTGGTGCTGCCACATCCCTGCTCCAGGTTACACTTTGGATTTCTTCTAAACTGTCCTCTAATTAGCAGGAATGGCTGCAACTCTGAGCCCCACCCCAGAAAAAGAAAAAAACCTCTGATGGGTTTAAATTTGAAGGAGCCCAGCAGGAATCTGCTTTTGGATATCCCATTCCCACCCTGCCCAACTGGAGAAACTCAGGCAAACAAACCCAAAGAACAGATCTCTCATACACTGATGTGGTATTAGAACTTTTTTGTTTTCTTTTATTACAAAACATGTTAAGAGAACATTGAACAAGTTACATACAACATCACTTTATCTTGAGGGGGCTTTGTGCCCTTTTATCACACTGTCCATGTGGTAGAAATGGCAAATAACTTGCAGAATGCTTTAGTCTTAGTATTGCACCATTGATGCACAAAATTTAGTTGCTAGTCAAAATATTTGACCACTCACTTGATAATCACATTCCAATACTCAAAAAGAAAAAGTACATCTAAATGTACCAGCAAGCCAGAGACATCTTGGAAACAAAAAATAACTTCTAACAAACCTGAGAATGAAACGTGTTGATCTTGTCTAACTCTTTGCTGTGACTTCCTAATCTGTAAGAAAAATGCCAGATTAATGCTGTTACCTTATTAAATTTATCCTTTTTTTTTTTTTTTTTCCTTTTCTGGGAAAGACATTATGTTTGGAGGGCCTGAGTGATGGGGGAAACACTTCATTCTATGTGTAATAAACCTGGATTCCATTAAATGAACCCAAGGAAGGATTAAGTTTACAAGAGAAGGTTGAAATCTGTGCCAAAACACTCTCACCTTGTTTTTTGCAGGCTCCCTACGTGGATGTGATTTGTGTGAACAGTTATTTCTCCTGGTACCACGACCCAGGCCACTTGGAAGTGATCCCACTCCAACTCACAGCCCAGTTTGAGAACTGGTATAAAACCTACCAAAAACCCATTATCCAGAGTGAATATGGAGCAGACTCAGTGCCTGGGCTGCACAGTGTGAGTGTTGTGGTGTTTGACAGGTGGAAACAGTTCTTACAGGGCAACAAAATGGAACTGGGAGAGGGTGGCTCCACTGAGCCTGGCTTTACTGGGAGATGCTTTAGCTGGGAGTGTCCAAAAGGCTCCGGGATTGGGATCCTGCTCCACCCAAACCTCGGAGCTTTGCCACTCACTTTGTCTGCCTAAAGAGGACTCCAAAATCTGTCCCTGGCAGTGGTAGAAAATGCTTAAATGAAAGCAAAGCCTGGAGAATGGAGGGTTGTGATGCTGTCCCTGTCATGACAAAGGCCACCAGGGGAAATCCCCCTGGGAATGCCTGGAGTTTTGTGTTTGCTAATGGTCACAAGAGCCACATTAATGCAGCACACCTAGCAGACCAGGCAGCCCCAGTTTGTGTTGAGGAAGAGTTGCTCCATCAGTGGGAAGGGCTTTGCTGGGATCAGTTGTCCCCTGACCCTGTTCCCCTGGCTGCAGGACCCCCCCATGATGTTCACTGAGGAGTACCAGCAGGCACTGCTCAGGGAGTACCACTCTGTCTTGGACAAGAAGAGGAAGGAGTACGTGATCGGGGAGCTCATCTGGAATTTTGCTGATTTCATGACCAATCAAGGTGAGCTTTTATTTATACTCTAAACACCTCTCCATCCTCCCTGGGAGTTTAGTGGTTGGTGCCACACAAATTCTGTGCTGAAGGGTAGTGCTGGTTCTCTTACAACATCCAGCATGACCAGAGCAAAGACCAGGAAGGTCTTGCCTGCCCTTTCTCCTGAACAGATGCTCCCAGAAACATGAGACAATGCACAGGGGAAGCTTGTGAGGGAGCTCCTGGTTCTTGGCCACCCTCATTTCAGAGCTTCAGGGACATCTTACTTGCTTCCAGTGTCACCTACAGCCTGCCCTAGGAACAGAGCACCTTGAAATAATCATTATGAACTTGGCAGAGGAGCAGATGCCACACTGGCACACAGCTGTCTCACCACAACACCCATTATTAACAGATAAGTGCAGTCACAAAGGAAGGGAAATTCCTTAATTTACAGTGCAGTCCCACAGAAATGAAACAATCACAACTCAGATCTAATCATGAACCTGTTCTGCTCATGCCACCTGCAGTGAGGTGGGGTGGTGAGCAGTCAGTGAGAGGGAGGAACAGCACTAAAATAACCTGCAGAGCACCAGGACAGGCATTGGAAAGCACAGTGATGGCAGTGGCCAGAAAAGCAGCATCAAAATGACTGAGAAAATGTAGACAAGGTCACACACAGGTGTACTTCCAGTCTCTCCACATGTTTCAATCCTTTTCTCTCATTTCCTATGAAAATTCAAGCAGGCAGAAAGGATCCAGACACCACACAGAACAGTAAATAGTCATCACCATTTCCTCCATCTAATCTGAAGGTGGAGCCAGCCTGTTGTGGACAGAACACTAATCAGTGGGCACACAGCAGTGTGAAGTGTTCCAGCTCACCAGCTGTAAAAACAAGGAATTGCAGCTGGATTGCTCTGCCACACGTCCCTGTTGTTCCTGACTGTACAGAAGAAAGTGCAGAGGTCTCTTCCACCTGGCCTGATTTAGTACCTACATTGCACAGCAGGGCCTGGAAGAGCTTGGTTTCTGTATTTATTTTGTAACTTCTCTGCAGGGACCACACGAGTTTTGGGGAACAAGAAAGGAATCTTCACCCGCCAGCGCCAGCCCAAAGCAGCTGCATTTGTTCTCAGAGACAGATACTGGAAGATTGCAAATGAATCAAGCTGTCTTCCTCCTGTAATCACATCACATTCCCTCTTCCTAAAGTGAAAATAAAGGGTTGGGTGGGTGGGGATTATGTTAACTTGTTATTAAATTTCTGTTTAAATAAGTTTTATGCCTGATTCAAGTCTTGCAAGTCCAATGCGATTTCTAGTCCACCTGAAGTAGTTACTGTGAGGCAAAGCAGATCAGAAACTTTTGTTTCCTTTGCTCAGCCATGTCTGGAGGCTCCCTGTTTCCAGGCAGGAAAACAAATACTCACTTTCAAGGAGCTAAAGTTCAGAAATCCTGACTGAGGTATCTGGTTATGGCAAAAAACCCAAAAAAACCCCAACAAATATTACATGATACAACTCGATGCTGAACTTAAAAACAAAATGTAAGTTACTCTAACTGAACATCACATTCCTCTAAAGCAAATGAGGTTGTCCAGTTCCCCTCCCCTAAGAGTTAACACTATTGAGATCACAGCAAACTGCCCACAGGATTGCAGAGGAGCTCAGTTTGTGCAGCTGCTCTGGCCTGACAGGATGGATGTGTGAGAAATCCTGAGCATTCCCAGCAGTCAGGAAGGGTGTGAACCACCCAACATATTCCAACAGAGAGTTTGGAATTCCTGTTCCAGCAGCAAGGTGGAATGTTAGAGAGGGAGGGACTACATCAACTCAACTTTAAGTCTTTATTTTACAGTACCAAAACTGCCACTCTTGGACACAAACTGTGCCTACCACTATTCCTTCATATTCAAAGTCACCACAGGAAGAGTAGCCCAGAGGGAAATTCTGTTCCAAACCTTTCTGAGAGTGGCCTGAAGCCCTCTGGGGTAGGGCCAGGCTTTAGCCTGGCATGGATCACACCAGCACTCACAGAAAAACTCTGGATATTTAACCTGCAAACTTCCCAGCATCACAAGGGGCAGAACAACAAAACCAGACGGTGCCCAATGCATTTGGGAAGTTACAGTTCTGGATTTAATTACTGGAATTCACAGATTGAGGGTGAAACTGGGGCCATGACTCCCTGTTCTGAGAGTGGCTCAGGGAAGTGACCAAATCTGACCAATATAAAGAAAATATTTGCTCTCTGTGTTGTGGTGGCCAAATCCTGTTCCTTCAGAAGTGGTACACGAGCAACCAACAGCACCTTCCATCCTGCCCCAGCAGAATAAGGACACAGATGTTCACTGCAGACTCCACAACAACTTTTCTTGTGTTTTTAAGGGAAAAGAAACAACACTACAGCATTCCTCACACTGTGCTAGACCTAGATTTTTCTCTAGAACTAAACCCCCAGAATATAAAACTCTGTGCACAATAAAAAGACATTTGTTCAAACACACCATGGTATGAACAATTCCCATATTTAAGCCCACTAGCAGTGTTTGAAAATCATTTTAACATCTCCATCCCTAGCCATCATCCTTTAAAAACTCATTTTCTTCCCCAGTTTCAACAGACCTGACCAAAACACAGATGAAGGTTTGACATTGGTCATTCCTTACAAACCAGGGCTCAGCTCAGCACCCCCAAAATCTGAGCACACGTTTGAGAGTTAATTCCTGCTTGTCTCAACAACCCCAACCCTGCCCAGCAGCTCCCTCCCCAAATCCAGGGACACATCCAGCAGTTTCCAGGGATTCTGTGGCTATGGGACCAGCTTTGAGCAGCCCCAATAAAGCAGAAAGTGATAAAAATCACAACGTCGGGGTTTCTTTGCTTAAAGAACTGTAAACATTGAAAGCCTCAAGTCAATGCTGCTCAACCTTTACACACAGTGCTCAGCCAGACACAAAGCTGCAGGAATTCTACTGGGAAAAATGGGACCTGGGGGGGAATCAAGTGCTTTAACCCTTCTACTGCTAAACACACACAAGATCACAAGATCTTGGAAAAAAACCAAAAAAAAAACCCCAAAACAACAACAACAACAACAACAAAAAAAAACCCCACCACACGACTTGATACAATTTCTAGAAACAGAATTACAGTACTGACATTAAAAACAGTTTCTAAGGCTCAGACTGAGTCCAAAAAGGCCTCTGGTTGGGTTCATTCAAGCTCTTATGTTTAGACTGCATGAATGCAGCATAAAAATGATTGCAGCAAGACATCCACAGGTAATTTCTACATTTATTTTTGTTGGGTTTTTTCTTTTTTTTTTTTTTATACCAAAAAAGTTATGTGCAACAAATAGAATTCGTACATATTTACATGGTTTTTTACCTGTTAGCAAAATTGTATCCTAAACCTCCAGTAGAGAGAATCTCTCAGTCTGTACTGACAAAAGGAATATCTGCCCAATGACTCCATTTTAAATGGGTGTTGGATTTGGAGTTGAAAGCACTGGGAATAAATAGTTGATGGAACATACTATACAGAACAAACACCTATTATTTAGGCCATGCTTAACACAGTTTTGTGGTAACAGAATACTTCATTTCTTTTCTGGACCAGTTTAAACAGCATTGGCAGAACCAAAGCCAATCTCTGTCTTCAGCCCACAGAAATTAGAAGCAGAACTGCCTGAAGCACCTCACCAGCCTCCTGGAACAAATGAAACTCTACAGCAGCACAAAAATGCAAACTACAGCATTCAGAAACCTCCTCACCAGAGATCTGTTGTCACTTCAGATCTCAAAGGTGCTCAGCAATGTTTCATTGGCCTCAGTGTCACTAAAGTTTTACAGGAAGAAACTTCCAAGAATATTCATTTCCTCCACGAGACTTGAATGCTTTGTTGGCCTTAAAGAGTAGCAAGTACCTTACAATAAGAGGATTTCAGGAATGTTTAATTCCTAAGCAGGTTTTGGGATGAGGTTTTTTTTTTTGCCTTTCCAATCCTCCCCTCGCTGTAGAACTTCCAACTCAGAATATTCTGTGATCCCAAAGGGATTCTGAGAGAGACAAAGAGGGGCAGGAAGAGCCCAAATTCAGAACCTCTGTTTGGATACTGAGAATTTTATCCCTTCCATTCTCCCGAGGATCTCTGTAACATCCCTCCGTCCCTTGCCAGCACAAAAATTTACCTGCCTTTACCCAGACTCCTGCATCCTTGAGCATTTTTAGGACTTGCCTTTGGATTTATAAGGGCAAAACCAGTCTTGCCACCACGTTTTGGCTGGGGCACGCTGCACTCCTGATTTCCAGCACAACCCATTTCCCATTTTACTGGAAGGAAGATGCTGCTTCTATCATTGGGAGCAGCAAGGAAAGAGTCAAAAGAATTGGAAGCAGAAAGGTCCAAATTTCTCCTGCTAAGATTATTCTGCCCTTTATTCAGGCCAGCTGCATTTCTGAAGCACAAGAGAGAAAGAGAAGAAATCAGGGCCCCTTCTAGCAAATCACTTCCAGTAAAAAGTAACTGCAAGGGAAGCACACGAGGCAAGAGAGTTCACAATTAAGGATCAGATTTGCAAGGTCGTGCACAAAGCGTGGCTGCAAATTCTCCCAAACTCCAGCTCCATTTGCTCCCTGTGTGCACACTAGCAAGGACTGCAGACACCACTGCTGAAAACCTGGCCCTAAACATTTTTACTAAACAAACTGAATCAACAGACTATGCCCACACAAACAAGCACAAGACACAGTGAAGTTAAGTCAAGTCAACACCAATACTTTCAGCTGATGGGGCTTTTTTTCCCTCTTCCCCCCCCCCAGAATTTGGACCAAGTACTCATGGATTTGACTTGTCTCCATGGCTGCTTGCTCTGAGATAGAAGCAACTTTCAGGCAACACATGTTCACCTGTTCCTTGAGTGAAAAAAAAGATGCCTTTAAGCGTAGATCACAGGAATGCATCGAAATAAAATCTATACAACACATTAAACACTGCTACTGCCTCAAGGCTTGGCAGAGAACAAAGCCAAGCCTTGAGGGACCAATTCAACATCATTCATTCCCCTTAATATCAAAGTGGAAGGCATTTGAGAGACAGAACTAAACATCAAGACAAGCTTTAACTATACTCTGGTCAATACAAAACTCATTTAATGAATTGTTGGCCAAAACTGTCAGACGAGGGACAAGTCATTTAGTGTTACATGCAACAGATGTTACTCACACCACAGAACTCTGTACAGAAAAGCAGTTTCCACCTCCACCCTTGGTACAAACCAAAATTATTTCAGTAGTAATTTAAATACTAATTTTGTGAATTCTATCTCCAGACTTGTTTCACTCTATGGAAACACTGCTCGTTTCACAGTAGCTTATCCTTAGTGTTTAAAATCCACTTACAATGGAATTGTCTCTCTGACATTCATGTTTGAGAATGAAAATGCTAAAAGGAGTTAAATTAGTCCTTTAAATAAATGGGTATGCAGTTGGAATTCTTCATATTTCGAACTGACAAGGGCAAAAAGCAGCACAGCACCAATTACAGAAAGTAGCTGAACCCACACATTTTGGTGTCACATAGTCTGAAACACAAGTATTTCACTTTTCCAAATCACATCAACCTTTTAAATTAAACTGAAAACAATACTGCTACCACTTCTCAGTCTAAAAACTAAAAACAGATCTCTTCATACTCTTCTATCCCCAGCAAGTTTGTTGGGAATTTTGTTTGTTCATTTTTAAAGCAAGGACACTTCTGCCTGCCAAGTTCAACACAAAGTATTTGGTTTAAGATTTGAAGACAGAAGGCACTTTTAACATTCAGCCTTAGAATACTGAGTGCAGAAACAACGTGTACAATTTTGTTCCTTTGTTTAAATCTGAAGCTTAATTTTTTTTTCCCCCAATTAGTTCTTAGAAAGAGCAATGATAGCACTATATCACATTTCATTTTCAGGAGCACATTGACTTATTTATCCCATTAAACAGGCTGCCCTTCCAAGAGATCTTCTCTGTGTGTGTTTGTCAGGCCTAAAGTTCATTTCCCAATATAGCACAAACCAAAGATCCTGACCAAGATCAATTAAGGAACTGCTTTTTCAGTGCACTGCTTGGTTATCCTGCTCACTCAGTGGTTTCCACTGCAAATTGCAATTCTATACTGCAGCATTCATAGAACATCAAACATTAGTAACACTGTCTGGCTGAGCACAGCTTCAAATGAAACAGCTCTGCTTGGAAATGGAGTCCTTTCAAAGAACACTTCATCCAACCCCCAATCTGCAAATCAGCTTTTCATTGAGCACATGAAGCTATTTTTGCTCTGCACAGAAATTAATGAGGTTGTTGTTCAATCAACATACTTCAGGTTTCAGCTTTAATTTCATTTTTGTTACTGGAGACAAAAAAAAAAAAAAAAAAAAAAAAAAAAAAAAAAAAAAAAAAGGAACCAACCCCAAGCATCATTCTTGTGAAAGCACAACAGTAAGAGCAGCAACTCCATGTTCTTTAGAGGTCACTTCTTCCATCGTGTCTGTTGACTCTGAGCTGAACCCTCTGACAGCTCCTGACCAAACCCATGGGACAGCGAGTTCTCCAGGGATGAAACCAAGAGTTCTAATTTTATTTACAGTATAAGTCCTAGTCAAATCTAAGTCCATCAGCTAAAAAAAAAAAAAAAAAAGAAAAAAAAAAAAGAAAAAAAGAAAAAATACACATACTGTAAACATGGCAACATTAAATATGGTGATGCTAGTCTAGAATATTTCATGTCATGATCACATCTTGTTATACCTGAATTTATATACAGGATATTTTATAGCAAGTGTTACCCACTTCACAAGTGGAGGGGGAAGAGAGAGAGTCTAGGTTTTGCTGTGGCTAAAACTCCTTCAAAGTAAAGTTAAAGCTTGTCTTTGATTGTTATAGAGCTTTCTTTCATAACCGCATTGGAACTGAAGATTAGCACAGAGAAATTATCTGGGGCCCCTCGAAATTTAAAATTCAAAATTTCCATTCTGATTCTTGGGGGGGGAAGGGCGGGGAAAAAAAAAAAGTGTCTGATATGGAGAATAAAAAAATTACTGCAAAATAAACTTAATGGAAGTTGGATCTTCAGACTGTCAGTGAAAAGTTCCACCAGGGGTTATTCCTGTTTGGGTTGGAGTTGCCTCTTCCAGGCCTCGTTCAAATAAACTAGTCGTTTGTAGTTGATGATAAAGAGAATGAAGTTCAGCAAATATGTGAGCACGCAGACAATGCAAAATTCCTTCAGCACGAAGTACAGAATGTATGCCAGGTACAGGGACCCTACTACAGACACTATGGAGGAGGTCATGAGGATTAGAGCTGCTACTGCACTTGCTGTCATACCTGCAACAAGAGAGACAGAGTTACTCACCCCTCTCCACACAGAGCAAAACTGAATTCAAACTCAGCCACTCAGCAACACTTACACAAAATTCTGGGTAAAATACCACCCTTGAGAAGTGGCTATTTGGAGGGGAGTATCTAAGGCTCTGTCTGATAAGGAGCGTGTGTAGGATTAACCATCCTCATAATCTTGAGTTAGAGGAAAATTAGTGGTCAAGTTATTTCTGTCAGGATTAACAGCTTTATAGCAAACCACAGAGTTACCAAGAAATAGATATAATTATATTTCATGCACTTTTTTGCCTGCTCTCTCCATTACTCCTGCAAAACTTGCCCATTCCATTTTTATTCCCTCTCTTTTCCACCATGCAATCCAACGCCAAATATACTGGAGTGAAAATACCAGCACAGAAACTGTCTTCACACTTGGATTATTAATAGCATATCAGGAGAAAATGCAATTACTCTCGTTATCAGTTGGGTTTTTAAGCCCTTTGGACAGATGTATCATTAGAGTGGTGCTAAAAAAACCCCATGATATAAAAATCAGAAACATTTATCTGGTTTCCTGCAGACAGTGCAATGGGTATTGCTCTCCTCCTTCATTCCCACAGCCCTGCTTTATACTTGAGGCTCTGAAGTGAATGAATACTTACCAAGTAGCATTTGTAGTATATAAAACACCAGGCCAAAAACACTGTTTGACTGATTTATTGCACTGTCCTTTCCAAAGATGGAACCCAAGAGACCGAATCCACGACCCCATCTGTAAAACAGGGAAACTAATTAACTCTTACTTGGCCACCTACTGTTTTCCAGCAGCATTTTCATTTCAGGACTGTTGGGGAAAGAAAAGAAAAGAAAGGAACACATATTCTGCCATGATTGATGTGGAGTTCTCCTGGAAAACCAAAGCAGCAACAGGGGCAGCACTGGGCACGGCTTCATCCCACACCTTGCTGATAAAAGTTGTTTGACACATCAGGAACTGCTGAGTTCACCCAGCTGCAGCTTCCCTGAACACCACCTCTGCTTCCCAGGGCTGCAGTTTGGAGCTGTTCTGTCAAATAAACACTTCCTTCCCCCAGTGACAGCTTTAGCAGCCCTCTGCACCACAGTCAACTGGACACAAGGTCACCACAAAGCCGAGGCAAGGATTTGTTCCACTCACTTCTGTGCACCAGAGCAGGAGAATCAGGGCATGAATCTGGACCTCAGCTGCTCCTCAGCTCAGGAGGAACCCAAATCTGTCAAGCACACGAGCTGAGGATGGCACCAGCTCCAGATCCCCAGCCCTCGTTGGTTGGAGCTCTTGCACAGTGTGACACTTTGAACCAACACCTGAAATCCCTACAAAGTGACTTTCAACTTTCCAGTGATAAGGCAGAAAGAAAGCAGCACAAGCCCTACAAAACTCCTCCTCCCTCCTGCAGCAGCAAAGATTAAATTAGCAAATGTGTTTGTGCCAGAAACCATTAATTTCATGCCCTAAGGCAGATCACACCATTATTTGTAAGAGCAAAGTGAGGACCCTATTTATTAGTGCCACTTGAAAATATGAAGTTACTTGGCTACTCCAAGGTAATTTAACCCACAAGAGCACACTGGGATATCTGCCAGCAGATTTCTGGAGCATCAAGCCAAAACACAACACAAATGTAAAGTTTCCTTCACATTACCAGTTTAACTGAGCAAGGTAAAAAGGGCCATTCCTCATCCTGCTGCAGCAGGAAGCTCCAAGGAAAATGCAGTTTTCAGGAAGTTTCTTGTCCTAGAGGCAGTGGCCCTGCTGAACCCAGACACAGCTCAGGTCTGTCCATGGACAAAGCAGGAATGGTGCTGATGTCACTCACCTGGGACCTGCCACCACCATATCACAAGCAGTTTTCTCACAGGAAGAGGCACCACAATAAGGATAATTTAAGACCATCCCCAAAACACTTTCTAGTCTCTCAGCCATCTGTGCAAAACTCATTTAAACTCATCATTTTAATTGCAGACTAAGAATGAATTCACTATTAATACTCTTGGTGCTCTTCTCCCCAAGAAACCCAGCAGGTCCCAATTCTTACAAAGCAGATTTTATCAAAAATTAAACATATTTTCAGATAGTTTGGTCTCAAATCTTTTTAAAAGTGAAACTTTAGTGCCAATATTAAACTTCAAGGCAGCACAGACAATGCTTTTCCAGGGGACAGAGCCTCAGCACCCCAGAGGTGCCTGACATGGAGTTGCAGGGAAAAGCAGTGCAGAACTGCCTGGCTCTCTGCTCTCATCCCAGGGCAACCCTGTGGCTGTGGAAATTACAAAGAATTACAAAAAAATCTCAGTTATGGTGAGATTTCCTCCCACACCTCGGATGTTATCTGGATTTTAAGTGAGAATTGTTAATTTTTTAGCCTTCCTTTGATAAAATGGTCACAGCACATGTAACTATTGTCCTGTGTTGTCCAAATTCCAAAGGCTGTATTAAAGAGCCACACAAATATATTAAAGGAATTATCATTTTTACATTTAATAGTTTATACTTATTTTTCTCTATTACCACATTTATAGATGCTTCAGCCTGCCATCCACAGGTTCAGTTTATTGTTCTGGTCTCCAAGTGAGAATTCTTTGCAGGGTGGCATTAAAATGATTTGAACACACTCAGGTTTTCCTGCACAACCCAAAGTGGGCAGAAGCTCAGCATCAGCCTAACTCCAAATAACTGCAGGATGCTGAATCCATCCCTGCCTGAGTGCTCTCACTTGTGATGCTCAGCAGATCCTGTGGTGCCTGAGAGCAAACTCCAGCTTAGAACATCAGAAATGTCATTTTACAGAACCTGACCCTGCAGCTGTTCTGCAAGAGAATAAGATGTTGCCAGTGGAAGGATAATGAGTTCCAGCCCTTCCTGAGAGTCAGTTCTGGAGTGATCTGTGCAGAGCTGCAAGCTCAGAGCACAGGGAAAGCTTTTTCCACATGCAGGGGTTCATTAAGTGTCTTGTTGGCCTTGTAGCAGCTTTGAGGACATCAAGTATTACATTTCAGCCCGTGGAGTCCAGGTCTAATCTCACATCTTATTCCAGCTCAGCAGCCTGGGGTTTAATACAGAACACTTTTCCCAGCCTTATGTGGTTTGGAGTGGGAGCAAGTGTTCTGCACCAAACTGAAAAGCAAAGTATTTAGACTTTCTGTATTTACTTTGTATATTCCCTTTCTCATCTCATTGACCTACTGAAAAGTCTAAATCACCTCCTAGTTTTATTAAGGTTGTAAAATCCACAATGAACCAGGAACTTCTGCCAGCAAGTGGAGGAAGGATAAAAACTGAGTAGATAATGTCCCTTTTCACACCAAACTCAGGTGTGAATTGCCAGATTGATAACTCGGAAAGTCTAAAAAAATACGGCAAACAAATAGCAAGAAGAAAGTCCTAATAACAAGACAAGCTGCAAAACATAAACTCAGAAATCTTTCATGTAACCTGCATTTTACAAAAAAAAAAAAAAAAAAAAAAGTAATTTAGAAGAATGTTATTCATTTGCATAAATTTTTTTTTGGCTACAGAATGCTAAGCAAAATGACCTGCAGTAACTGCAGAGCTGCTTGCACGACAAGATAAAAGCACAGCCTGATTTCACCAGGTTTTTCCTGGTTCTGACTGGTGGCTCCCATCCCTGAGGATCAGGAGTTCTGTGCTGAGATCCAGGTCGCAGTCACCCGAGGTGACTCAGAGCTCTCTGACAAACACATGTGCCAAACCCACTTTCACCACACCCGAGTTTCACTGCCATTAAAAAATAAAAAGAGATCTCATCTGACTACAAGCAACAAACCTTTAAGACATCTTTGTAACTTGGTTTCCCTCCCTATGTGCATGTACCACGCTGAATGTTCTTTACAAAGTTAGATAGCAATTCAAGAAATCCAAATTAAAGTGATTCATCTACTTTCCCAACATCCACAATTGAACACTACAGTGATTTTCAGTCCAATGTGCACTGTCTTTTAACAAAAGGAGGTTTTGAAAGTTACTGTTCACCCTCTAAACAATGCCCCTTTTGGTTTGAGGTACTTCACAAAGCTCAGCATGATGCATTTTCAGAAGTTTAAAGCACTATTTGTGTGCAATTGCTACTTCTTAACAGGAAGACAAAAAGCACTTAGGTCACCGTGCTCCACAAGTGATGTACCTCCAGTAAAATCTTACACTTTTAAATCTCTTTTGCACAATTATGAACATCTTCCACGTTCCAGAACAGTGTATTAAGGGACACACTTGAACCTGTTTGGCGTAATTTAGCAGAGAAAATGCTAAAAGGGAACACAAGAACCTCATTTAGTCCACCAGTATCTCAAGTGTTTTAGAGGACAAGCAAACAACCTTCCAGTTTAACAAGTTACAAGCTCTGAGTTATCAGCATTGGCTCGAAAAGCAGCAGAATTCCAAGCCTGCCAAACACACCAAATCAAACAAAACAACCAAAAAGTGTTTATTTAGCCAGGAGTTGGATTAGTGTCCCCTGCAGCCCCTGTAAGAAATGCTGGGGTGTTTTTGTACAGTTCCTGCAGATGGTTTGAACAGTTTTGTCAAAGATCATTCCCCAAGATGCTTTCCTTGGCCTTCACTGTCCTTAAGGATCAGTGAAACTCCTGGACTGGGGTTCCACCTGCACCAACACTTGGCAGCCTTCCCTGAAGCTTTCCTGGATGTGCCAGATGCTTTCTGAGCACTTCTGACCTCAACAACCACCCCTGGTGATGAGCACAATCACACCCCTTCCACTTCACCCCTTTGTTTCTATGCCCATATTTTCATTTTAACACAGGGAGAACCCTACTGGGGCAGGGCAGCTCCAGCAGCAGATGCCTTGAACAAAGCACACAGTTCCCAGGTCACATCCCAGTGTCCTCAAGGACTGCTTGGGAATGCAATCAAATCCTTCAGGGGACCAGAATATTCACAGGCATGTCTGATCCCACATCTCTGCATTTGTGCAGCAGCAGCTCTGCCAACACCGTTCTCTCTCAGTTGTTTGGTTTGGTGAATTAAAAAGGGGAAACAATAAAAAAGATTCTGTACTCACAACTGAAAAAAAAAAGAACTCAAGTTTGGGTGGCTTTTTGAGTTTACTCAAAGCCTTTCATTTCAGGATTATTTATTATCCCACGAGCATTATTTTGTTACCAACAGCAAGCACCCCTTACCACTTTGTAACCCTGAGGAAACAATAAATCTGATTTTCTAAAAAAAAAAAAAACCAAAAAAGAAACACAAACAGGCTACACTTGATAAGTGATGTGCACATTTCCTTAAGCACTGCTGGATTTCTGAGGTAATTTCTTGTCCAGAGTGAAAGTTCTCAGAGAGGAGCAGAGCTCACCCCCTGCCTTCAGGGAAAAGCTCATATAAAGGTCAAAGGATCTGAAGCACATTAAGAAATTTTGGTTGCAACTTCTTTCCAGTTTCACCAGAGGATTTTGGATTAAACTTAATTCATGGTTTCAAGGCCACTATAACAGTTTTAATAAATTAAGTAAAAGCCTTCAATTAGAAGCCACAAAAAAGGAGATGAAAAATTTCCATTTGTAAACTTGCCAAGAGTGCTCAAAAATGTCGATACACCTAATTTAACGTTTAAATCTATAAGCAGCATTTAGCATAACCAAATGAGGTTTTCTACTATATATCTTCCAGTTCTACATCAGAAAGAGTCTGTAAAAACTCTCAGTGTCTAGATCAGCAAAATATATTGAGCAGACAGTGGGTAATTATTTTATAGCAGCCTTTACAGAAGCACTGGCTACTCAAGATACAAGCCAACAGAACTGATCCCTTCTACATAATGTTTTCTATTAAGCTACCACACATGAAGCCCAAGTCTGAATTATAAGCACTTTGTTAAATTTACTTTGCACCAGGCAAAATAATTCTTAGCCCTATTACAAATTCTAGTCAAGCTGGAAATGATGTATTTATGAAAAGCAAAAATTAACGTGTTTGTGTGAGCACTGTAAGGACGGAAAATAAAATATTCCCACAGCAAGGGCACAGCTGTGTTTTATAAAAAAGATGTGCCTCAGTCAGTAAGTGTTGTACCAGTATTAAATCATCGATTTTCTACTAAAAAGATGGGGGAAAAAAAACAACAAAAAAACCCCCACAACACTTGAGTTATCACTTTCTGCAGCTTTAAGAACAATTTTAAAACTCCAAGCTGGTTTCTACCAGCATTCCTGGAACACCTCCCCTGTCCAGCACATGGAATAAGCCCTGGATCTCCCAGCTGACACCCCAGGCTCTGCTGCCCACTGTGCCAGCCCAGCTGGGGACAAGGCACAGAGAACCTTGGCTCCCAGGGCAAGGTTTTCCTTCAGCAGAGGAGCGACTGTGGCTTTCCCTCTCTTCCCCTGTGGCACTGAATTTGGCTCCTCCAATTTCTCCCTGCCCAATTCCAAACCAGAGATCTTCCAAGCTTCTGTCAGACAGCAAACCCAGTGAACCCAGAATCCCTGAGGAATCCCTGGTACATCTCCTGACACCTTACTCCAGTCACTAACACTCGCAGCTGAAAACCTCAAACAGATCTGGAGATTTGCTTGCAGGTACAGCAACGAAAAAAATCCTGGGGTATCATGAATTTATTATTCTAAATATGAATGATAACTGCTACATAATGGCCTTTGCTTGGAATTAAGCAAACTTGACAGACAAGAAGTTTCCAGGAACTGCCCCACAACAGAGCTCAGTGGGAACCTGTTTAAGCATCAGCTTAGGGAGATCTGTGAAGTTTTCTCCTTGTCCCTTTTCCTTGGGCAATGGGGTTGTCGTTGTCACCTTGATCCCTGTAAAGATGCAAGGGAACAGTTCTAGCAAGGTGGAAACCAGCACAGGGCAGTTCCACCTGCAGTTCTTAGAGCAATTCACACCCACTCTGCAGAGGAGCAGCTCCACATCAGCTCAATCAACCAAACAGAACACAACGGGTGGAAATTCAGTGTTTAAAGTGATTTATGAACGTCAGCAGAACCATACAATAATGCTGCACCTGTCACAGGTCACCCTTTCACACACAACAAATTTAACAGGCATTTTCAGGAACTACCAGGTGGATATTTTGGTGCATCCTCCAAAGGTGGATGTGCAGCTTGGCCTAGAGGAAGGAGTCCCTGCCCATGGCAGGGGGCTGGAACAGATGAACTTGAAGGTCCCCTTCCAACCCAAACCATTCTTCCATATCAGACTTTTTCAGAACTTTTCAGAGTGCCTCAAACACAAGACACCAATCCAAGACTAGGCCCATGAACAGAATAGGGAATTCCTAAAATATCGATGCCATCCAGATGCTCAAAATGCTATTTTGACTCTAGAACTCCTTCAGCAATCAGGCAAAGATCAATATTGACTATTGCCAAACCTCTCCACTGACGCAGCTGCAAATATTGCTAAAGATATACATGACATGTGCCCTTTGCTCATTTGTGCTGCTGTCTTGAGGCTCTCCTACAGCGAGTACAGCATTAATTAATGCATGCCAGGCTACAAAAGTCATTCAAAACCACTAATTTATCCTGCAGGAGTCTTCAATTCATCAAAGACACAAAGCAGAAATGTATTAGAAGACCCCAGAATCTCTCAGGGCTTGGAAAAGACAAAAGCCAAAGGCTCTGGGTCTCTGCATTACCACTTAAAGGTCACATTTTATTTCAAGCTGGAGCATGATCTGTATGACTTGAAATGTGTTAATTCCCTCTGTGAAACCACAGCAAGAGCAAAAGTATTTTTCAGGAACAGCTATTAGCCAGTTTCATTATAAATAAAGCCATTTTTGACAATTATTCTCAACTATAAGACAGCAATTAATTGAAAATAAATACAGCAACTACCAGTGAAGATGTGAGGTATTGCCCTAATACCTGCCCTTATTAGCCACTCCTTAGCAGTTTTTATTTTTAAATTATTTCATGAACTTTTCCCCTTGATAAAAACTTGAAATATGCTGACCATTCATGTTTTGGATAAAGGGATACTGGGAAGGGATCTCTCCAACATAATCTTCTGCATGAGTCAGGCCCTGATAGGAGATTTTCTGTGCTCCTCCCTCTGCATGCTGGCAGTCTTCACATTTCTGTTCTTGTTGTGCCAATGCCAGATCTGGCTTAAAAGCAAGACTTGGAAATACCAACAGCTGGTGAAAAAAACTCTGCCCAAAATACCAGAAAGTTAGCTCAGGAATGAATAAACTAATTTATTCTAATTATTCTATACATTTAAAATTAATCCTATCAGCATTAAGTGCTTTTTAAAGTTCAGCCCACTCTCAGAGTCAAAACTCAAAATGTGAAGATTGCAACATTCCAAGTTCCATCAGCAAATCCATCTTAAATAAAAAGTCCCATAACCCAATGAGCCAACTAAAAGCCAAAGCAGAAACAGAAGTTTCTCACCCAGTTAACTCTGAAGATTAAACTCTAATAATTAGTTAATCAATTAATTTCTGACTGTCAGTGTAACAGCTTAAGGGAGAAATGTGACAGTTAAATCTGAATTACCTGTGAAAAAGCTGGAATACAAAATTGAAACCCTACAACCCCAGTGAAATGTAAAGTGTGGTTAAAAGTTCCTTTCAGAAATGAAGTTTCTGAGAAGCTTTGGTGCTGCAGGAACAAGGAACACTCAGCAGGAGAAAGTGAGAGAGAATGATGGATGGGAAGCTGTGGCAACATGGAAAATAAGATTAATTTCTTTCCAACTTTAATGCCTCGCCCTCTTGCTTTACTTTTAAAGCAGAACTCCCCCTCTGTGCCCTGCACAGGCTAGAAAGCAAATTCTTCTCCAAATATGGTTGGACTGAACAGAACTTGCACGTTCCTTTTGCACAAACTCCTTTTACCACCTGCTCCAACAATCACGAGATCTCCTGGCATTTGCAATGCTTCGCTCCATAGCAACTGCTGGGAGATTTGAGTGCATTTTATCCCTAACTCTCCACATTATCATATAGAATTCCTACAGCAAAGGATTTCCAGGTCTTACTCAACGTGTCAGCTGCAGCATTGCTAATGAATGCTGTCATTACTGAGCTTGATTCCATAATTAGAAATAATTCTGATTATATCTTCAGGTAATTTCCTTCAGCCGAGTGTTCAGTAAACATGCATCAAAACTGTGACATCCAATTCTCTGTCACAACAGCAGCATTTGTTGCAACAACAAAAAGCTGTTGGAGGAGCAATTCTATACAAGAACAGGCTACTTAATACTTAAATCTCTGTTATTCTCTTTTTACGCCTGTATCTGTGATCAAAGTTAAATTACTAATGAGACTCACGTGGTTTAATCTCAGTATCTTAAGCATAATTTAACTTATATGACTTGAATTTATCTGGTGAGTTTATTGAAGTCTCCTCCCTAGTTAGATCCAAACTTCTCATTTCAGGACACATTCCAAGCAGAGATATGAACAAACTAAAGATGACCTGAGGCAGACAGAAAAGCAGAGTTAAAGCCTTCATTCAATGACAATATCAGGTGGCCAGAGACACAGATCTCTGTCACACAATCTCACCTCTATCACCACAGAGGAGGTTTTAGGAAAAAGAGCTCCCTGGATGTTTTGCCCCAAAAATTTCCCAGCTCCCACACTGACAGAGGATGGGAATATTCCATCAAACTGGCTTGTTAGGATGATACAGCAAGTACCTCTATAAAAACTGTGACAGCTTTTGCATGGACTACACTTAGAGGGGAAAAAGTAAATCTCAACTACTCATTCAAGTGAAGGCACTAAAACGATAATAACAAAATTCTCATTAAAATAAAGAGGAAGGATTTAACACAGAGATTTGTTCAGGAACCAGAACTATACAATGACTCTCCTAACAGAAACAAGAACCCCTGCCCTTTAAAAAACAACTGCTAAACCGGCTGGACGTCTGACAATCAGTCTGGATTTGGACTGGGCTTGTGCTGCAGAGGTATCCAAGTCTCCCTTGAATGAAGCATTTCCTCTGTATCACCAAAGCATCTCCTGTGCTGCCAGAAGACGTCCCAATGAAAACGCAATACAGATACTGCAATCAAAACTAACAAAGCAAACCACCTGCAATTGTACTTGTTTATGTTCTCCTTAACCACTACTCGCAGCCACAGCACTCCACTCTCCCGAGCTTTTACCACTAAAACGCCTGTCACTCCACCTAATTGCCATTGATTACAACACAACCATTGCGGGTGCCTCACCCTCCAGCCCGTAGGGATCCCGAAAATCCCCGCTCCCACAGCGGCTCTCCAGCGCTGGGGCTGCCCCACACCGGGAGCGCTGACCCCTCCCCGGGCTGCCCCGGCCCCTCCGTGCCCCCGCCCGGCCCGCAGCCCCTCCGAGCACCGGAACGGCCCTCCAGCACCCCCCGAGGCACCGGAGGCAGCGCTCCGGGACCCGTCCCCAGCGCTCCCGCAGCCCTCAGCCCCTTCCCCTGGCGGGGGCGGCGGCGCGTCCCACCCGCGCCTCACCTGGAGGCGATGGCGGCGGAGCAGCGCACCCTCTCGCTGAGGTCGCACAGGGCCTGGTAGTGGCTGTCGCGGCCTTTCTCGCGCTCCAGGTGGCAGGCGTACAGGGACAGCAGGATGCCGGCGGCGCACACGGCGGACCGCGCCACCCGCTCCCAGCGCGGCACCGACACCCGCAGCAGGACGGGCGCCGCCATCTTGGCCCCGTCCCTCCGCCTCAGCCCGCGACGCGCGCCCGGCACCGCCCCGCCCCGCGCACGCGCGCGCTCCTCATTGGCCCGCCGCGCACGCGCGCGCGCCCGTCATTGGCCGGCCGGGAGGGCGCGCCACGACCCCCTCCCCCTCCTCCCCCCGGATGGCCCCGCCCCTCACCGCTCGCGCCGGACGTGGCGCCTCGCGACGACGTCACGTCAGGCCTGGGCGGGGTGCGCGGCACAGCGCCCCCTGGCGGCCGCCGCGAGCCCCGGCAGAGTCCCCTCACGCCCCCGCCCCGCCTGATTGCCTCAGGAACATCGCCTTTTCCTGGCGTTATCTCCCTCAGATCTGGGACAAACTGGGGAAAACTTCCGAAAAAGGCGAAAAAAGTCTTCGCGGCTGAGCTGACCCTCAGGGATGATGTGTCACTTCACCGGAGCTAAGGCGATGTGAGCCTCAGCCTCGTTGTCCAGGTGTTTTGCCATGGTTTTGGGCAGAATGCGCCGAAGTCCCGCGTGCTGCAGACGCACAGAGCCCATCTGGTGTGCAGAGGGCCTGTTACACTCACAGAGTTCACCGCGGAGTTGTCTGGGATGTGTCATTTGGACAGACGATTGAAGAAATGTATTAAAAGCTGAATTTTCCAGATGCACACCACAGCCTTGTGCTCACTTGGCTGGGGAGCAGCTGCTGATGGATTCCCCGGGGCTCGCTCGGCCTTGCACTTGAGCAATGGGATTTCATCACTCCTGTCCCAGATCTGGGGTCGCATTCTCCCTCACAATCACACCACCCAAAATAAGGGCTGGATCCTCTTTCTTTCATACACTGCTATCAAAATCAGCATCAACACCTGGCTGGTGGTTAAAGAACCACTCAATCCCGGTGTAGCCACACAGAAGTCGTGGCAGCTGAAAATAAACAATCTTTG
Source organism: Cinclus cinclus (assembly GCF_963662255.1). NCBI lineage: Eukaryota > Metazoa > Chordata > Aves > Passeriformes > Cinclidae > Cinclus > Cinclus cinclus. The sequence goes on from NC_085067.1 coordinate 5,389,771, forward strand.
CTCGCTGTAAACATCACCACAACCATTAGTGCTGATTTTTGGGATGCTACTTGTTCTTGTGCCCTTCCCAAATCCTTGCTCGCTGTGAGCATCAGCAGATGCGAGGGTGAGCTGGAACAAAAGGGAGCTCTGGAGTTTTCCCAAGGAGCGCAGGGGGACAAAGCACAATGGCAGCATTCATCCTGCCATCCTGCCCTCATTGTTCTGCAAAACAAAACAAATCCCAGAGGGACTAGGTCGAAAAGTGACTTCAAGCATCAAGAATCCCTCTGCCAGCAAAAAAAACAAACAAAAAAAGAAAAAAAAAAGGGAAAATTGAAAACTATTAATTAAAAAGCATTAAGAAAACCACTCGTTAAGAAACTAATTGCTTGAAGTGTAGAAGAGCAAAATTTTAACTCCTGCTTTCTATGGTGTGATTTGCTCTCAGAGATGGAGAGAGGCCAAGAGCCAGGGAGAAGAAGCTCTCAGGGACAAACTCTTGCACCAGTGGTCTGAGCTTCTGCAGATGTCCCTGTTCCGAATGTGTTTTATCATTTATATTTATCTCCTGATAATTCTCTTGTCAGCAACTGCTTTTCTGAACTGTGCTTCTGCTCTATAAACTCACAATGTTAGCACTTCTTTCATCAGGAAACAGTTACATCCCCTGATGTAAAAGATGTTGAAATGTCTGATATTTCACCTCCTTTATAAGTGAAGAAACTGTGAACAAGCAATTTTTTTTGTTGTGACTTAACATAACTGTTGACTGTGGTATCCCTTATCATTGCTGCTGTGCATAGAAACATCTTAATGAATACAAAAGTTAATAAAACAATTTAAAAATTAATTTCTCCAAGTAGACAGTGTCTCTAAAGCAAGGAGACTCAGCCCCTGGGTGGGGATGAGGGGTCAGGAGCGAGCCTCGTTTCTTTTTTGGGATGAAAATCACAGAATGGTTGGGGTTGGAAGGGGCTTTGGAGATCATCTGGAGCAGGTGACACAGGAACATATCCAGGTGGCCTTGGAATGTCTCCAGAGAGGGACACTGCAGGTTCAGAGCTCTGGCACCCTCAGTGTCAAGAAAATATTTCTGATGTTGGGGTGAAACCTGTTGTGTTTTCGCTCATGGCCATTACTCCAAGTCCTGTAGCTGGGCATCACCAAAAAGAATCCAGGATCATCCTCTGGCACTCCTTTGGAGATATTTCTGTGGATTGATGGGATCCCCTCCCTGCTCCAGACTGAAATCCAAAATCTGTAACTACTGAAGGACAGAATTCGGACAGGCTTTTGGAGACTCCTTTTCCACAAAAAAACCTCATTTCCCTGAAGGTTGGAGCACTTTTCGTTGCGATTTAGGTGTTTGTTGTGACCGAGGGTGCCACTGGTGCAGGTTTATTGTGGTTTAGGTGTTTATTGTGACCGAAGGTCCCACACAGAGGCAGGTTTATCGCTATTTAGTGTTCATTGTGGCTGAGGATCCCACAAGAGTGGATTTATGGCGATTTAGGTGTTTATTGTGGCTGAGGATCCTGTAAGAGGGGATATACCGCGATTTAGGTACTCGTTATGGCTGAGGATCCTACAAGTGTATTTATCACTATTTAGGTGTTCGTTGCGTCTGAGGACCCTACAAAGGCGGGTTTACGGCGATTTAGATGTTCATTGTGACCGAGGACCCCGCACGGGCATACTTATCACAACTTAGGCGCTTATTCCGGCTGAAGGTGCCGCAGACGCAGGTTTAACACTATTTAAACCTTTACGGTGACCGACGCTCCCCCAAGCACGGGTTTAAACGCAGTTTAGTTGTTTATTCAGCCCCCTCGCTCACCGCCCCCTCCGCCATCGCGGCCGCTCCCGCGCGGCGCCTCAGGCGGGCGGAGGGGGCGTGGTCTCAGAATCAGCCCCGCCCCGCTCGCGCGGCGTACCGGAAGTGACGTACAGCCGGTGACCTTCAGAGGCGGCGGGCGGGTGTCAGGCCGGGCCGTGCCGTTCGGGCCTTCCTGCGCTTCCCTTCCCTCCGTGCCGCTCCGTTCTGCTCCCCGCCGCCATGCCCAGGGGAAACCGTAGCCGCACGTCTCGTGTGGCGCCCCCCGCCAGGTGAGGGCAGCCAGGACCCCCTCTCCTTCTCCTCTCTCCCCCGCGCAGGCCGCAGTGGTCCGGCCGCCATTGTGAGGGCGGGTGACGCACCGGGGTGGTGGCAGCGCCTGGCTGGTTTCAGCTGGGCTGGCTCTGGGTTAGCGGAGAGGGCTTGGGCGCTTTGGGGGATGGAAATGGGTCTGCTCTGCTGCAGGGCCTACCGACACCGTGGTGATCAACCGCTTATTGGTCATACTGTGTTTTTCCCCAGAACACCACAGCCCTATGTGAGCTGGGGAATAACCAGGCAGAAAGAAGCCTGTAATCCTGATTGTGTCTTGCATAAGACGCTTACCAGAACACCGAGTTCATTGCTTCAGCCTGCAACAGGGGTGTGTGAAATCCCAGCGTGATCTTGGCGCCTCCTGTGCAGCGCCACGAGTCGCACTCGGCGGTTCCTGTGTGTCCTTTCCAGCTCGGGACATTGTGTGCCTCGCAGGAGGAACGGTGCCTTCCTGGCCCTGCAGCCACGTGCCCGGCCCGCTTTGGGATGATGATGATGATGATGAAGTGATGTTTCTCTTTGTGTCCCTGCAGCCGGGCACCCCCGATGAGAGCCGCGTCTCCCTCACCGGCTCCTCGGGCCTCTGTCCCCGCAGCAGCTCCGCCTTCTGCCGTGGCGACCCCGGCACCGAAGCAGCCAGGGCTGATGGCCCAGATGGCCACAACTGCTGCCGGGGTGGCTGTGGGCTCGGCCGTGGGACACACCATCGGCCATGCCATCACCGGAGGATTTAGTGGAGGAGGCAGCTCCGAGGCTGCCAGGCCTGATATCACTTACCAGGTGAGGGGAAGTACAGCTGGACACTGGCTATGGCAGCTCCACGTGGGCTGAGGGAGATGCTGGAGCCTTAAACACCACATGAGTCACAGCTGGGGTACTTAGAGTCTTTATAAAATAGTCTATAGACTGTATTTATATAAAACCACATATAGTCTGTAGCTACAGACTGAATCCCCAAGGTAACTCACCATGAGCCATCTTAAAAAGAGTTCAGACGGATGCAGGAGTGACGTGTGGCAAGGTGTTGGTGTTACTTTCTACTGTCTTATTCCTCTGATTCAGGCAGGACTTCCATGTTCCAGGTCTGTTTTGCTCAGGTACCACCCAGAGTTACCTGAATGTATCAAAATCACTCAAGTGTTTGCAATTTAAAAAACTTCTCTGAATGGTGCATTCCACTGCTGGAAAAATGGTTTTGTACTTCAACCCTTTACTTGTTTTCCATTAAAAAAATGAAGACTTTCGACTGAAATGCAGGGAAGAACCCCTAGCAAGCAGTGTGGAGGTGGTTTGGTGTTGTTGGAAGAGTCCTTATGGAGCCATTTGGTGTTTCAGGAGCCCCAGGCTGCCCAGCAGCAGCAGCAGTATGGTCCTTGCCACTATGAGATGAAACAATTCCTGGAGTGTGCCCAGAACCAGACTGACCTCAAGCTGTGTGAGGGCTTCAGTGAGGTGCTCAAACAGTGCAGGGTGTCCAATGGTAAGTACACAGTGCTGACAGGCAGCTATTAAATGGAATAATCACAATAAAATGATCATGGGAATGATGTCCTGGGGGTTTGATGCGGCTGGTGGAGTGATGAAGGTGCTCTGAAATCAGGTAAAGCAGCTGCTGTTCTGTTGGGCTTCGAGCTTGGGTCCTGTATGTGCAGCTGGAGTGGAGAGAGGGTGAATTCCTGATGCTTTGTGCAGGTGCATGGATTGAAGATGACTGGAAAAGTGGCAGCAGCACATTTGGGGCATTAGCAGAGCTCTAAGGACAGCAAAACCATCCTCTCCTGGGAGGAAGGAGGCAGCTGTGCATCAGTGCTGGTATCTGCAGTTTAGCATATGCCAGCAAATGCATGAGGGAAGGGGGAGCACCCTTAGAAATCTGTCTTAGGGCAAGGAAAACACCTTCCATTCAGAGATCCAAAACTCACTGACATAACTCCTTCCCTTTCAGGTTTGGCCTAAGCCTGCACAAGGAGGCTGCTGAAGATCATCTTGCAAGAACTGACCTATGAATGAAAACAAAAAAGGCTTCAGTAATAAAGTTTAAAGCTGTTTGGTATCTTGTTAGTCCATATATTCACACTCTCATCCCTGTGGCTTGACTCCTGCCATAGCTGCCTCTGATGTGATCCAACTTCACAGCTGCAATTTAATTTAGCACAAAATGGAAGAGTGAATAATAAAGCAGAATGAGCTAACATGGGTTTAACTGGTTTTGTTGATTGTTGTGTTGAATGTATGTAATGTGGTCTTTAAATAAACTTTTCTCTCTAGAAGTTCCTTGCTTCAGTTGACTTTGGGTGCTGGAGTTGAAGGGTGAGGAGGTGAGAATTGATTTTGTCAGGGTCTTCTGCAGGTGTTTCTTTCATCCTGTGGTAGGGCTGAATCATAAGAGGAGGATGGTCCTGTGGCCTTTCCCTCCTGCCTGGATCAGGCAAGTGACAAAGCCACTTGTGCTACATGAAAATAATTGTTTTAAAAGGATTTATTGATGCAAAGTGCAAATCCTCCTTTTTTCCATCGGAGGGAGCAGCCACATTGGGGCTGATAAACACCTGGAAAAGCGTGGATGAGCTGTGTTTCTACCAGGCAGTGTGGGGAATCACTCTTCTTTGAAAAGGGGCAATTTCTGTTAAAAATCCCCTGAGGTGCTGTTACGCTCTTGGACATTCTGCCTAAAGCATTTCACCTCTCACCTGCAGTTCCTGGAAGTAAAAAATAAAATACTAAATCAGTAGTCAAAAAGGACAGGAGTCGGCTCACAGACGTGATGAAGACAGAACTGCCTATCCTGGTGACAGGAGCAGCTTCACATCTGAGCAGAGATCCCGTTTCTGGGGTGTCCTGATGAAACTGAAAAAAAACCAGCCCGTGTTTTGGGCCAATCTGTGATAACAGGAAATGGCCTTAAGCTGATAGAGGGGAAATTTTCTTAGACATTAGAAAAAAAAAGATAAAAAAAATCCCTGTTGGGGTGGTCAGACAGCGGAACAGTTTCCCAGAGAAGCTGTGGAGTCACCATCCCTGGAGGTGTCCGGGAGGCGCCCGGCCCTGGCGCCGGGTGACGATTGAGCGGCTCAGGGTCAGGGCGGCAGCGCTGGGACCGGCTGCTCTTTACAGCTCCTTGCCCGCTGTCCGGGGGACAGCCCCAGCTCCCGGCGGCCTCACAGCAACACCCCCGGGGAGGAGGAGCCGGAGCCGCGCCGGGGCTCGGCGGCGGAAGGGTTAAACCGGGGAAGTGCCGCAGCTCCGGGGCGGCCCCCGGCCCCCCCTTTGCCCCTTGCCCGGCCATGCCCGCCCGCCGCCCGCCGCTGCCAACTCGCGCTGCGCTTTCTCCGGGGCCGGGCGGCGGTGGCGGTGGCCGGCCCTGAGCTCTCGGCGGCTCCCGGCGCCAGGCCCGGGCCCAGCCCGGCGCTGCCCTCAGCGAGGTGAGGAGCCGGCGGCGCTGAGGGGAGGGTGTGTGTGTGTGTGAGGGAGGGGGGGGGTCCTGGCCCGGAAAACTCCCGTGCTCAGCGTTCTTTGTCTCCGGGTCGGGGCTGAGGGAGAGGGACCGCATTCCCTGCTGGCCTAAAAGCTTGTTTGTTTGATTGATTTACCTTGAGTTTTGAGGGTTTATGCTAATGTACGTTTGATGTATCTTTGTCCTCCTCAGAGATCTCCCCTCTGTGTTCCTCCGCCTCACCCTCGCTGTTCGTCCGGCCACAAAATCCCCTCACGACCCCCCTTGCACTCTGCTCATGAACCCAGGGTCTCCCGTTAGAGCCCTGCTCCGCCTGCTTACATAATTCCTGGATGTTTTAAACAAACTCCCGGGTTCTTCCCTCCCAGGAGAAGGCAGCACGCAGATTCCAGGCTTCTCCCCGCAGTGTCCATGGATGCTCCCCAGCCTCCAGCTCTTCCCCACAAAAGCAACGCCCAGGACCTGGATTTTCAAAAATAATCAGTGTTTGGTTACCCCCTCCCCACCCCCCTTCACCTCGGAGATATTTTATTTATCCTGCTTCCTGGTCCTGCCTCTCCTTCGTGATTTCAGCTTGGTTTGGTGCTACTCGCAGTACTTCCAACAGTTAAATTTTTTTAAGTTAAACTCATGGCTGTTTAGAAATGCTCCAGCCTGTGTGAGACATCCCTGGCAGCAACAGCCAGACGCCCAAAACACCACTTTGGTCCTTAAAACCAGGTCAGGACAAATGCACGTTGCTAATGAGATTTACATGGACTTAGAGCTGCCAGTGCCCTGGCAGAGTTATTGAGAGGAAAGCTCACAGAACTAGGGATCTCCTGCCCACCTCTGTCCCCTCTCCAGCAACAAATTGTCATCCCAAAGGGACAGATTTGCTGCCCGGGCTTGTAAGAACTGCTTTCCATCCTAATTGCTCGGACTCCGTGTATGGGCACAGAAACAAGCTGCTTAAGAACCCCTCCAAGCTGAAATAGGAAAAAGAAATGGGACAAGAGCCTTTCAGGAGTTGTGGAGGCTGCTGGCAGCTGCACAGGAGTGGCTGAGGGAGCTCTTTCAGCTGCTGTCCTCACGCTGGCTCAGCTCCCACTGTCCCCAGTCCCCCTGTCCCCACCTGCAGCCCTGTCTCACCCAACCCCTCTCGCTGCTTCACTGACCCTCACTACTTCTTTTTCCTCCTCAGTCCTCTTTCTCTTCCCTTTAAATGTTATTTTGCCTCCTTATTCTCAGCCAAAGACAACCGTGTCATCTTAAAAATAATAAGGAAAAGAAAGATAGAAACAATAGGGGCAGATGCCAGCTCCCACTTGGGGTGGTGTTGGTGTGGGGTAGTGTTTCTGAAGGCTGCTGTGTGGGCTGGGCACAGGGAAGGGATGAGGTTTTGGGGTGTGCAGCATTTCCCAAAGCCTTGGCCCCAGCCAGGCTGGTTCTGCCCCTGGGGACAGGCAGGCTGTGAGGGAATCCAGTGGGGTTTCTCTTCCCTGTGGGATCTCCACAGCATCCCAAGGGCAAAGTTTGGCTTTTCCAAGCAGCAAAATACCTCCTTTGACTGGTCCAGGATCTTCCTTCTCTTTCTTCTTCCTCAATGTTTTTTTGTTTTCCATAAGGGACTGATGATCCCAGCTCTGGGGACAGTGAGTGCCCAACCTTGCTCTTTTCTCCTTGCAGCCCCTTTCTGCCCTCAGACAAACCCAGAGTGCTGCCTGACAGGAGCCAGAGATGACCAGGGAAGAAGATCTACCAGACTGGAACTCATCCAAGGAGTTTTATGAAAAATATGAGCCGAAGGAGATTTTGGGCAGGTAAAGCTTTATTTTTGGCAAGCGGCTTGTTTTGGTTTCACGTCCTCCAGTACCAGATAGGAACAGTGTTCCCTGGGAATCTGATACAAACAGGGCCCACAGCAGCATGGGGCTAAAAATAGCATGGAACAGCACTTTCCATCAGCTCAAAACCTTCTGTCCCACCGAGACAGGGTGACAGAGCGAGACCTGCTGGTGCATGAAAATCCCAGCCAGCCCAGGTGCCGGTGGCTGGGCAGGCAGGGATGCAACCCCCCTTTTCTCCCTGTTTTCCCTGGCAGGGGGGTGAGCAGCGTGGTCCGGAGGTGCATCCACAAAACCACGAGGCAGGAATACGCCGTGAAGATCATCGACATCACGGCAGGGAACATCTCCCCCAAGGAGGTGCAGGAGCTGCGGGAAGCCACCACCAAGGAGATCGACATCCTCCGCAAGGTCTCGGGCCACCCCAACGTCAGTAAGTCAGGCCTAGAGCATCCAGGCAAGGGGAATTTCTGCCCTGTTTGTTCCTCGGGGTGTCCCCAGGAAGGGTTTTTGGGGTGAAAGCCCTGGATGATGCCAGGCACCTGCTCAGAGCATTGTTTGCTCTCCCTCTACACACACCCCAGCAGTGCCCCCCATACTGTCTCCCAACCACAACACTTGTGAAGATTAGCTCCTCATTAACTCAATTAGAAGTTTAATCAGATTTTTAGTCCGTTGCTGGATGGGAACGCTGTGCTCACAGCCCCTGTGCTTTATTGCAGTCCAGCTGAAGGACAGCTATGAATCCAGCACCTTCTTCTTCTTGGTGTTTGACCTGTAAGTACCAGCTGGCTCAGCACCCTGGGCCCACTCCCCCTCTGCAGATTGGTCCCAGCTTTTTATGGCCCAAAAATGGCAAAGTGGAGGGACAAGCAGCCCATAAGGTAGAAACAAGCCCCAATTACTGCAAGCTCATTGCAGCCCTGCTGCCAGCACTGTTTCCCCTCTGTCAGCGGCTCAGTGCTGCTCGGGTTTCCCTGTAACCTTTGGTGGGAGCTGTCATGCATCCCTGAGGGTTATTTATATGTTCAATGGGACCATGGTGTCTGCAAAGCCACAGTTCCCAATGCCAGGACAGTGCAGTGGATGTCAGAGGTGGGATGGCACCGGGAGAGCCCCATCCCTGCCCCACCTTTGATGGTTGGACTTGGTGATCTTAAAAGATCTTTTGCAACCTTAACAATTCTGTTTTCATCCAAAACCTGCCCTTTCCAGGCACAGCTTCTTCTCCTTCTGCCTGATATTTTACTGAAATATATACAGGCATTTTTACCCCTTTTTATGGAAGATATTTTGGGCTGATTGATCCTCACCAGAGACTCAGGGCTGGTTTGCTGTTGAAGCTCAGCCTCTGCCTGACTGTTTCCCCTCTCTTGTGCAGGATGAAGAGAGGGGAGCTCTTTGACTACCTCACTGAGAAAGTCACCTTGAGCGAGAAAGAAACCAGGTAAGACCAGGTGCAGAGGGGGAAAATCACCTTGTGAGAGCAGAGCGTGGGTTTGAAGGGAGACCTTGCAGCCAGCATGGCACCCTGGGCTGTGTCCCCGTGCACTGTCCCTGTCCCCATCCCTGGGATGGTGGTGCCAGTGGATGTTTGGGATGGGGAATGAGCTGTCCCCATCCCCAGGAAGATCATGCGAGCGCTGCTGGAAGTGATCCAGTACCTGCACTCCATCAACATCGTCCACCGAGACCTGAAGCCAGAGAACATCCTGCTGGATGATGACATGAACATCAAGCTGACAGATTTTGGCTTCTCCTGCCAGCTGAATGAGAATGAGAAGCTCAAAGGTAGGGAGCTGGCAAGGTGGGGGATGCTGGGCTGGTGAGTTTTGTCAGCCCCACTCTCTCCTTGTCACCAGTCTCACCTGGGGGTGCACACTGGTGCTGTTTGGCTGCTTTTGCTGTCCTTACATACAAGTTCTGCCTGCACCTCTCTCTCCTTGCCATGAAAATGTTTCTGCTCTTTAGGAAAACCATCCTGATCCGTTCCACTTCTTTTTTCCTCCAGTTGACCCCCATTATCTTATCCACTTACGTCCAGCATTATTTCCCACAACTCCTACCTACAAAGAGCTACATATCCAACAACAGGCATCCCCTCCTACAAGCATCCATAAAATTTTATTTGCTCACTTTTTAGCCACAATAGTACACCAAAAAAGTCACCAGTGAGATGCACACAGGTTGCAATCCCTCCCTGTGAGCACCATTCCTGCAAAGATCCCACCACGGGCTGCCTGGGGACAGCTGGGAATGGCACCTGGGTTGATGCTCTGCCCTGTGTCCCTGTCCCCACAGAGATCTGTGGCACTCCTGGCTACCTGGCCCCCGAGATCCTGCAGTGCTCCATGGATGATGAGCACCAAGGCTATGGGAAGGAGGTGGATATGTGAGTGAGAAGCTGTTCCCTAAACACCCACACACAGGGTTTGAGGCATGGCCAGGATTGTGCTGACTGGGGACCCGTGTGAGTGTTTGGAAAGAAGGAAACTATGCACCAAAAGCTAATCTTGGTGGCTGTGAGGGGCTGTCTGGGTCACCAGGGGGCTCTGGTGCAGGGCAGGAGGAGAAGCAGCCTGGGGACAAGCCCATCTCCCCACTTTGCTCCATTGTGGGAGGGATAGCAACACTTACCGTTCGTGGAAGTCAACACAGGCTCAGCTCCAAGATCTGGGGGTTTCAAGTTCACCTTGTGCAGCCCCTGAGAGAGCAGCCATCTCAGGGCAGCCCACTAGAGCTCTGCAGGGACTTTGCCACCAACTCTGTTGGCTTCAGGCTGCAGATGTCAGAGTTGTGACACACACCAGGCCATTTCATCCCCTTTCCAGTTTGAGCCAGGACACCTGGCACTGCACAGCCTGAGCTGTGCCCGAGGGCATCCAGCCTGGATGGCATCACCGAGCCCCATTCCCTTCCCTAATACACTCTGCACGGGTCAAATACTCCATCTCAAGGCATTTTCCTGCAGCATCCAGGGAGCAGCTCCCCATCAGCTCGGCTCAAAACGAGTTCAGCCCCCCTCCCCAGGCACACGCAGTGCAATCCCCGCTGCTTTTCCAGGGAGGTAAAGGCAGGTTGGGCCAACCCTGGGGTGCAGACCCAACTGGGTGCCCCGGGGGTGGCGCATGGGTGCTGGAGGCTCCGTGTGGGCTGCCCACAGGTGGAGCACCGGGGTGATCATGTACACCCTGCTGGCCGGCTCGCCGCCCTTCTGGCACCGCAAGCAGATGCTGATGCTGCGCATGATCATGAACGGCGATTACCAGTTCGGCTCCCCGGAGTGGGACGATCGCTCCGACACCGTCAAGGACCTGGTGGGTGCTTGGGTTGGGAGAGCTTGGAGTGGACGGGGTGTGGCAGACCCCTGGGATACCCCAAACTGAGCGGGTGGCCTGTGCAGATCTCGCGGTTCCTGGTGGTGGACCCGCGGCAGCGGTACACGGCGGGCGAGGCGCTGGCACACCCCTTCTTCCAGCAGTACGACGTGGAGGAGGTCCGGCACTTCAGCCCCTTCCGCAAATTCAAGGTGGGGATGAGGCTGGGAGCTCCGGGAGGCAGCAGTGGGATGGGTTTTCCAGCTGGGGGCTGGGTAAGGCTGATGGGGCTGGGTTTTGGGAAGATGCAGCAGCCTGGGTGCAGAGCAGGCACTCCTTCAAGGGAGGGAGTTAAGGGAGAAGGGAGAAGCTGCCTCTCACCTCAAAAAAAAAACCAAAACAAAACAAAACCCAAAAACATTGAAAGAGTCTGGAGAGTTCAGCCTGGAGAAGACTCCAGGGAGACCTTAGGGCCCCCTCCATTGCCTAAAGAGGCTCCAAGAGACCTGGAGAGGGACTTTGGGCAAAGGGTGGAGTGACAGGGTAAGGGGGAGCAGCTTCCCACTGCCAGAGAGCAGGGATAGATAGGATAGTGGGAAGAAATTCTTAGCTGTGAGGATGGGAAGGGCCTGGCATGGGTTGCCCAGAGAAGCTGTGGCTGCTCCATCCCTGGAGGTGTCCAAGGCCAGGCTTGGACTTGAAGCAACCTGGGATAGGGAAAGATGGCAGGGGGTGAGAAAAATGGATTTTAAGTTCCCTTTAAACTCAAATCATGCTGTGATTCTGTGATTCCCTGGCATGAATCCCTGCCTTTTGCCAGCCCCACAGGACATAAACTGTGCCAGGCACTGAACTCCCTCCTGACTCCCCCACGTGGGGGGGATGCCCTGGGACCACCCCATTATGGGAGAACTCGCCTGCATGCCAGGCTGTTGTGGGAGGATTCCCCTGCATGCCAAGCTGTTGTGGGGGTTCCCCTGAATGCCAGGCTGTTCCCTGTGCCCCAGGTGATCTGCCTGACCGTGCTGGCCTCGGTGAGGATTTACTACCAGTACCGGCTGGTGAAGTCGGTGACCAGGGAGCTGGTGGTCAGGGACCCCTACGCCCTCAAGCCCGTCCGCAAGCTCATCGACGCCTGTGCCTTCCGCACCTACCGCCACTGGGTGAAGAAGGGCGAGGCCCAGAACAGAGCTGCCCTCTTTGAGAACACCTGCAAGGCCATCCTGCTCACCCTGGCGGCCGAGGAGGGGCTGTTCTGATCACTGCCCCAGCCCCTGGTTTGGCTCACAGTAGGCGAGTAAAATCTTGGAAAAACAAAATGGTGATTCCCGGGGGTTTTTAAACTTTCTTTCATTTGGCTCAGGACTGGTGCAAATACAAACCCAGGAAATAATTTGCTCCTGGGGTGTGTAGCACTGGAAGAATGGGTTTGGAGAAGCCTCCTTTTAATGGAGGCAGAACCAGCTGCAGCTCCCCGTGGGGAAGGCTCAGCCCTCAGGCACCTGCAGTGCCCCTTTTGGGACAGTTAAAGCTGGATGAGGGATCGCTGAGCAGTGTTCTAGCCCACCCTTGTGGTCAAGGCTCCTGGTCCCCTCAGGTTTGGTGCAGAGCTCCTGCACAGAGAGTTTGTGCTGGTTGTAACTCCTGGGAGAGGTGGGGCATTGGTTTGTGCCATCTGTCACACGTAATTTTGTCACTGCTCAAATGCCAATGAAGGTGCCTTGTTTGGCACCTGGGAAGGCTCAGCACTGCTCCAAAGCTGGGACTTCCCAAGGGAATGGGGACTGATTATGACTCCCCCTTGCAGGGATGTGCCCCTATCCGTTTTCCCCTGGCAGCCCCACACTGATGGTCACAGGGGGCTGTGGGTGTCCCCTCGCTGGGGCTGCAGGTCAGAGCAGCTCTGGCCCAGTCCCACACATGCAGCCCTCTGCTCTACATGGACAACAGGAGAGCTGGAGAATCTCCCACACCAAAAGGACCCTAAAGACAAATCCCCCCTTCCTGCCATCCCAATCGCTGCTCCCACCCAGACATCCCAGCACTGAAAAGGTTGAAATTATTTTTAATTTGAAAAACAATTGGGGTTTAATTGAAGTGACAGCTGGGGGCTACCGTTCATCTCCACAGGAGAAAATGTCTCAGGTGTTCCCAGTGAGCCCTCAGAGCTCAGGTTTGCTCTGGCTTTTCCAGGCTGGGACGGGCGGGATGTCGGCAGCACAGCGGAAGCTGAGGTTGTCAGAGGCAGAGTCTGGTGTGTTCCCCATCCTCACAGGGAAAAAAAGAGACCCAAAATTAGGGATCCTTCCTAATTAACACATATCCTTAATTTGTTAAAACACAAAATGCGTTTTGTTGCTTGCAACAAAATGTGTTGCTTACAACCCAAACGTGACCTGCTAGAACAGCCTAGAAACATCTTCCACTCTCCCTGAATAACTCAGAGAAAAGCATTTAATTATTAATACCTACTGGAAAACATTATTTGAGAAGCATTTAGGAATGGATTTATAGCAGGGGTGTTTTTAGCCATATTTGTAGTGTGCTCTGCCAACTGCTTCTCAAAAAAAAAATGGTGTAGGATCAAACAAATGTTTTTAAAATAAAACCAGCCCAGAGAAAACCCTTGTTCAGCAGCAGCTGGGCTTTGGCCAGACCTACCTGGTAGTGACAAGAGCTCTGTGGTTTGCAGAGCCATCTGCAGTGTCAATCCAAGAAGCCCCTCTCAGCACCTGCATGTTCTGAGCCCTGGGTGCCCTTCCTGGGGCCAGGAATTGCGATGCTGTCCATTCCCAGGTGTTTCCCAGCAGGTCATAGAGCCCTGAGATGGTTTTGTGCCAGAATTAGGAGAGCAGGTGTACAAGAGCTGAACATTCGGTGTATGGGAGGGGGAACAACATTCAAAGCATCATTCAAGAGTGTGGGTCAACGGTGAGGCTGAAGAAATTCCTCACTGTATTTCAAACTTCAGTGTGTCCTCATTTTCCATGTGCATGAGAACATGGCAGCCAAACAATATCTTTGCAATTCTGTTAATCCCACTGAGTTTCAAAGTCCCCCAGTTTAAAGGGAGGGGGTTTGGTGCCTGAAGTGCAGCAGGTGCACCTCAGCCAACTCCAGCACCAACCATCCATGCTTTTCCTGGGCTCACTTTACTCCAGATCCCACACATCTGGAACTCTTGCCTGCTCCAGGATTTGATAATTAACAATAATTTAGGAAGCAGATGCCATCCCCAAAGCAGGGTGAGGGTGCTCTGTACCGTAGCTGTTCTGGGCAGGGAAGGCTGTCACTGGGGAGACGCCGTGGTAGCCATCCTCAGCCGTGTCCCCCTGAGGGAAGTCACCCTGGGGGAACAGAGATCACTCCCAGTAAAGAGCCACCCCAGAAACAACTCCAAATCCTGCTCCTCACAGGGCTGTGCACACACTTCAAGTAGGCAAATAACTCTCTGGTGTCAGTTCATGCTGGTCAAGAGAGATCAACCACCTGAAGTTGTCCCAGGTTCCCTCTTCAAACAAATTTATCCATGAATTTTTAGAAGCAGGAGAATCCTGGTTTCCCAGGGAAGTTGGGCTGAGCCTGTTCCCTCTGAGGGTGTTTTTACAACCCCCCAGGAGATCAGTTTCAGTTCCCACAGTGCTTCCCAAGACACCCTCATTTAGTAGCTGAGTGAAACCCCACCGTGAGGAGAGCCCAGCACAGATGGGATGATTTTTAGGATCTTACCTGCCACAGGTTTGTACGGTTTGGCTGGAACTTGTTTCCCCAAGGATACATCCTTTCTGCCAGGGAGGAAAAGACAACTGTTAGTCCTGGGTCACTCCAGCCAGGCTTTTAAGACTGTCCTTTTCTGCTCAGCTTGGGATACTAAGGTTTTATTAATTTATTTTATTAATTATTAATATTATTACACTCCCAGGCCAAAAGAGGTGGTTCAAAGCCCCCCCAGATTAACATCTGAAAACATCCCTGGAGGGAGGTTTGGATCTGGTGGAGCTAACACCACTCCATGCCTGGTTTGGGAAAAGCTCAGAGCTTGTGCTACGTACGCTCCAGTCCTCCCCTGGCAGCAAATTCCCACTCCTCCTCCGACGGGAGCCGCTTCCCTTTCCAGGCACAGAAGGCCTGAGCATCATTCCAGCTCACGTGCAGCACTGGGTAATCCAGCCTGTCCTTGATGCTGGAGCCAGGGCCTGAGGGCTGGGAGGGATTTAAACAGATTTGAATTAATTTTATACAATTTTCTATACAAAGGGAATAAGGGGTGGAAGAAATAAAAGGATGGAAAGTGTTTTTTCACCTATTTTTGGTCAGTAAGGTTCAGCACACACAACACACACGAGCTCTCAGCATGGGGAGGAGTCACCACACCAGGATTTTACTACACCAGGATTTTACTCACCTGTCTCCAAAATGCCTTCTCGATAGGCAGCCACCATGGGGCTGACTGGGGAAAGAAATGACACCAGATTGAAGGTGGACTGGTGACACCTGGACTGGTGACACCATCCCACAGCAGGGTGTGTTAGTCTGGGAAAGGCTGCAGTTTCAGCTGGGTTATCACACACATTTGGATGCTGCTTTCCCACAGAGCAGAGGCATCTGCTTTTAAAAAGTGAAAACAGATCAAGAGGGTCATGCTGTTCAATTTTTCTATTTTAAAGCAGGATTACTGAAGTACTTTGAAACACATTTTACTTCCTCCCAGCTCCCTGGAGTCCAGACTGACAGCTCACAGAGCAACGAAACAGAGGAGCACATGAATCAACCCCAGCTCAATCCTGCTGAGGTTCAAAGCCAAAACAACCCCAGACTAAAGAAAAACCTCAGAGAACAGCCAGCCTCTGCAAAGAGGCAGCTGCTCCTCAGTGGAAAAGCAACACCAAACTCATCATAGGATTCAGATTTACCTCCAGTTTTTGGGTGACTTTTTTTTTCAGCTCTTCAGATACGAAATCCTCAAAGACAAAGCTCCAGCCAAATGCTTCTGCTTCTGTTTTGTATTTCTTTTCTCTAACAAACTCCCTGGCATAAATACAACATGCTCTGGGTAAGAGTTCTTCAAGCTCTGCATCACAAAGCTTCTTGTGCAATGAGTTCAGAGCAAGGCAAAAGGTACAAAACTTACAGACACCCCCCAGCTCCAGATAGTTTGATTTAGATTTAACACATAAAACAGTCCAGTGTGCATCTTTGCACAGGTTTTATGTTACCTGTGCAGCCTGCATTCAGGTTTCCATAATTGCAGAGAGAGAAAAAAAAAACCCTTAAAAGCCAATAAAACCTGTGGTTGCTGTTAGTAGAAGAGGAGAAGAAGGAAGGAAAAAATGTGGAAGAGAGGGAAAACAAAGCAAGAGGAAAGGGAAAGGGGGAGGAGAAAAAGAGAGAGGAAGAAGAGAGAAGGAGAAATAAAGGAGGAGGAAGAGAAGAAAAAGAAAAAATGAGGAAAGAAAGAGGATGAAAAGGACAAAAAAAGGAAATAAAAGTATGTTTGCAAGCTACACTGCCAAGATGGTTCAGCTTGCAGCTGTGGGGGTGATTTCCTATTGACAGACACGTTTTTTTTTTCCAATGAGCACCCAAGCATTGGCTTTCAGACAGCAGGAAGCAGCCCAGAGCACCGGGCACCACAGCTGCCGCTGCCTACAGCCGCCCGAGGCACGGCGGGCTCACCTGAAGTCCCTGTTTGTCACCGGCTGTTTGTCCAGAGCAAACGGCTTCACTGTCACCTCCCTGGCGGGCCCCTCCTCGCCCCTCTGCAGGGAGCTCGATCCCATCTGGAAGGTGCCTCCGGGCAGCTGCACCATGCTCGCATCCTCTCCGAGCGCTGAAAAGGGAAAAATTCGGTACAAGTTTCATCTTTTTTTAAACACGAGCGAGGCGCAGCGACCTGCGGGATGTCCCCGGTGCGGAGGAATGGCTGACGGCGCCCGCCGTGTGCGTTCAGCTCCAAGTTCCATTTTCGGGAAGGGAGCGATCCCTGCCCTGGGGGATGTCAGGGAGGTGGTTTTGGGGGCTCTCACCCAGCACCCCCCAGCACAGCAGGACCAGCCCCGCCGCCGTCCCCATCCCGGAGCCGCGGAGGAACCGCGGGCCCGACCCGGAGATGCTGCGGGCTCGGGGAGCGCTTCCGGGGCATCCGGGCCCTAGGAAAAGGGATTTCTGTCAGTCCCCGGCTGCACACGGCTTAGAACTGCCGGGCAGCCCTTCTCCACCAGGGAGGCGTTCGGGGGTGCTCGAGGGGCTTTTTTTAAGGTTTCGTTTATGGTCGTTCAGCGAGGAGATTCCTCTTAACACAAAGCACCGCTGGGGTTAGGGAAAATCATTCCAGAGGGCAGGAGCCTGGTGCCTTGCCACAAACGCACTGAAAGCTCTGCCTAGACCTGCTCTGGCACTCGTCCATAAAATAATTTATTGCAGCAGAACCAGCATTAAAAATGCACCCGGGACAGCTCCTTCACACTCCCTTCAAACCATTCTGTAGCCAGTGAACTCAGTTTTATTCACAAGCAAGTACAAAATTACTGAGTGATTGCCTTAATCCAGATTTTTTAAAAAAATTTACTGAACAAATTCCAGGCCTGATCCCACCCTGTTCCCAAAGCAGACGCTTGAGCAGTAATTTCACGAAATTGCCAAGAGGAGG